>NC_134575.1:18245015-18546682 GCF_050947875.1 Dermacentor variabilis | reverse complement strand
AAAGCGGTGCAGCCGCCAAAATCCACCCCCGCTTCCCGTTTTGTCGCAGGTGATAGAAATGCTGCAAGTCTACCTCCAGCGTAGCGGCAAGCCGGCGGAGAGCGACCTGCTGGGCACCTTTTCTACCAGACTGCGCCTGCACCAGACGCGGCAGGAGGCAAGTTGCTCCTTGTTTGTGTTTTCAGTAAGGTTACAGCGAACTGGAATACACCGGCAGCGTGCCGAACGATGCATGCCGCGTCCAATCGCAACGTTCGTGCGAGGTGGTGCTCATGGCGGCAGTGTTGACATCACTCACTGTTGAATGCGTCTAGCAAACCGTGGCTGGTCCCAAGCACGCATCTGGTCAGATGCCAGACGGGTGACCCAGCTCAATGAGCTTGGAGTGATAAAGCATTATTTATTTATGAGGTAATAGGTTGATTAGCAGTCAAGAAAATAAAGGTCGTGGTTCCTCTCCACCCCCCCCCCCCCCCACTTTTTTATTTCGTGCCAAAACCCTAGTGCCAGTATGTCAGTGTGACTTACGGATTTCAAAGTATGTTTTAGCATTTGAGCCGTTGTGGCTCATTAAATGTTTCTGAATCTTGCCAAGTATTTGCCTCACTTAAAATTAAATGTAGCCAACCTTTACCACCAAAAAGAAAGACTTGCCACTTCATTAACTGTGTTCCATAACTGATTACAAACCTTACTTTCATGAGAACTTAGTGTATGTAAAGTTGTAACTTCTTTCGTTGTTTGTTTACAAAGAAGGAAGTAATTCATGAAATAATAGTAAAAAATTTAATTCACTTGCCAGTAGCTTTGTCTGCATTTAACAGCAGATTACCCGACTCTCTCAGCAAGTGAGCTTAAATGTGACATGGCCTGTAAACGAGATGTAGTACCGCATGATGCACTGCAGTGTCAATATATTTACAAACCTTACAGCGTGAGCTATAAGTCTAAGTCCTACATTCTTGCTTGCAGGTCGACAATGACGTACAAGATCTGCTGTCCAGCTTAGCACACCTAAGCCTTCACAAGACCTGAGCAGAGACGTTTCGGTGAAACTTGCAGCAAGACAACTGCCATGGGACAAGACGTTAAAAAAAAAAAAAGAGTACATAGAAAACGTGAAGACTGTTCACATTGCTCCATCAGTTTCTCAGGAAGTTATTCATTTGTCGATACATGCTTGTGACAGCTGAACTGCGGGGGAGGGGCACGAAGACGAGCATCCAGCTTTGTTGTTTTTTGTTTGTTTTTTTACAAGAACAGTTCCCAAATGCTGGAACCGTACATCTGCCAGAACTGCCTCCCAGCTGTGGTGTGCAAAGACATGTTGTGCAATGTGTTTTCATAGTTTGTTTTTTGCTCATTTGGTGCATTAAACATGTTTAAAACCGCATTGTGTTAATCTCGATCACGACCACACCAGTACAGTGAAACCTCATTGCTACAAACAACACTATAACGAACTTTTCAGAAATCCCCTGCTGACTTATGGTTTCAGTGTCAAAATATTTCAGTACTACTAACTTCAGAATAACGATCGTTATTCAGTTTCCGTGTCTTGTGAACAATGCCTCAGTACTACAAACTAGATTCCGAAATCTGGGCATTCTTAGATTTCCGTGTACTCTTCATGGTAGGTGAAAAAGTAGGCTGGCAGACGACAAACCACTATACGGGTTTGAAAAGCCTGAGATGCCGCTTAATAAAAAAATGGGGGGATAGAATCTTTTGGGGGGATCTATTGTGGAGGCAACGATGCATCGGGTTTTACAAGTGCATGGTCTGCCCAGGCAAGCATTGCCTAGCAACGGAGGCGCGTATCTTCCTACTTTCTGCACACGCCTCTTGCGCAATACTTTTCTGTGGCTATACCAGCTACGTGCTCGGAGAAATGTAACCTCTGTATTCGCAAGGATGCTGCACAGTTGCACTTTCCGGACGGTGTCGTTTACGTGTGCTTTTGCTTTGGAATAGTTCAGGTGTCTGCCTCAAGTGAGACAGCTGGGCTGTCCATGGCAAGGAATGTGAATAACAAATGAACAAAAACATTTCGCTTTGGGGAGACGTGGAGCTTCTTTTTTGTCAGCAATTCTATCAGCATCAGCATCTGCTTTGCACACGTAATTCTTATTACATGGTGCTTCAGTAGTGCATGGTGGCGGAATCTATGAAAATAGCGACAGAGTGGGCCAAGAGTCAACAGTAACATTTTCGTGGATAGCCCAACTGGTGACAACTTATGAACTGATGGGTGGGTTGGTGGGCGGCAAGGATAATTTTGGGGCCTTCACTATAATGACCATTGAGAATAACAAAATTTCGGTGGTCCCGCGTGATTCGTTATAATGAGATTTTACTGTATGCTGTGTGCGAACGTGACCTTGTTACTGCAACTGTTCATGATATTTGCATCCAAATAATATGTTGCATGTCATACACAATGTGGTTAATGTAGGTATCGTAGGCTGTCAGAATCGGTCTTATTTCTCTTTGGTACCAAATTGAGTTGCCAAAAAATCTCTGTGAAGACTTTCATCCAAAATGGGTACAAATAACCATGAAAGTAGTAGTCAAGGGTTCAACAAAAATTTGTCAAGTCAAGCTTGTAGAAGTCACTGCCTGTCACTGCCTTTGTAAAACGCTGCTCATAGAAGAAATAAATCTATGCCTCTATATTCAAATTTCATTATAGGACTAATTTCACGTGTATATGAATTGCAAGAAGTGCATCAGACTTAATTTATGAGCCTTGGTATACACAAAAATGAGTGCCTTAAGAAAGAGAAATTGTTTGACTTCATAATTTCCTTCATCAATTCCTTTTTGAAAACAAAAGAAGACAAACAAGATAAACACCACATTGTTAGCTTCTTTATTTTTAAGATTTATTTCATAGGTCTGACACTGCAACCATCACTGCGCAATCACAGACAAATGAAACGCTCAAGAGTCTGGCTTTGCAGTGTGCCGATCAAAGGTGTAGAGTTTCTTATAACATTAGCGAAAAGGATGCACGGCACCGCTGCGTGTGTGTTTCCTAATGCGCACTGTGCTACCACGGAAATGCTGGGACGTTGGTTGTTTGGCTTCTTTCAAACAAGCCTTGGCCTAAAACGTAATCACGGCTGCACGAGTACTGAATGACATCTCCACAAAAAGTGCTTGTTCGCCCATAACGCATCTTCATTAATGTTTACTTGCACATTGTACAACAAGTAGGCAAAGAAAACGGAAACATATTGTTATGCGCTAGTTAGTCTGCAGATGTAGAAGATGTTGAATTGTGTAGCGGGCAAGAAATAGGGACAAGGTGGTGTCTGGCGGTGTGCCATCTTTGTTGTTGTGGCACCGCTTTGGTGTCTCTTTGTAAACAGTGTAAATAAAGCCCCTTCGACATTCTTTACATCTCCAGAATAACTGGCTCGTAACAGTATGATCGAGACCGACGCATACTGAACACCAGACCTTGTCGTCTCTCCTGCAACTTGGGCAGCCCAGCAGTACAGTTAACGTTTGATTACAACTGCACAGATGAGCTCAAGTTTTTGCATTTTAATAAATAGAGCTCGTACACAATACAATGGAGTCTCCTTGATACAATATTCATGGAAACTGGAAAATAAAACATATAATCCAAACAATGTATTAACCAAAGCGAGCTCCAAGAACTATGAAATAGACGTAATCAGCGGCAAACTCAATAGCAAAGGTTTGTGTGGCATCGAGTGGTGCTGCTCCGCATAACATGTTATGCGGAGCAGCACTACTCAACGCCACATGAACCGCAGTCAACGCACTTTTATTTAGTAATGTCAAAATGGCTCGTCCGTTGGCGCTGATCTTTCTTCTTTAAAATGTCCGCAAGGAAGTCCCGGAAGTTAAAAAAAGAAGCTGCCATTCCCTCACACAACTGGGCAGCGGCGCATCGCCAGTCGGTGCCCAGTTCAATGACCCAGTTCAATGACCCATTCCAAGGACCCACGGGCAACGGGCATGCCCGTGGGTCGTTGGAATGTTATTTAAGCTAGAGCACTGGAATATGAAGCTACGCGCTTTAGAAATACCAGTAAAAGCCCTTTTCTTCAGTCATATTATCCAATTTCAGGTGAAAACGCGATTGCAATAGCCGTATGAAAATACATTGCTCCTATGGGACGTTGGCTGGGGAAAAAAAAACGTATTATCCGAAAAACGTATTATACAGGATTGTATCGAGATTCCCCTAATACAGAAAGAAAGAAAAAAACGGCATTTTACCTGCTGTTTTAGTAGAGTCAATTATGTGACTGTCGGAACGGTGTTTGCCACACACACCTTTAAGGCATCCCTTTTCCTCCAGAAAGATACCCAATCAAAAGCCCCCACTTTCTGGCGTTACCATGCATACATCAGCACTGCAATCCTGGTCCTTCCTTCAGGCAACTGTAACAAACTCCATGGCCAGAGCTGGCAAAGGCCCCGGCATACAAGCAAAACCGAAATCGCACTGACATCACAGAAAATAGTGAAGCCAGTAAAAAACACATTTTGGTTAGTCCTGACTTGTTCTTGTTTACTTCTTTTCTATGACAGTACACACGCTCTGAACAACTGACGTCATATACTGCCATGGGTGGAAAGTTGTTTGAAAGCAGCTCCAAATAGCAACTGAAAATGCAACGCTCGGGAGTGCACTGACCACGCTACGTGCTCGTGGGCCGAGTGGAACTCGCAGGATCTTATCTTGATAGTCAGCGTGGCCTTAGCTCCCACAGTTCCTGAAAACAAAAGTGCAAAAATCTGCAACCATTTGAAGGAGCACTGACAAATAGTTTCAATGTTGTAAACACTATACCGTACATTTCTCACACTTGAAAGAATGATGGAGAGTACGAAAGTCGTAAAAAAATTTATTGCATATGTAACGAAGTTTCCTGCCACACTGAGCTCCAACATAAAAAGGGGATGCCTAATTTGTTCAGCTAATGATTACTGCCGACATGCAAGCTTGAATTTCGCTGCCTGCTACTTGTAACACATTTTCCGTGATGAAAAATTTCATATCGTCGCACCTTTCACAATTTAGGCAAAAAAAAAAATTAAAATTCTTGATTGCGGGCACTGAACATGAGCATTATGTTCCCTTTCGTGTTGCCACAACACTTACATTCATGGCATCAATGTCAGTTCATCTGCCTGTCACTTGTAGAACAAATGCAACACATTTCTGTCTTGGGAATTAATCAAAAATTCAATTTGCAGTCTTCTGTGTGCCACTATCCAATTATGAGGCACTGTGTAGTGGGGGGACTCAGGATTAAGTTTGACCACCTGGGACGTTTCGACATGCACCCAATGCACGGCACAAGAGCGTTCTTGCATTTTGCCCCCCGCATAAAATACACCTTCCGTCACTGGGATCGAACCCACGACCTCAAGTGCAGCAGCAGAACGCCAAGGCCACTACGCTATACCATGACGGATGCGCGAGGAATGCTCAAAGTCTAAAACGTGAGATTGGAAACTAATAGGATTCAATAAATAAGTGACAGAATGGAAAATGGTAGGTTTTAATAGGAGAGAGAAATGGCAGTATGGGCTAGACAGGAGCCACTGATATACAATACAAGATCAAGAAGTGTAGTTGGGAAGGCCACATAATACGTAGAGCAGCTAGCTAACATTTTAGTGCAGCAACAAAATGGGCGCCAAGGAATAAGAAACACAGCCAAAGACAGCAGAAGTTAGGTGGTGCGATCAAATTACGAAATTTGCAAAAATGGGGGTGGGATTAGCTGCCGCAAGACAGAATGTGCTGGGGTAGGCCTTCGTTCTGCAGTGGGCATCAAACAAATTGATGATTGTTAGAACTGAAGGCTTCAGTACTACACCCACGGGAAAAGATATCTAACATGTCTAATGTGCTCTTGCATTATTTCTCATAATGGATCACTGTGGCAAAAAAAGTCTCGCAAGTCTCACCAAATACGAGTCTCTGCTGTAGCTGCCAAAGTACTGCGGCACGCTCAAAAGGTTGACGATGCGAACTTTCCAGCCAAGCTCTTGCAATTTTTTCAACCACTGCACGAAGTGGATGTGAGATGGACTCGCAGCATCCAGGTCTTCTAGAGTAAAATTCACCCTGGGAAAAAGAGAGAGAGAAAGAAATAGAATTTGTATTCTTGTGTGCAGGTCTGAAACAACAAAGTCATTACCCTTACTTCAACTACATCTCTGCTCAAACAGAAAGTTAAAAAAAATCTTAGGTTGAATGCTGCTTCATGTATTGCATGCTATAATAAATAAACCATAGTACCTGTGGCTTACAGGGGCATTGCAAAGGATGATGCCCTCAAAATATGGTAACATGATATGTCCAGGCTTTTAAATGCCATTAACATGCTGTGCTTTTGTTAGTTCACAAAAGAAAAAAAAAACTAAAGCCATACCTATTTATTAGAGTTAGGCCATATTTTCTAACAACTCATTGTATTCTGCACTCTTTTCACCACTTGCAATTGGCTGGCATGTTGCTGAGTCACCGTCATCACCGAGACCAACCACTCGTATCCATGGACGATAAGACAAGGATAAAAGAAATGGATCGTTTCAAAAATAAAAGCCAAGATTAGCATGTGGACCTGCCAAGAGCCACATATAGCGCTCAGTCAATCAGCTTCTGACCGACTTTTGACAAGGTGGTTTGCTAAGAGACAATGTCTTATGTTTTGTTTAAATCCATGCTTTAGCTTTGGACTATATTTGTCCTCTGCTGGAAAAGAATAGGAACAGGGATGTCGGGGTAAGGTACCTAGGTGGTAAGGTTAACTATGTTAAATTTTGTTGACTAGAGCATTAGCACATTAGTAAAAGCAACAGTGCGCTTGATTCAGTGGCTTCCAACACAGCCATTCACCAATGCAACAGCACACATAAGATTGACAAGGTTTAACGTTGCAAAGCAAAACCTAGGCTTTGAGAGATGCCACAGCAGAAGTCTCTGGACAAACTCGTGACCCCCTGAGAATTCCATTAATGTGCCTCGAAATCTCAGCAGATGAACCTTCTTGCGTTTTGCTGTCAAAGTACGTGCAGGGATCGAGCCCATCACCTCGTAGTCAGCAAGAAAGCGCGAGAGCCACAACGGCAGGATGACACGTAGGTGACAGAGCCTAACCTCTTTTCCAGGGAAATGTAGACCGTCTGGTTACCCCTGGTGACGGTCTTGAGCAACAGTTCAAAGAGGCAGTCAGTCAGGCGGTCATCGTACACCACTGCAACCAGAACAGATGAGCCCCACTGCGAGTGACCGCAAGAAGAATGGAGATAAATGCATGAACAGCAGGTACCTACCGCAGCAAATACCGCTGAACTTGACATACGAAATTATCGGATATATACGAAGTAAACATAAAATTTGGGTTGTCACAGCTCACTTCAGGGAGTAGTCTACTGCCCCAGTGAAACCGAGAAATTCAAGTTCCGAGACAATATTGGTTCCAGTGAAGTCAATATGTGTTCACATGAAAGCTTGAAATATAAATATTCAGCTAGATTCTGGTAGCAAAGACGTCCGATCACGAGAAGAGCTATTCTCAAAATTTATTATATTTTGCCACCAATATCAGTGCCTATGCTAAAACGAATACAGGATATAATGAAGGCATTTTAATGATTACAACGAAGCTGGACAGTACAGTGATCTGCACTTCGAGTGCTTCCAATCGTGATTACCATGTTTACTCATTTAAGATATGCACCCTTTGTTTTAAAATTCCAAAATCTGGAGAATAAATATTGAAGCAGAAGCTGGAATTTGAACGCATGGCATTTGGTATCAGTTGATGCCATTGTTAAAGGTTTTAAGGTTGCTGGAGTATCTAACAGCATGGGTGGTACCGAGGATGACCATATACTTGCGAGGGAGTGTAGCGATGAAGTAGCTAGCAAGCTCTGGTAACAACTAGAGCGATATCAAGAGTGGGAGCAATGAAGGACAAGGAGGTACTTGATCAGTGGTGCTGAACCTTGAATAAATGTACGCACAGCGTACAGTCAGTTTTTTTTTTTTTTTTCCCCCTATATTATTCAGTACATAATTCACAACATCGTCTATGGTTTTAGAGGGGATCCAGAAACCTAACCAGCGTAACCGCCACAACCTGCCAAGGTTCCGGAACACAAAAGTGCGGGTCTTGCATGAGTACGTATGGTATTAGTGGGCTCCTGATAATCGTCACAATTCTTCCAACAAACTCGAATAGGTTGATGACGTACCGTCAGCGGCCAGAAAGATTCCTGCTTTTTCAAAGTCGTCCGAGTCTTCCGCAGACCAGGCAAAGGCGCCTTCTGGAGTCTGCATTTGTGGCAGCCCTTTTGTCCAATCCAAGCACCTGACCCTAGTGGGGCACTGCCTCATGTCGAGAGCATCGTAGAAGTCTTCATTCTGGTCCAGGTTTCTTTGACACAGATGTAGAACTTCATCCCAGGCATCTGGAGAACAACATTAGGGATTCAAACACACTCGCCAGCTAAAGAAATATGGACCATCAATCCAAAACAGTGTTAAAGCAGTGTTAAATGAAAGCTGGAAAAATTGGAAAGACACATTAGTTTTATACTGAAGTGGGTTTTGAAACGCCGACCCCGGCATCATTGACGTCAACGTGATGTCACGACACAGCGAAATGTTTTGCTGACACTGTGTAACAGTAAGACTAGGAATTGTGGTACTGCTCACAAAAGAAATGAAGACTGCTGCATGCATTTATTCTGGCTGTGCTCGCAGAAACAGAGTGAGCCAATGCACCCAGATTTCCAGACTCAACCATCTCCTAGATAACGAAACTGTTTTGTAGAAACAAGAAACATAGTACATTATTTAGGGTGCTCCGATGCCTGCTAATGTGTTTTTTGAAGGTTTAGAGGGCTTGGATGCACATTTAAAATGCAAAAGAGAGAGAGAGAGTGTATAACTAGTGAAAATTACCATGACAGCACTCCTTTAACCTGTCGCTCCTGAGATATTATTTTGCAAAGAAAACAGAAATTCATGATTGTTTCTTTTGAGTAGTGAGTACCCGCACAAATGTTTTCAGACCACTCCACTCAGTTACTGTGGCTTTCGGCTGCTCAGCAGGAGGCTGGGAGTTCTAATCCTGACTGCAGCGGCCGCATTATGGTGGGGGTAGAACACAACACCTCTCGCGTATGAAGCTTCAGCTGGACATTAAAGAAACACTCAAGAAACAAAAAATTTGAGCTGTATCTAGAAATTACACATCTACAATATGAGAAAAGGCACTGTTAACACAAGAAGCTTAGGAAACCATGAAAGATACAAAAATGAAAGACAAACAGCGATGCCGCCTTGAAGTTCCTGCACCAGCTTGCCATGACGCCACACACTGTGATGGCATCTGCTTGGGTCCGGTTAATTTTTTTTTTCTATGTGAAGATGGGCTACATTATGGTGTAAAGAAGCCAAGGACTGTACATAGCAAGATCCAAGAACTTTCACTGTGCACAATGGCCTAGATATGAAAAGGCACCTTGAAATATGTGGGGTCACACGTCTGGCGAACCAGCACTGCAGTTCTAGCCCGGAAAAAAAATAATGAAAGATTGGCCTTCATTTGGACTTCTAACAATCAATGTACTTCTGCAAGTATAAAATATACATTAAATAGTTTATCAAATAAATTGACTTTGTTTCTCTTACTGTTCCTTTTAAGAACTTTGAATTCAATCCGGAACCTTTCAATATGGCATCTCTCATAGACAACCACTGTGTTGCTTTTGGACGTTAAACATTATCACTGAATTAAATATTGATTGCCCAAAACTGAAATGTGTTGCCTTTAAAAAGAAATAATGACAAGCCTCAAATTTAAAAGAATGTGCCGTTTTATACTCACTTTCTACTCAAGTGTCTTCTGATTAGTAAAGCATACATCTTATGAAACGGCACAGATTAACAATTGAAATATGAAAGATAGGGACAAAATGATGACGTTGTGTTCAGTCCTTCTAGCAGTAATCATGTAACCTAATCAAAGCCAATTATGCTAAGAACAAGCTCCTCACAGCTTATGGAAACATGAAAGCGGCTTACACATAAACAGGCTTTCTAACCCCCAGTCATAAAAATTTTCGCTGTTATCATCACAAAAGGATTCTACATGCAAGCATGCCTCGCAGACACGCACCAGTACAGAAGACGTAGTCGGCGAACGCGGCGGCCACAATGCCGCACAGTCCGACGCCACTTCCCAGTTCGACGACCCCTTTTCCCTGCAAGAGCTCCCTCCCGCGGTACAGCAGAAAGTCCGACATCACCAACGCAGCCTTCCAAACCTGGGCAATGAAAGTAATTGGTGATGCTGATAATGATGTATAGATATACGATATGAAGATTACTGATGGAGACGATGGCGATAGACGTTACCATTCACGAAATACAGGAATGTGCTGGAGATGTAGGTGGGAAGAGTAACACTGGTGGCGACATTTTATTGAGCCATGTTTAACCAGATGCGTTAAATTTTTAAAATTTTTTCTTTTTAGCTGCACAAGTCTCCTTATCAAAAAAATGGCAGGCAACCCCCATCTTTGACTTAGGTGTCTCTTAGTGGCACTCGCCCCTCGGTGTTGGTGTTCTTTAGGTTATGCAAGCAAATGTCTTTTCCCTTGCATGATATGTGGGTGAGGAGTGAAGGAGGGCGAAGAGGAAACACAGCACACGCCACCTGGTGGGGCATAGCCTACTAGGGAGCGGCACACGAAGCACACCTTACTCGCCCTCTCCGGTGCTGACGTTAGAGCATTAACGAGCACGATTGCGCAGCTATTGCGAGCAAGTGAGTGAGCAGGTGGACGTTACCCAAGAGGAGAAGTGAGAGAGGAAGGAGTTAGGTCACATCAGCTTTGCTAGGCAGATCTTTAGTCTATGCCAGGCAACTGTTTTCCATTAATTAGCCAGTTAAATATCACGCCACCTTCTTGTGTGGGACTTCATTAGCGACGTCATTACTCCCGCTTTCTACTTCAGGCATTCCAGGAATTTTGCCAGTCGTGCTCACGTGGCGGGTCTCTGAAGTCTACGGTTCTGTGCTTTGGCATGCGGTAATCAGTGATTTCTAATTAATTATAATTGTTCCAAACACTTCAGTAACTCTACTTGTAACTAAACTTTTGCTCTGATATCATATCTATAATGAAACACATGAATTTCGCACTTTACTACTTTTTTTCTATTTATTTTTCTGAACTATTTTGAATTTTGTCCCCAGTCGTCTCAGGAGGTGAACCGGAAATGCTGTGCAAGAAAGAAGAGCGTCACTCGATGCTCGTGTCACTAAAGAATAAATAACAATAAGGATAAGCTTATACAGATGACGTTGCTGCTCTCAACCACACATGCCAGTAGTACCCAACGTGGTGACTTGGCTACAGTGTTATGGTGCCGAGCATGAGGTCACACGTTCGGTTTCCGGCTGTGGAAGTCACATTCTGATGGGGGTGAAATGCAAGAATGCTCATGTACTTAGACTTAAGTGCGAGTTGGAGAACCCACATGGACAAAACTATTCTGGAGCCCGTAACTACGGCATCTCTTACGGCCCCAGTGTTGCTTTGGGAAGTTAACCCCTCTGAATTAGCCAACCACATTTACATAAGCAGCTGAGCAAAACATATTCGTTCATTTCAATAAGAGTTCCAAGCACACTGGTCAAACAAAACCACAAGATGTCACCACCAGTACAGCTGTTTGTGCCTACGTTTTCAGTATTCTGTAACTATTATATACACACCAAGTTATCTCTTTCAGTGGAAAAGGACTTTTTATAAATATTTCATGGCAGATAGCACAATCCTGTCAGATCAACTAGATTAATTAATTAAGCTGCTATAACTCACACAGCAAATTTCAGTGTGATGGTAGCTAATTGACACTGTTTCACTAATTAACTTGGCAATGATTCACTTCAAGGCACATGTCCCAATAGCGGAACTGAATCCAACAAGTAACCGAGGTCACATCTATCCATCTGCACCTCGCACAAGCTTTGAGAAATACATTCTCAATTTCTGAGGAGAAATGCGCCACCATTCCCGTTAACACTTATCAGCACTTCCATAGGAATGCCTGCAGCCTCACCTGTAGTCCGACAGTGGGCAACGTTGTTGCAGGGCAGTGATCTGGGAACCAAGAAATAAGAGCATCATTAAGCAATTGGCAACATTTAAGTTCATAAGCCAGTTTGTAGTCACATGGCACATGAGAAGAGCGTGGCCCATTTATGCAGGCTGCTATGGGAAAACTAACTGAAGATTGTTTTGCCAAAACCTGGTAAGTTTACAGTTAAACCTCAACATAACGAAGTCGGTAAAATCGGCAATTTGCTTTGTTATATCGAAATTTCATCATAATGAAATTCGATCTTTCATGCAAATAAGTACGATCCCCGATTATCACCGATGATTTTTCTTACACGGAAGGGGCCACAATAGTTTACGAATTATTGGTCAATCGGAAAAAGCAAATTTGAATGAGAGAAAGAAAAACATTTTGTTGAATATGAGAGTAGGCAAGGGACGAAAGATACAATCTCATGCTGTGTCAACATCCTCACGTTAGTAGTACAAAGCGAGGCCGGCCACGCTTTCACATCCACTCCGACACCACGGCTGATAGTGTCACCTGCAGTGGGATGGCGCTATCATGGAAAGCATGGCAGCGGGGAGCAAATGCTTCATCCGCCTCTCGCTTCAACGCGTCTCCGAAACACGAGATTTCACAACCTCCAATACTAAAACGCACGGGAAGCCAGTGGACAGGATGCAACGTGCCACCTCGGCACGGCCACTCTTTGCACACGCGGCAGATTACTCCTCAACAGGGCAAGCAGGCTGCGTATACACTCAGCTGCACTGGTGGCCATGCGATGTCGTGCTAGAATATGAGAGCAGCAACCTGTCCCCTCGTGTGTGCGCTTCATCGCACATTACCGCGAGCAAGTGCCACCGCCTTCCCCTTGCTCACGCAGGAAGGCAGCAATGATCAAGCTATCATCCTCTTTAGCCACCCTTGCACACTTTCACTAGCACACTTTCATTTGCACATGTTAACTTGCACACAGTGTATACAGCATGCAGGGTATGATAGGATCTTATCGCACTCTGACTTTATACGGAATGCAACGCTGCTCCGCTTCGACGGTTGCTCTTGGCGATGCTGTGTGCAATTTGAGAGGTGCGTCTGCAAGCAGCCGTCTGTAATTCAACCATTTGACCATCTGTGTCTCTGGAAGTTTCCATTTATTGTCTCAGCATTCTTTCTTGGCAGCAGTGAAATTTCGTAACACACACTGAAATTGTGTTTAAGTGCACTTCGTTATATTGAGGTTCCATACACATGGTGTTCTACGGACAAGAAGTTATGAAAAGTTAAATAATTACGTTATATTGAGGTTTAACATATACTTACGTGCCACTAATTAAGCAACCTCAGCTGCGTAGCAAACTGTTTGTTGACAGAGTTTTAGATAAAAATGCGCAAGCGCTAGGGCTGCCTTGCCTCAACGCGTGCGTAAATCTTTGGTGGCGTACCGAAGGAGAAAAACATTGTAGGTCTTTTTATAGGTTTTTGTCCCCAAATGCAAGGCTTGAGTGCTCGCAGCGTCATCGGCATATTGTTGCCAGTTTTTTAACATATAAAACCACAATAAAAAACCAAGTAAAAGAAATACCTTTTCATAAACGATAACCGTGTAATTGACAACATATCTACGGTATGTTACGGTGAGTTCAATACCTCACAATTCTTACTTAAGCAAAGGCAACTAAACTCCCTGCATGCAGCGACATTTTTATACACTAAAGCAAAGTTTCAGTCGTGGATAGTTTAGAAAATCATTTACTAATTCATTAATCACTGATCTAATTAGGTTTTTACAGAAATGACATTTTATTGTTCTTCACAAATGCCCTCTCCGTGCCCAGAATTTTTCCTAGATATGTAAGTGCATTTAGGCATTACAGGAATAATTTACGTGTAAAGTACCCCTGTTGATATAGAGCAAAAAATGCATATATCATGCTCAGGTTGTGAATGAAACTGAGACAAAGTAATCCAAACGTCAAGAAAGCTTGGCTTCTGGTAGGGCATGTTCGCTGTGAATGCGCATTATGATTAGCAGTTCATTGCTGTCAGTTACCGGAGCAGGAGGGCATCAATAACAACTAAGAAACGCTCTAGCAAGATTAAAGGTCATGGCAGAACCACCATGTTCAACAAATTCCGTACCTGCTGTGTGTTTTTTTTTTTGTTTTGAAGGCTTGCCTTGGCTAGTCTAGTCTCAGTGTGCTCTTCGCAAGTTCTCGCTCATGGCGAGAGTAACGTGACCTCTTTGGGCCAGCAATGTTTACTTCAAGCTCAACACCCCATGAACAGAGGCTGCAGTGTCGCCGCCTGTATTTCTTGGGTACGCAACTCGCCTGCGTCTCCTAATCCAAAACTCTCAGATATGCACTACTGGTTCGGTTCAGTACGAATGACTCTGCAACACGGGCAAAGGTTAAAGAAACGTCTGAAAGTCGAAGTTGCAGGCCGTCAGACGTTAATCCAGTGCAGAGGCTCAAAGAGCTGTTTGTAAATAAAGTTGGTCTTTCTCTCCAATTAATTTTTCACGTACGTGCAATGCCATTTGACACAGCTGGAAATTTTCAGCTGCATGTTTGATCAAGCAGGCAAAGGGGCCTTCTTTTCTTTTTAATAAATGCGTGACACAAAGGGCAACGCACCGCGAATGTCAGGGTTCAGCATCTGTGGCTAAGGCATAGTGGAGGGTCGTCGCTATATCAGTTAAATATCACTCGCACGCACTTAAGAGCCAGGCTCTCAGCCTCCACATCCACGTCAAGAAATGCCAGCAACATGCACGCACACGTGCCTTGGGTGGGATTGACGGAATGCAATGTGTCAACGCCTCCTTTTAGAAAACTCCAACGTCTCCAAGTAAAAACTGGTAGCTCTGAACTCACTAGAAAAAGGAGAGAGAACGCCTAATACAGTCAATCCTCAGTATAGATGAGGTTGCATTTGGCACGAAAATACAAAAATCAAAATGTGGGGTTTAATAACCTCAACCTGTACAGTGCGTTGTGAGGGATGCAATAGTGAGGGTCTCCAGATTAGTTTCGAGTGCCTAGATTTCTCAAATGTGAAGTAGATGAGTGCACCTTTGCATTCCATCTCCCGGCATCTCTCCTCTCTCTCAACACACGATCAATGGAAACTGAGACTCAGTAAAATGAGTCCGCCAATTCTAAACAAGCAAACAAATGAAAGAAAGA
This sequence comes from Dermacentor variabilis, assembly GCF_050947875.1. Lineage (NCBI taxonomy): Eukaryota > Metazoa > Arthropoda > Arachnida > Ixodida > Ixodidae > Dermacentor > Dermacentor variabilis. The sequence continues at coordinate 18,531,346 of NC_134575.1, read as the reverse complement.
GATTAGTTCACTACAGCCTTTCTCGGCTAAGCATGTCCCTTCCTGCTGTCTCGAAAACAACACGTGGTATAAAAAAGGACAGCTGTGCTGACACTGCACGTGCCTGTAGACAAAAAAAAAAAAGGTTGAATCCATTAACAATAGAAAGAGGCCCCACAATTGAAAGCAGTATGCGACAACTCAAAGGGGAGGCAGAGCACAGGTCCACGGAGAGAGAGAGAGAGAGAGTCAAGCAACAGCTGCGGGCATTGCACTGTCAAACGAGACCGTAGCAGATGTGCGATTGGATCAACACTCTGGCTGGCTCCAAAAATGGCTGGCCTAGCCCCAAAGCATGAATTTACTTTGCATGTCCCTCAAACAAACCTTATGCATGTGCAGGCATGCGTTATTATGTATGGTGAGTGTCACAAAGCGCACACGGTATGTGCAAACACATGCATGGTGCTGCGTCTTTCGTTTACATTCACTTCTGTGGAGCTTACGTGAACGTTTTTGTAGCATCCACATGTGTCTTCGGCAGATGTGCACAGTGCGATTTCCCAGAAACAGCAAAATGTTCGTTGATGTAGTACCAGATCGGCTCGCTTTCTAAATGCTATCGTGTGGCCATAATTAAAGACAAGTTTCGGAGAATGGAATTTGACAGAAAGTTAAAGTGATCTATCAATGTATTTATCCTCGTATCAAAATGCCAGTGGATACTTCTCCGTCCGACTACCGCATTTTTAAGCTATATTCTCGGCTCAGTGGAAAAGCTGTGAGAAAATTGGACTTTCTTGCGACTTCTGCATTCTCAATACTTTTGCGGTTGACCTTTCTTATTTTATGTTGTGTAATAACATTGTACTCCTTGTGCTTTTCCCATCTATTTCATAGGAAAACTATTGTGTGAGATCGTCACATCACCTTTTTTGCCTTGACTCTGAAAGCTTTCTACATCGGTAGAACTAGGCTTTGAGCTGGTCCACCTAACCATCAGACCGATACTTCAGTACGCAGACCACATGAGAAATTTGTGCAAACACAATGTGAATTTAATTAGAAAAATATTTAATAAAAATCTGTCCGCATCATCTTTAACAATGGTTACAAAGGTGTCTCAGCAACAAACCTCATGAGGCGATTCAGCATACAGGCACATACTGTAGTTGTGCTGTGAAACTTGTAGGCAGAGTAATCTACATTTGCACAGATTAAAATGCTATTAGAAATAATGCTTAAGCCCTAACAAGCATTTCTGACACAGAGCCCATCATTGTGTTGCGTGCTGCTTTCTTTACGTCTAACATCTTCTTATGAGTTTCTTTACTTCCCTTTTACTGTAAGGCTACATTCACACTTGGTCTCGGAGCAAGCGGAAGTGGAAAAAAACTTGACAAAATCCGCCCGCCTAGGCGGAAAAACGGACGGAAAACCAGGCGGCGAAAAAAATCGGCCTCGGACAGATTTTTTTACCACGGCAAAGCGGAAAACGGTTCCACTTCACAGGAAGCTGCACTAGCATGTAAACATCTGGTCGTAAAATTTAACATTTCCCGTTGTTCATTGTCTATTTTTAGGAAAAGCAACCAGCTAAAACTATCGAAACTACGCCTTGCTTATTTTCCATGGTAGACGAAAGTTAAAAACAACACGCGCAGTTGCGCGAAATGATAGCTTTTAGTAACTGATGGGTCAATGAATGAATGTATGTCTTGAAATAGTGTGATGAACAGCGCCACCATGTGTACAAACGTACGCAAACTAGATGGATGTAGGCAAAAGCGGCAGTGATTTCCGCTGCAGCGGCGAAACAAATGTGAACATCTTGTACATGCGTAGAAAAGATTTTCCGGCCGCTTTCGCTTTTCCGCCTGCTTGCCCTTTCCCAAGTGCGAACGTAGCTTTTTAAACCCAGCCTACTGTTAGGTGCCGGTAATGACATGGCATGCCCTTACTAGCAAGAAAAGGCACTGCAAACAAACTGTCCTCACCTAAGAGTACTTGCGTGCTCCTACCAGCCCTAGACAGTTCAAGGTCTCCATCTTCGTCCAACGTCAAGTGACCAGGGTCAACCACTTTGATGTCCACATCCCACTTGACGGGCAGCCGTGATTGGGTCACTGAAATATATTTCTTTGTCACTGTCAGTTACTCACATGATTCTCATGAATGACACAGCAGGGATGTGAGAATAGTAAGTTTCTGAGACTAAATCGAACAGTGTCAGAAGGGGATTCAATTGAACATTTCTTTTAATAATGAACAGCCAGTTTCATCATTAGTGTAAAATGACCTTCACACTTAGTATATGAACGTTAGCACATTTTTGTCATTATACTGTCCGTTATGAAGCATTTATTAAAAGCACAAATGCAAAATTAGGAGCAGATAAGTGGTTTATTTGCATACTAAGAACTTATTGGTGACTGAATGGAATTGGTTTAGTCGGAAAAGTCTGGCTTACTGAGCAATGTAGCATGCTCCATTATGAGTAATTTCTTTTGTCTTACATCCACCGTGGTCGTCAGGATTAAATTTATTGCAATGTTTCTGCAATTTTACTCTTGAAAGCACACAGTTGGCCATTTGGCATGTTAGAAAACTATGAGAAAAATACGTACAATTACGAATATTGACTTAAATGCGAAGACAAGTTGAATAGGGCAATATTTAAGTAATTGTTTGAAGGTTTGGAATTTTCGTACACTCCTACGACATGGTTGGGAAAGCAACGCCAGGAAATTCTTTAAACCTCTGACGAAGCACAATGTAATCCAATCTTATGGGAAATAAAGCTGAACCTTCTTATAATGAAGTAAAATCCAACACAAAAAAAACTTTGTTATACCGAATATTCGTTATATGAGCTGAGCACCCCCACAAGTACAGTAACAGAAATAGCTGGGACCATATTAGGCTTTCAGAGACAACAACTGCTGGGGTTAACCACAGCATGAGCAAAAGCACTCTGCCCTTAAATTTGTGCACCAAAATCAGCTGCCAAAGGGCTGAGTTAACAACTTTGCCCATTGTTAGCAAAGAATGCACATCAACCGATCTTCCTCGGTCCCTTTGTATCCAATTGGCTACCTTGATTCAGAGGAACTTGTTCTTGGCTTTACGCACAGCGCTCTTGCCTTTCGTGATGGAACAAGTGATGACATATGCCAACGTATGCCAAGCCATGAACAAGCCATGACATACGCCAAGTGCAATCCAAGAGTGGTACACGATTTCCCTCTGATATGCGGCTAAATCCAACATTGGACGGATTGGCTGCTGCCTTAATGAGTAACCCAGCGAGGACAAGCTAAAGTTAAAGCAAAATTAACTGGCATGCCTGCCTGCACACTGCAGGGACTGCAAGTGTCTACTGCGGTTTCGTGGGATAATGATTATTGGCAGGAGCAAGAACCAGACGGCACAGGAACCAGACGGCACACGAACTAATGGAAGTCTATTACATGAAAAATTAGTGGACGTAAAATCAATATACTCATACAGCTGTATACCTCCGATATGAGATTGTATGACTTCTGGTCGTCCCGTTAGGGCTGACTGATGCCTTGTGGAGGCGTGACTATGTATATGTTTATTCTTGAATCTGTGCCCAAAATAAATCAGTTGAATATGCCATTTGTGCCATTGCAATTACTTTCCTTTAAATCTATACTTTCGTGTGTGTCTCTTTAGAGGCAAATAAGTCTCAGTGGGTATACTGCATTTGCACATTGCTGTTAATCATTTGCACGGTTAACCATGAAGTCATTACACAAAATACTAATTCCAGACACAAAGATGTATATGCGACTGCATGAAAGTAGTTTGGGCATATTTCTTGCTGTTAACTTTCGGGAAAATGCAGACTGGTTTGAACTGGACCATTGTTTCGCCACACGTGACAAATACAACTTGTGAAGCGTGTTTCAAATACCACGAGTTGACATGACAATCTGGAATATAGCGCACCGACATGCCAACATACCACGCCATAATACCCCTTCACCTCTGTGTTTGAGCAAAGAAAATCAGCCCTCACAACAAGAAACATGAAGAAAGGGTTACTTTGTCCACGAACATCCTGCCCTCCATATCTAATGGTGGTGCTTAAACAATTAAACAAAACATGGACCTTTCTCATTGGAACCGACTTGAAAAGTCATTATGTCTCTGAGCTGCCTTTCGGTCTCAGCAGGCTATTGCTAGCTGATACAATAGAGATAGGGCTGTTCTGAATACGAAAGCTGTTGCTCCCCCTCAGATGGACCTGCCAGACAACCTTAAACACCATCACAACCTGCACAACTAAGCCACGTGTACCCAGACCTAGGGCTACGTGTACAACATAAGCCACGAAGGCGAATGCTTGAATAATGACGTCAACCGCATTCGCGGAACAAAATGGCTTTCTGCTGCACAAGGATTCCAGTTGCGAAAAGAAAAAGAAAAAATGGAAAAAAAGTGAGCCAGGCACCCTTATCCATCACGATGAGCAACAATGCAAGATCTGTCCTCGCCTCAGAATCGGGTACAACGAGACAGGCTCGCATGGGTGCATCTGTGAGCTTTGCGCACAAAAAAAGAGTGCGTGACAATGTGTACGTTGCAAAGCTGCTCATTCCTACGAGCGCACCCAACACTGCTTCCGAGTATCACACTGCTGCTGCTCGACACAAAACCACATGGCCTAGTTCCTGTTTGATAGGTCACGTGATTGTGCAGTGGTAAAACGGCTTAAAAGAAGCAAAAAAGGTCAGAGTAGCATGCACAAGATGTGTTATTCAGATAATTATAGATGAATAATAATAATAATAAGAAGAAGAAGAAGAAGAAGAAGAAGAATAAGAAGAAGGAGAAGAAAATTGGCACTTTTGCCACAGTTTGATGCCGTTTGCAGTTACATACAATCAACAAAATGAATAACTTTTGGATTGTTCTCTTGTAATTTATTCGTTTTTGTTTGTTCCCTTATCTATCTCTCTTATTATTTTTTCACTTCTTTTTTTTCATCGAATAAGTAACACTTCGAAAGAATAGGTAACCGCTTCAGCACACAATTCTTGGCCAATCCCCCATTGTGGGTATGAGCCATAATATGAGGCCACCACCACCCCCACCATCATCATCCCCTTGAAGGGCAACGCAATGAAAGCGATAGCATGGTTTAGCATTGGGCTTGAATTTTTTGGGTGGAAGTATACGCTGGTGCAGTTATAAGTGGATGCGATACGTGCGGCACACAAAACCTTTTGGCGCCTTCAAAAGCTTCAACATGCCATGCAAGGCCTGTAATGGCGTCACACAGGTGCCACAGCGCAGCCCGTAAAGAGAGGCACCAGTGGAATTACATCACTCCCAGATTGTGAGCGATAATACTGTTTTGCACTTTTTTTTCCCAGTCTGAGAAGATTTAAGATAAAAGGCATGCGCTGTGAATGAAATGTTTCACTACCTTTGTTTGTGCGTTGCAATCCTAAAAAATTCTGAGGGATAAATCAGTCAAAAATACAAGACCTGGTGTGAGCAACTGTTGCAGTTCAATATCATTACACCTAGCTTGCGCACAGAAAAATTTAGCATACATACAAATATACATGAAACATCATGACGACAAAAATTCATCTGGAGTGTCCAATAATAATAATAATAATAATAATAATAATAATAAGACAACGCCAGTAGTACACACAATACACCACTTTTTTAATGGAGAGTTATTGTTGTCCGCACCTGTTTTATTGTCCTTGCCATGTTTGACATTTTATACAGACAATAAAATGTGCACAGGCTATTGACTCTGCATTTGACCTTCAATCAAAGTGTTTCCTCCATGCATATGGGAGTCAGAGCTACTATGTTGATCTAAGAAGCGGGAAGCTTCATACAACAAGTCGTCACAGCTGACTGAAAACAATGTTACCGATCACCTCATTGTTGCTGTTGCTTGTAGCAGTGGTGATCCCCATATTGTTCCTTTTCCATTCAACAAAAGGCTTCGGCTTACTAAGGGCCCAGACTTAGAAGTAAATACGGTCTTGTTACTGCACGCAACCTAAATGCATCAACATAAGAAAGAACTAAGTTCCAACACAGCCAAAGGACATACTGTCCTTTGATATTTGTCAGTGAAAGATGGACGTGCAGTCGTGGAATTACATGTAATTGTTTGTAATCAGTCAAGATTTCCCGTATATTTTAAAACTGATAGACTACTTATTGTATATGGTAACATTGACTGTATTTTAATTAGCTCTTTCAGAGCAGCCAGTTACATCTAAACAGTTACTTTAATGATGAGACTGTAATCAGCAACACAGTCTCTGAACACTTCTATTACTTTATTTATTTTCAACAATACTGCTAATCTCACACAAGATTATAGCAGGGAGTACACATACACGAGTACAGTGTAAAAGAGACATAAGACTTAAGCGGTAACTACTGCAGAATGCCTGCTGTCATGCTATGTAGAAGCCTCATGGATGCACATTTTTGATGGGCAAGCATTAATTAACAATGCGAGATGGACGGCAAAAAATGCATTAAAACAGCCAGGCTGGCTGGTTATATCTACAGTACTTGAGCAATGTTAATCAGAATTGCGAAGAAAGTACAGTAAATGTATATATATTTATTTATTTATTTATTTATTTTTAATTATGTAATTAGTTCCGTCGAGTAGTAATTGGTCACTGTATTCAATTGCATTCTTTATTGAAGTAAATGTGATTGTAATGGGTCACTTTCCTTTTTTCGTACAAGCCAGACACAAAGAACAGTAAACAGATCCTGTTCTTTGTGTCTGTCTTACAACCGTGTCACACGGGCAGGGTTAATGCCATTAAGAGTCGAAGACTTTAATGTAATGCCATTAGATCTGAAACCACTGCTACGTGCACATTTTTCATGTCATTAAATGTTACGATGACAATAGGGGTGGTAAATGTGGTTTCCTTGCCGTTCGTTATGTATAGTCAAAAAACCATTCTGCGGGTGACAGTTCATGCAATTCCACTAAAAATTTCATTAGGCATATTTTATGTAAAAATAATTCAGTTCCCTTCAGAAATGTATGCTTCTAGTGCGCTCACAACTGCTAACATTAGCAGTAAGAGTATTAAGTGGCACTAAGAGGAAGCTTTAGCTCGGGTGCTCCTATCTAAATACATATAAAAGGAGAATTCGTTTTTCTCGGCAACCACTGCACCAAATTTGGCCTGCTTTGTTGCATTTAAAAGAAAAACTTAAAATCTAGTGACTGTTGGTTTCGAATTTTCGATTTAGGTCGTTAATTTTTTATAAAAAATTGGCAAAAATCGAAATATTTTCAGAAAACAAAGCCATCAAGTTTACAACTCTGTAACTCAGAAATGAAAAATGATACCATAATTCTGTGGATTGCATCTAATAGTATATCTAATGCGGACAAAATTGATATGTTACACATGAATCTCAAAGAATTGAGTAATATGGAAACACAGCTTTAGCATAACCTTTGTACACAACGTAACAAATTCACGTAAGACATAAAATGACATATCGAACTTGCCTACTTTCAATGATCTAACGGATGCTGTTTACAGAACTGCAAATATCTGTTTTTGACGCAGAGCTATTTATTTGTAAAATTTATGCTTCTATTTTTTTTCAAGCTTTCGAATTTTTGAAGTTCTTGTCACAGAATTTAGGCCCTTGATCAAAATTCCCCTTCCAACAGTCACTAGTGTTTAACTTTCTCTCTCAAATGCAGCACATTTTTTGTAGTTAGTATCGGTCCAGGGATTATCTCAGAAAAGCGTTTTTGCCCTTTACATCCATTTGAATAAGCTGCGTTGGAGTTGTGCCCGAGCTAAGGCTTCCTCTTAGCTTTTAATGCCATTATGTAGGTATGTGTGGCACCATGTTAATGAGAAGCTAATGAGTTAATAAGAATTAAGAAGTTAATGCCACATTTTTGTTCCCGGGCAGCACAGGTACTACTTGTGCTACAATGGCTTCTCCAAGTATCAACGAACGTGCCCAACGAGTTTTCCTGAAATGCAACACTTTCTTTGAAAGAAAAATGTGGTGAAATCTGCCAAGTTACAGATGCTTCAGTCGGGTGCTTCTAAATCAGATGTGTTTTAAGATGAGTCAGCACATAATACTTGTTGTATTAATTGTTGCTCATGAATGACAACAAAAAAGTAGGATTGTACAAACACGCTAACCACTCACTTACAGCGCACCAACATTACTCGTGTAAAAAAAGGAAAAAAAGAAAAGAAAGAAAAATAAGGATTGAGGAGCAAAAGACAACTTTCTCATTTTTACAGATGTAGTCAAGTGCCTTATGTTGCATGAAGAGATGCCTAAAGAAAAGAAGCGTGCTTTACAAGTTTTTAAAGCGTGGTCTCATTTATTACAACTGGAGCGAATACATGCCACAGAATATATCAAGTTTTTTGCGAGGAACTTAGGTGCATTTTTAGGGGAACAGACATGTTGTCATCAAGGCAGTCAAGAAAAGTTAGTTAGTAGGTTGGTAAATAGATAGATGGCACATTAGTTTAATAGATAAGCCATGTCTGTTTCTGTTCTGTGAGATATGCAAGAACGAGATTTCGCAATTCAATGTAATTAAATACTTGGTTAATGTCCTTTTCCCCACAAATTCATACTTACCCACCCACAAAGAGTCAATAAAACTTCACCGGTTTTCTTTTTAACAGAGCAAGCTTCCTCTAAGAGCCAAGAATTAGCTTTAGCTTCTTAATTGCTGTGACAAATTATGAAAACATATTTAGAAGTGCAACAAAAGTTGGCGAAAGCCATTGTGTATTACAATAAACTGAACACATACAGATGTGCAAAAATTGACAAACAATTACGAGTTAACTCATCATTGGCACCAGAGGACACTCGTAATGGCAACTTATCGGCGCTTAAGGGTTTAACAGGAGCATTTCTATGTCTTTGTAAACACTCATGGCAATGCTCTTTCCTTAAGTTTGCCACGTTTGGCAAACTATGCCGCAAATCCGACAGGTTCAGAAGGGCAGAGGGATTTTTTTTCCCCCCCAGGCAGAAAGAAACGGCATCCGTGCATTTCCGGACACTTGACACGGCTATAAACAGACAGCTCAAAAGACTACGCCAGCTGCTGCATCAGCCCTGTCAAAGGACTGCTCTTTCTATGAGCAGCTGTGTGCACGTGCGACAAAGAAAAAACATAAAAAAAAGCTTTTTACTAGAATATTCCATCGGAAAGAGCAAATTGCCGCGAGTGCTGCACACTTGATCCTGTGCTCTCATTTTGCTCCTGCGTGTATATTTCTTCATATGTGCTTAACTAGTGGCATGCCTGTGTGCTTGGCCTCCGAGATTGCCGATACGTGAGGAGGGTGTCAGATTTCGGAGGCCATGGCACGTGCGGCTCTCCAGAAACAGATTGCGATGCAGTACAGTACAGTGCTTCACAGTTTGTCATGTGCTTTCATTTTGCTCCTGCGCAGAGACCTCTTCATTTGTACCGAGCTAGTGGCATGCTTGTGTGTGCATGACCTCCAAGATCCTTAGCTTTCGACGGGCTGCCTGATCTCGAAGGCTGTGGTATGTGAGAAAAAAAAAAAAAAAAGCTTTGTTATGATGCGTCGCTTCGCCAGCATTTTTAAACATGTTGTGCCCAATCTACGTTTCTATGACAACTGTCTCGGACTGTTAAAAATGGGATTTGAGAAAAGATTGTTCTTGTGACGGAGCTTTACAGTAGAGGGTGACATGAGAATTTGCTAGATGCACCAATATGATTATTCATTAGCAAAATTAGACTAATTAACCATTTATGATGCAATTTACGGGATGCATATTGTAAATGCAACACTGAAGTCATCGATCACTCGGAGCCTAACACACTGCTGGAATACAAAGTGTTTTGGGCAAGTTGGTTTCTGAGCACTGTTTTCTGTCCTTATCATTGTTATAGTATAATTATGTCTTCTTCGTTGTTGCTAGGAGCGTTGTGCATGGCACTAGTTTCGAGAAACACTTGTGCAATACCTGCAATTCCATTGGTGTTTCAGTCAACAGTGTTAAATACTTCAATGTTTCACAATGTGAAAACATAATTGGAATGACAATGAATTTGGCTGCACACTTTGGGTAATTATTTCCCAGCCATGAGGAAAAGGTTGTGCTTTCAGTACAGGCCAACTTTAATTTTGCTAACAGAATGTGCTGCTTAACGTAATTAATGAAAATTAATTAAGGAAATGTTGTTAATTAACAATTATATTGTAGAGTGCTGCCTAAATATGTATGACACTATAAAGCTTGGTCAGCGAACATTTTCATTGTCATAAATTCCCCATTTGGAATAAAGCTGGTTGTCGAAGAACCCCGATATCTCTTTCCCCTTCGAGAGCCAATTCGTTCTGTCCTTTGCAAATTTGCTTTCACTACACTTCTAGCCCGCTCAAAATTATAAGAAATGTGCAGCTGCAGACCAGAATAAGAATTTTCAATTATTCGGTGTATTTCTCAACTTACAGAATGTCGATTCCATGTGATAATTCTCTAAAGGAATGAAGGCACATAAACCTACACTATCTTGAGTCTAGCGCACTTGGAAAGTACCTATCCAGCTGCTCGCAAAATATGCCCGATGTAAAGCATAGTGAACAACTACGAACAAACTGACCCTTCGCATGGCAACATAGTGGCACCGAGAGCAAACACCCAGCTGTCTACATTCTAACTCCTTTCACTAAAACATTTTGAACATGCCTTTCGAATTTGCAGCAGAGGTCAATCATGACTTACGCGAAGTACTTTTAAACATCACTATCTATGATGCGTATACACTTGCGTATACACTTGCACACACAATGCCCGAAGGAGTTATGTGCAAATAAAATTGAGTTAGTGGGTTCAACACCCCAAAGTTGCACAATGTCTCATGGGGGGGGGGGGGGGCAGTGAAGAGCTCCAGATTAATTTTAATCACCAGGGGTTATTTAAGGTGCATCAATACCATGGTACATAGGAGTTCTTGCATTTTGGCCCAGTCGAAATGCGTCCCGCTGCAGCCTGGAATTGAACCTTCACCTCATGCTTAGTAGTGCACTGACCCACATATTCTAGAACACTCCTTCACTCACAACTCCACCTCGACTCAAGAAAGTAGATGGCAGCGCAGAAGTGGTCATTGCAGTTCACTAACACTTCACTAACACTTCTCAGCATCTCCGGAGAATTATAGTGTCTTCTAAGGGGTGGCGCTGTGCTCAACTCGGTGGAGTGGAGGAACAGCTTCAAGGCGAGGATCGTTTGAGAATGTGGGAGTGAGCCACAGCTGTGGCAGGCGGAATCGCATGTGTTCTATGAAGAAGAGGGCGCAGCGTAAACTTGGTTGCAACGTAACCTAATGAAATCAGCACTAGTTTCATGTTACACCTTGGCATGCCGGTGGCTCCAGCACATCAGTGATTTCACCGCTCGATGACCTTTACTTTCATAACTTCACCTTGATCTTGTTGCCTCACACAGGATTCATTCGAACAACTATTAAACGGATACTAACACAGAGCTATACTCCTGAAACTGTGAAACGGCTAGTCTTCACATGTGATGAGACTTGTAATGCCAGGAAATTGGTGCAAGAAAGAGAGGCAGGTGGCGACGCCACCTTGAAGTTCGTGCACCAGCCCGCCACATGACATCATGAATTTCAAGTGCCCTCAAGGGCGTGGTCGTTTATCAGTAAAATAGGTCTACACTGAAATCTAGAGGACGTATAAGGACTCATCTTGTCAGCCAAAGAAAAATTTTCTTGAGCTGAAACACGAAAACAGTTCGAAATCTGTGACGTAATACTGACGTACGGCGCCACTGTTCTGTTAGCGTACGTAACATTTACTTAAAAAAAATGACGAACGTGCAAGTTCTGTTTACACTTTCTCTAGCCCCCCAATACTTCACCTTTTCCTACAAAACCGTCTTTTGAAGGACTGTTCTACTGGCCGTTTAACTGACGTATTGTCATGAGTCGTGTAATCACTTGTACGTGAACATTACATCGTGGGAAGCTAAAGAGGGTTTCAGTTGCTACTAGTCAGAAGTAGTTTCAATCGCAACGGTCGTCTGCACTGCACCTGAGCCAAAAAATTAAGATACTAATTGATGCACGAGATGTATGTCGCTCGCTCGGCTACCGGCACTCGGCAACGGACTTACGCTTTCGCTGTTTACGTGGATAGCAAAACTTTTTGTTTCCCATTTCTTTTTTTTTTTGTCTTTTGCTTCTTCGCAGAAGGGTAGATGTATGCGACTACCTTGTAGCCGCCTCCTCAAAGCTTCGGGCATCAGATCGAGCAACGGGTCGTTGTCGTTCTTGACGATATTGTCGGAGTCGACGTGGACTTCCGAGACTACAATCTCGTCGTCTTGCATGCTTCGAAAGAAGCTTTAGCCGAGCTGGTCATTTACGGACTCACGATAAGGCGCGCACACGGGTCAGCTCGTTTCACCCGACACAACATACCGAAGCTAGCGGTAAGCGGAAAGCGCACGTCGCCATCAGCGAAACCAAACGCATACATGCTGAATGCTGCACGGAGTCTCGCACCCTGCTAGAGCAACCTTCGCATTAGAAGAAAAATTTGTTATAAGCTAAACCTCTTAAAAAAATAAATATATCATGTTAGAATGTTTTATTATGCAACACATACTGCAACTAAGTTGCTTTAACTAAAGATTTACGTTAAAAATGGTAGTTTGTGCATACGAAACTTTCAAATTTTTGAACTTGTAAAGAGAACGTAAACTACATGCACCTTGGCAGCGCGCGGCCGCTTACCGCGTGCGCGGCATTTCCTCGTGCTCGGCGTATTGTATGAATCTCTCGAACTAATTAACTTATCGGACCAAATGTCTCCGCAAGAGTGTGTACTGCGGACAGTGTTGCAAACTGATGCACCCGTTTCGCAAAACCGTCAAACTTTTCGCAAGATTTTTTTTTTTTTTAAACCGCGCCGTCACGTGACGGCGAATGCGCCAATGGTGCTACAACACGAGTATGGCGACTCCCATAAATTGAGCATGCGCCGTGAAGCGGGGGGTCGGGCTCTCGAAGTGCCACGTTCGTGTCGTGGGGATTGTCTTGTCACACTCGTGTGGGGGTTAGGAAAGAGAGGTGGTGCGTGTGCGGCCGGGCCGTTATTTCACCTGTGGACTCGGGTCTCCGAAAATACACCATGATTTCTCTAAGATTAATCAGCTTATTGTGCTGCATAGCGGCGATCAGCTGCGAAGACTACGAGAGTGAAGACGGCGTGCTCATCCTGAAACAGAGCAACTTCGAACAGGGCATCAAGGACCACAAGCATGTGTTTGTCAAGTTCTGTGAGTATGACGAAAAAGGGCATCGTCGCATTTTCCTCCTTGTCGCGAACACGTTACAGCGCTAAGTTGCAAATGGCCAAACGGTACCGTTTGGCCATTTCGTTTTGTGATCGGCATCAGTGGTCCGTGTAAAGTAAACGGACTTTCCGCCTAGGGGTGAGTTCGCGGAAGTTGGGATGACTGGGAGAGTTCGTGAAGCCGTGCTGGCCTTCAAGTAATGTAAACGCGTAGCCGGCGCCGTCTTTAGAAGCCTTTCGGCACGCTTTCGTGTTATTATTTTTTTTTTTTCTCCACAACGGCTCGAAAGCGTCGAACCGGAGGACGGTCCATCCGCTGGCCACTTCAGTGCGTTGACCGGTGGCGGACACGCGTCGCCGCAATATCTGCTGATGCGGCGTACCGCTTTTTCTTTTCTTTTAACACCGGGGGTTCGCCGCGTGGCACATCACTTCGGCCACGAAGTCGCTCATAACCCCTGATCGGACGTTTGCTATCTAAACTCTCTGGCTTGTCGCATATTATCCACGGATTGACTTATCTTTCTGCCGCCCACACAGGCGGGTTCGGTTCTCGTAGCGACGTCGAATCGCACGGATTCTCCCGGTTCGACTCGTGCGACGTTGAAAAAAAACGAGCTTGTTTTATCAATTCCGTTTCTCTCGCTCTTTCCGATTCAATTAAAAGGAACTTGGACGTGTACAGCCAGCCCGAATTTATAGCACTTTGTCGCGGTCGCTTGCGAAATCTAATTCCGAGTCTTGACTGATGAGACCGTTTGTTCACCGTCATTCGCAGAAAGCGAGCTGAACAGGTTTTCGAAGACGCGCGCGACCTTGCCGACAGTTATCTTTAGATGCGGCCGTCTACCTCATTGCTCGACTAGCCGTAATGTTAGTGGACTTTCGCAGTCCAGTCTTCCTGTTTGCCCGTTGTTCATTGTAACTAGACCCCTCTTAGTTTCGCGCCTTTTGGCACACTCTGGCTAGAACTGGCCCTTGCTCCATAAGAACTCAATAATCAATTAACCATGCGCCCATATGCTAATTCACCTTAATTGGAAAACTGATTTACAAAGCTTTCTTTTTAGTTGAAATCTGTTATTGTTTGCAGTTTTAACTGCCCCTGTTTATGGCTTGCAAACTAAAATTTAATGTGCCCCACTTTAAATCTTGCAGTGCAAGCATGAGTCCAGGAAACTTGCAAGGGCTGCCCTGTTTAGTTCAATCCTGCATGTTAGCAATTGCACATGGAGTATTTTGCACTGCTAGATCAGGAGCATCATGGTTTGCTGATATCTTGCATATATCTCCTAATTTAAGAGTTTAAACTAGCATGGATCGTATTTCCAAGTGCACTCGGGGAACCAGTGTTAAATGGTAGTCGCACGAGTTTGTTTTCTCTGTACACATTAAGTGAATCAAAGGAATCGAGTGATCTAAACTGGCTGGCCCAGTTTTTAAAGCACAGATGACACCATTGATTTTGCACCTGCAAATGTTCAAGATAGTCATCTTACTGCATTCACTCATACATGAACCAGTTCATAAGCAACTGGCTCCCATTCATACGTCGCGGGTCCATCTCCTTCATTTTTACTCTCGTAACACATGTTTTAAATAAGGTAGGGCATGTATGGGCTTTGCCAAAAGTATGCATGCCAAGTTAGGCGTAGCAAATATGCTTGTGTTGAAACAGGGGCTGACGTACCCGTGGTGTTTCACAATTAGGTACAGCTCAGTGTTTATAACATGGGGTCTCATGTGTGTGCACCACCACATAATGTAAAGCTCCAGCAAAGACTGTATAGTAACTGACATGTTACCCTATTCTAGAGCATAACCTTGCACATAAGTAGATCAGGCTGAAGTAAGCCGTTGAGAAAAGGTTGGCATATGATAAGGAATGATATTGGCACAAAAGCAGGGCCAAAAGGATGTAGAGTCTGCCACGAAAGATTGTGGGATTTGCAAAAAAAAAGCTGAATTCTCGTTAAGCCTGGTCACATAACCTTAAATTCAAAGTTGCAGTCTGTAGTGATTTCTGTAACCTGCACAGTGCTCCATTAAGTAAAGAGCGCCATGCCTTAATAGAGCAGAAATTCACATTTGTCATGGAACTTGGTGTCCCGTAAACTTGTGTGCCCAACGACAACTGTTCTATAGCAGTTTCGGTCCCTCTGAAAGGCTTTCATCACTGGTCCCAATAGTGTTTTGCCTGTGTGATCAGTCGCCTACTCACGAGTGGTGTACCATATGAATGAAAGTAATCGTTTCATTATGCTTGCCTGGCACGGACGGGTCTGTGGACAAGTGCATGTTTTTGTGAGATTGCATGACACTCTAGCTGGAATTAAGAGGACCATTCAAAGAGGGTGCTAGGAGTCGGCTTGACATATTTACTGTATATGGGTTAGCACTAACTTGGCCACTAGGTCGCTCTGCCTGCTTCCAGGCCTTCGTTGGAGGCTTGTGCCCTGTGGTCTTGTCCTCTTCCATAGTCCTGGGACATTATACTTTCCAGAGCTGAGCAAGGAGGCATTAGCCACAAATTTTGGCAGTTTCCGTAGGCTTTTGGAGGATATGACTTGTCCTGTGATCTTAAGGGATTTGGTAGCACTGGCGCAGCATAGATAAAACACTAGATTACAACACTGTGCATTGCTTGCACACCGCATTCAAGGTTAGTGTATATTTCAAGGCAACATGGTGCTGAAGCAGTGTGGCCTGGAGGAAGGTTATGGTAAAAATATACTAGTGGACTTGTCGAAGTCCGTGATTACAGAACAAGCATGATCTCGTGTGGTGTGTTTGTCGTCATTTTGGAGCAATTTGCCAGTACTTCGAAGGCCATACAAGACAAGCTAAGCTTTACTGAGAGTGTAACATGCTCCGTTGGAAGCATGTTACAGTGAAGCCTCATTATCACTGGTAAGACCACTTATTCTTGACATTTGTAGCACTGCTAGGACACTGTATGACTGCCATTTGAAGCCATTAGAGAAGCCAGGGTGGACACTGAAGAAAGTGGAATGTTAGTTGCAAAATGTGGGACGGTGTGATAAGCTTAGAAAGCGCTCTGGTGCTATGAAGTTAGTCTGCAACTTACAACAGTCTGCTGTGCAGTCTTTCACGTGGTCGGCTCTGTATCTAGCTTGTTAAAAACGAAACCATTTGCCAAATTTGTAGACTCCCCCTGGTGCGGACACTGCAAGGCCATGGCGCCCGACTACGCCAAGGCAGCCAAGCTGCTTGAGGAGGAAGGCTCGGACATCAAGCTGGCCAAGGTGGATGCCACCGTTGAGAGCCAGCTTGCCGAGCAGCACGATGTGCACGGCTACCCGACGCTGAAGTTCTTCCGCGACGGCAAGCCGCTCGAATACAAGGGTGGCCGTACGGCCGAGGAAATGGTCCGCTGGCTCAAGAAGAAGACCGGACCTTCGGCACAGCCACTTGCTACTGCCGATGAGGCCAAGGCATTCGTAGACAGCGCGGAGGTCACCGTCGTGGGCTTCTTCAAGGACCAGACTAGCGAGGAGGCAAAGCAGTTCCTACTGGCTGCGGATGCTGTCGACAGGCACGTGTTTGCCATCACCTCAGACGATGTCGTCTACAAGGAGCTGGGCGCAAACAAGGACGGAGTGATGCTCTTCAAGAAGGTCAGTGCTGTATTTCGTTGAGTAATTGCAATCTGGCTGTGAAAGATTCATGATGCACGCGTAAATCTTGGTCACCATTGTCTGTTAGCAGGGCTCACTCATTTGTTTGAGTACCTACCTAATATACTACAGCATTCAGAAGCTAAATATGGAAAAAGCGAGTCGAAAAAGCATGCAAATGTATGGAATTCAACATAATTGCATAGAACCTTGGCTACATCATCTGTGTTTTGAGAGTTGCAGACGAGGATGAAAATGTGCCACTTTCTATGCGTGAATTGGGGTAACGTGTGTGTGCGTGTGTGCGTGCATGTGTGACCGCTGTTTGGTTCCAACTGCTTTCTGTTACTTTTAAAACCAACCCATCAAAATATGTATCGTTCTATTAATGGTTGTGGCTGTTAGCGTAAATTGGGCGCATTCCCTGATAGCTGGTTTACATTACAAACTTCTTATGATAAAACTTGTTTTGTGTACTTCAGTCACATGTCAATGGTTAGCTAAGTGACCATGATTTTAATAGCAGCTTCTACTGTCAGTGAGCACGTTGCTGTTTGTGCACGATAACAGGTATGTTGATGTTCTTGACTCTTTCTTTTCTTTTTTTCTTTTTGTCAGTTCGATGAGGGCAAGAACACGCTCGACAAGGAGGTCACCTCGGAGAACGTGCAAACCTTTGTTCAGCTGAACAGCCTGCCTCTAGTTGTGGAATTCACACACGAAGTGAGTACTGCATGCCTTGTTACAACTCGCTTGCCAAGTTGAGTGAGAGCTCGCATATAGGTGGTTTTGGGCGTCGGGGAGGGAGTTGGAATACAGTTAATCCTGGGTATAACACACAGAGGTGGGACTCCTATGCCAATTGTGCCATTTTGATACAAACGCAAGTTCTCGCACCAAGCTGCGTCAGAGCGACTTCGGCATGTGTGCTTCGCCAATGGTCGCGAACAGCAAGTGGATTTATTCTTCAAAAAAGAGTGCAGCCGTTCACGTTCCGCACACCGTGCAACAGTGCCTCCCACAGAGTATCTTGTAATTTTCGCGCTCGTAACACTGGACTTTCCACAAGTGGCCGGCGTGCACGCAGCCACTCCCGGCTCGTCACTGCTGTCGGAACAGCCAGGGCGGCTCTATTTAGAGTGCGTTGAAATACGCTTGAGCAGGCTGAGTGGGGTGGTGCTCCCTAGCTGAGGCGCAAAACAACGAAAAGTAGGCTGAGGGCACTGCAAACAAACTAGATATTAGGAAGGCGCGTGCAACTGTGGGTTCGGCGGGTGGACGTCTCTGTCTCCAGGGCCTGTATAACGTAAAACTATTCCAATCTGTTTTTATGCCTGTATGGGCGAGGCCTGAGCCATTTCGACCTATCATGCCGGGCTAATTGTTGGTTTTTAATAAAAACAGATTTGGATAGTTTGATGTTACACCAGAAAGTTGCGTATTAAGTGCTTTGGAATCGTCCTGGTCTATTCTGTACAAATAGCTTTCGAAAAAGTTGGTCTCATCCAAAAGGCGACACATCGATTGCGATAGCAAATTAGCAGACAGCTATACGAAGTAAGGATAGTAGATCTATCGGTTGTATAAACTTGTAATAGTTCGCTTACTAACTAAATTAACAAGCATGGTGTGACACATGCACAAGCAAATGTGAACATATTTCGCTCGATCACCACACATACTCGCTGTCAAAACGCTGGAGTGAGGAAGTGCGGCGGCAGCGGCCAGTGAATTTACTTTCGTGCTGACTCTCACTTCAGTGTGAGCTAAGTGGCAAAAACGCAGCGTACTCGTACGAAGCTATCCCTCTGTCCCCATCACAGATCGCTTTCAATATAGGGCCGGCGTGTCCACGCCATCCGGAGTAGCTTCTAAAAAAGAAAAGTCCCAGATTTCCTTCCTTGTTGGTTTTAGCTAGAAAAAAGAACATAAACACCCTGTTTACAATGTCAAATTGAGACACAGCCACCACTGGAGTGTTAAATGTTTTGCTTTTTCTCTCGTGTGTCTGGGCAAATGCAAAGCTGACGCGAGTGGAAGCTTTGCCGATTCGGTATCTGTTCCAAGGAACCAAATGCACTGTCAAACGCTACTGGCATTCTCGGCGCAGTAACACGTGCAGAACCCCTGCCTCTGTAGCTTTGTGTTCATTGCCGCAGAAAGTTGTCTAAGAGTACAGCTAGCTCGTGCTAACAATAACGGTTAGTTGCTCTTTTGCACAGCCTTTGTAGTGCTGCTAGAGCACTCTGAGATGACCCTTGTTAAAGGGGAAAATCTTCTCTACACGTTACATGACTTGCCCAGCATCATTTTTTTCTCATGTCCATTAGAATGTCGTCTACACCCATTTGTTCTGTGATCCAAACTGCTCTTTCTGCCTCTTAAAGTTATGCCTAGCATTTTTCATTCCATCGCTCTTTGTGCAGTCCTTAACTTGTTCTCAAGCTTCTTTGTCAGTCTCCAAGTCTCTGCCCCAGATGTCATCACCGGTAAAATGCACTGATTGTATACCTTCCTTTTCAATGATAACGGTAAGCTTCCAGTCAGGAGCTCACGATGTCTGCCGTATGCGATCCAACCCATTTTGTTCTTCTGTAACTTTCCTTCTCATAGTCGGGGTTCCCTGTGATTAGTTGACCTAGGTAAACATACTTCTTCAGACTCTAGAGGCTGACTGGTAATCCTGAATTCTTATTCCCTTGCCCGGCTATTCATCATTATCTTTGTCTCCTGCACATTAATCTTCAGCCCCACTCTTGCACTCCCCTTTTAAGGTCTTCATTTGTTGTAACTCGTCCGCAGTGTTGCTGAATAGAACAATGTCATCAGCAAATCTAAGGTTGCTGAGGTATTCGCCGTTGATCCTTACTCCCAAACTTTCCCAGTTTAATGGCTTGAATATTTCTTCCAAGCATGCAGTGAATAGCATTGGAGAGATTGTGTCTCCTTGTCTGACTCCTTTCTTTATAGGTATCTTCCTACTTGTAAAATTAAGGTGGCTGTGGATTCTCTGTAGATATTTTCCAAGGTATTTAGGTAAGCGTCCTGTACTCCTTGATTATGAAATGCCTCTATGGCTGCTGGTATCTCTACTGAATCAAATGCTTTTTCGTAATCTATGAAAGCCATATAAAGAGGCTTCTTGTACTCTGCGAGTTTCTCGATAACCTGATTAATGACATGGGGGGGTGCATAGTGGAGTCTTCTCGTGAAGCCCACCTGTTCTCTTGGTTGATTAAAGTCCAGTGTTGCCCTTATTCTATTGAAGATTATTTTGGTAAATATTTTATATAATACTGGGAGTAATCTAATAGGCCTACAATTTTTCAGTTCCTTAATGTCTCCCTTTTTGTGGATTAGTATAATGTTCGCATTCTTCCAGTTTTCCTGGACCCTTGCAGTTGGTATTGTGCAGCATGCTATATAGTATCACTTGGGGAGCCATACTTTTCCTTGTAAACTGCAGTTGTTCGCTTTGTCTGAATAATTCTGGATTCAAACACTTGTTCCGAAAGCTTCATTTGGACTTTTAAGAAACAATGCTTCATAACATAGTATGTTGTGACAAACTTGCTAACATTGTGGAAACGGGGGTAGGAACATTGCTTCGCATTGATGGTGAAAGTGCCTTCATTATTTGAAAGCTATTGCACATGTATTTGTTTTGCTTTTGACACTGTGCGATGGGTGTTCAATTCGATCTCAATAAGTACTGTTTGCACAAGCCTAATTGTCTGTGATGAGTCCGTAGAATGTTCCGAGTGTGCACGTACAGTGATTGCCTGGTGGACAGAGAGTAGTTTGCCATGCGGTGACGGTTCACTAACTGCCTGCCTCGGGATTTTGTTTCAGAGTGCTCAAAATGTGTTCAGCGGCCAGATTCGTCAGCACAACCTGCTTTTCATCAGCAAGAAGAGTGCCGACTTCAAGGACCTTCTGGAAAACTTCAAAGAGGCTGCCACTGCCTTCAGGCACCAGGTAAGCGGTGATTTTTTTTGCAGCAATAACTGTCGCGGGCGCCTTGCCCTGATTAATGTGCAACATCTGAAATAGCTGGTCTTAGCTGAAGGTTGAGGTGTAAAAATAATACAATAATAATAAATTTTAAAGAAGCCACTTCATCATGCTGTCAATCTGCTCTAATGCAACCAAGCGCACGCACTAGATCGCAACACCAAGGTTGCAGATGCAATGCAGATATCGCTGTACAGACTACAGTTCATGTAATCGTCAGTGATCGCTCTGTAACAATCGGCGACTCCTGTGGGAATAACCGATGGACTTGCCTATGGGATTAGATTTAACGACTGCCAATGATGCTCGCAGCTGTTGTGTTATTAGTGTTGCTTCATTTTCGACACATTAGCTCTCCCAATTGAGAGTTTGATTCTTTGTTTACTCATTGTATTCCGTCACGTAACCGTTGCTCTCCTGACAAAAACTTAGAGTAGGAACTTGTTTTGAAATTGAGGTTAACATTTGCAAATTTTTTCTGATATTGGTGTGTGCCATCATGTACCATATCGGTGGAATGAGTACCACATATAATAAACATCTTTTTCCATCCAATACAACTTGTTATAACAAGCAGGGTTTGACTGTGCACTATCACATCTCCCGCGGACTTCTCCCCTCATTGCAGGTTCTTTTCGTGACAATCGACGTTGATGACGAGGACCACGAGCGTATCCTCGAGTTCTTTGGCCTCAAGAAGGACCAGGTTCCCGCCCTGCGGTTCATCAAGCTCGAGGGAGACATGACCCGCTTCAAGCCCGAGACGGACTCCCTGAAGGCCGAGGATATCAAGGCTTTCGTCAAGGGTGTGCTCGACGGCACCATCAAGCAGAGCCTGCTGTCCCAGGAGCTGCCTGACGACTGGGACAAGCACCCCGTCAAGGTGGTGGTGCAGAAGAACTTTGATGAGGTCGTCTTTGACAAGACCAAGGATGTTCTGGTTGAGTTCTATGCCCCCTGGTGCGGCCACTGCAAGCAGCTGGCGCCCATCTACGACGAGCTGGCCGAGAAGTACAAGGACCGCGATGATGTGCTCATCGTCAAGATGGACGCCACGGCCAACGAGCTCGAACACACCAAGGTTGACAGCTTCCCCACCATCAAGCTTTACAAGAAGGAAAGCAACGAGGTAAGGGACGCTGCAGTAGTGCTTCTGAACGTGCATGCTAACCCTCTGGTACTAAGTTATTTCATGCAATCCATCTGTCCATTTCATCATCAGCACTCGGACCTTATCCATCTTCCTGTCTATCTAGTCTGCATCTCTCCGTGTATCTAATCTGTATCCATCTATATATGTGGTCTGTCCACTAACTGATCAACCGTTGGCCCATGCAGTTTGCTTGTTGAATTCATCAGATTGCTTAGTCTGCTGTGGTAGCACAGGGGCTGCGATGTAACGCAGCTTGAGGTCACAGATTCGATCTGTCACAGCGGTTCCATTTGGAGAGGGACAAAATGGCAAAAATGCTTAGGTGCAAGAACCCCAGGTGGTCAAAACTAAACTGGTGTCCCCCGCTTTGCCTCATGTTATCGTAGTTTTGTCACTTAAAACCTCATAGTGTAATTTATTTCAATCTATGTAGCACCTGTATAACCAGTCAGTTTATGCAATCCGTCTATCCATTTCATTATCAGTGCACAGGCATGATATTCCTCTTAATCTAGTCTACCGTAAGTCTAGCCTGTATTCATAGTTTGTATTTATCTGATATCTCTCATCTGGTACCTGATTACCAGGAGCCCACACAATCTGCCTGTCTATTTCATCATCAGCCAATGTCCACTGTAAGGCAAAAAGGCCTTTCCCAGTAATCTCCAATTACCCCGGTCTTGTGTGAGCAGACTGCATCCCATTCCTGCCAACCTAATCTAAAATTTCTAAATCTAATCTAAAAATCTCATCACTTTGGCACTCTTAACTGCATTCCCCTTCCCTTGGCACCTGCTGTTACTTTATTAATAGACCATAGATAGTCGCTAGGTGTGCCTGTCATCTGCTATGGGCAATCTAATTGATGTTGATTAAAAATATGCTGTTGCTTGCATGGCAGCTCTGGTTTGGTCGCAAAACGTATACGCTTAAAAATTGAACTCGTGTGAGATTTCATTGCTGTTTGCATTATAGCCTCACTCAGTTTGTCGATCAAAAGCTTTGTGAAAGTGATTACATTGTGAATGTCAAGACATTCTGTTGAAGTGCGCTTCGGGACAGGGCTTTAAGGTCATGACATGGACTGACGGCTGACTGTTTGTTTTTTGCCGTGGTTAGAATGGAGCTTGAATACAGTAAAGGACAGTCCTTTTTGACAAAGGTTATGCTGTCTAATAAGATTGAGTACCGCGAAAGCACAGCCATCTTGTCATTTTTAGTGCTTCTGCCCTTTCTCACACTGTAGTCACTTTTCGAATGTAAAACATTTTCACGTATTCTCAAAGCCAATTTGAGTTTCGTTTTCGTGTAGTGTGGACGCTTCTTAGCTGTCACTATTAAGAGTATTTTCTTTCACCTTTTATTTTTCATTTGGCTTTTTGTGAAGTTGCGCTGTAGTTTGTGCCGGGTAAATGCCTCATTTGTCTGGTGTCTTCAACCTGTACGCTAATAATATCCTTCACGAAATGGATTTTCCATTTTCTTGCCAGCACTTGCATCTTCCGTGGGGTTTGTGTAAACAACTTTTAATTCCGTGCTTGAACTAGGAGAAAATAATTCTGACTTTCTCTTTGGTTTGCCTGGGATACCAATGTTCTTGCCATCTTATTCACTGTCAATTTTGCATATTTTTCTCTTTACAGGTTGTTCAGTACAATGGCGAGCGGACACTCGAGGGTCTCTCCAAGTTCCTCGACACCAACGGCGAGTACGGCCAGGCGCCTCCTGAGGAGGTGAGTTTCCGTTGTCTCAGCCCAGGTTGTATGGCTTGCACACCTGCCGGCTCTACCAATCTTTTCGTGAAGTTTAGGTATCTGAGCTTGTTCTATGATTTCATGAATGTTGCATCATGTTGTGAAAAAAATACGTTCCATACACGGAATGGTTTTGAAGGCGAAGTATGAGGCAGCACAATATTAAAAAAGAAAAGGCTTGCAGAACGAAGTTGTGGTGGTACTTGCACCACCCTCCGGTGTGACAGTGCTCTCCAAACTAGCAAATTTATTCAATACTTAGTTCCTTAAGCAGGTGAAATCTGCAATAGCAAAGTCTTAAGCATAAACCCCCTTGCAAACGCTCTTGAGTGCAACAAGTGACACGATGGAGATGGCTGTCGTGTTCGCTTGTTGCCTACAAGTCAGACCCCACGCGAGCAAAGACTCTCGGCGACGTCTCCTCGGCGTTGCCGATACGAGGGCAGCAAATGTGCGCCGCAACTGGCGCGACGCATGCTTTATTATTTTAGGTTGATGTGTTTTGTTGTAAAGAGCAGCATAAAATATTTCTGAACTTCTTGCAATAGGTTCTTATCCTTGCACATACCAAAATTTGGTCATTTGCTCGTTCCGTGCGACAATCTGTAGTACTTGACTAATGTACATCCAGTTCTGGCTTCACACTTTTGGCTAGTTGCTTATAGCACTCCCGGGCGACAAATTCTAGATTTTCAGAACTGAGCGATCGAGCGACGAGACAGAGTGCTCTGTTCAAGCAACGGCCCGTTTTGTCGCTCAAAGCCGTCGTCGTCGCGCGCCTGATCGCTCTCGTGGGGTTTAGCTTTTAAACATCGTTCTGATCTAAAAAGATGTTACTTGTCAGCCTCTGATGTTCCAAGTTTGCTGTCACCTGTTGTGTGTGTGTGTTTATATATCATATAAGAAGACGTGTATGCACACACACGCACACACACCCATATAGATCAACAAAGTACATGTGTATTCCACAAAAAAAGTATTACCTAGGGCAAAATATTTTAACATTGTGTGCTATCGCTTCCCCTTTCCAGTCACATCCACAGGATTTCTATGAATTTTGAAATTCACGGGTTGGCAGGTGTAGGCTTGGAGATGCATGCATGAAAGCTCGATAGGTCTTTACTTCTCAATTTTACAAAGCGCTGGTTAAGTATCACGACACTGAAGTCTTCGCCAGTTACTGAGAAGCACCTACGTAATCGGAAGGTCTAATTCGGCAAGTTTGTTCAGCAAGTTAGTTCAAGCAGACACCTGAACAAGCAGCCCATTCAGCAGACGTCCTGCTAGCCCATTTTCTCGTTTTACAATATTCAGAAGAAACCTCCTGCTAGTGTTCTAGAAAGGGAAAAGATAAAATGACCACCATTTGGGCGCTGGGGCAGGGAGAAGGGGGGCTGCTTGCTGAACAACAGTGCATGGGATCTGTGTGCTTAGCTGGCTGCGCTCATCTTTCATCACTGTACACATCTCCTGCCTTCTGCATCTGCTTTTTTTTTTTTCTCTTTCTTTCTTGGTGCAAAGTAGGAGGCTGAGCTTTCCTTGTTTTTTGTTATCCTCTGTTGGACTACATGTCATCAATCTCATCATTGGAACCCGCAGCTGTGCAAATGCTACGAGACTCACGCCTGCCAACCCGGAACTGAATTGGCGTGCCAAGTGCGTCTTGACTCGGAAGGGGCCCTGCTGCTGAGGGATATTCGCTTGGGATCTTTCCAAATATTAAACATACGGGGGGGGTTAGGCAGTGCATTACCTTCCTCATATTCAAGTAATGTGCAAGAAACCTTAAAGGGCCCCTGAAACGGTTCGGACAAATTTTGTAGACGCGTAGGATACAGCTTAAGTGGAACATTCGCACCACAATTTAAGTGAAGCGTTACGTATTAATGGAGCTACAAGCGATTAGAAGCTACCCTCCTCCCTAGCCATGCTTTTCCTCCTCAACTCGCTCGCCGAGCGAGTGGGGCTAAGCTCCGCCTTCACTGGTTCAGCGTCGCGATGCGACGTCACATCGTCCACTTCCGGTTGTTTTGGAGCCCGCCCCCGCCCGCGCGAGACCGCTCCGCTAGCCGCTTGGCCGTCGACCCCAAGCGAGAGCTATCGAAGCAGCGTGCGTTGCGAGCATTCTGTCGTAGCGCCGAACGTGTCTTGTATTCCGGTAACCACAGGCAAGCTGGTCATTTCGGCAAATGACTGCAGGCATAAACTCAAGCTGATGAAGGAAGTTTAGCGTAGACGTACGTGAGCGGCCTGATCGGTCTGCGCGGTCGATACACTTGTTGGTGCAGCGCTTAACCAGCCAAACAAAGCGCTAATATTGCTCTAACCAAGTGTAAAACATTTTAAACATTTATAAAAACAACGTGTTACACTCCTGCGAAAAATACACACCAGCAGCAAAGAATACACTTCGTTGCTGCTACTGTGTATGGTTGAGCTCTGTGCCACCAGGTGGCTGCACCGTGCAGACCATTCGCATTTGCCCTTCCGCTCATCTCATGGCTCATCCCGTTACGGCAAAGTCAAGCGGCCAGACTCTGTCCCCTTGCGCTTGCGTTTTCCCTAATACCGGACTCGGGAAACGCTATTGCGTTAGTAATCTTCCGGTGTAAAGTGACGGCCACAAACGCGCAAATCCTGGCGCCGATCGGATAGCGGCAGTCCGATGCGCAGCAGCCAGTTCGCTCGTACGCTGCCTTGCAGAGGGACACGATGTCGCAGCTTGACATATTGCCAGTCGCTACGTTTGCAGTCCACAAGGCAACAAAGTCGAATCATAGTGCTCGCGAAAAGACTGAGACCGACTCTGACCGCGGCGCTCTCTTTAAAATGGAGTACGTTGTAACACAAGCAGACGACACATGCTGTGTGCCGGAAGTGCTTAAGTGTACTGAAAAATTATTCTTGTGCATTCTCTTTATGTTACTTTCTTTTGATAAAAACAAATTAACTAACATTCAAACTATTACGAAGATCATTTGTTTACCATAAAGTTGGAAAAATTATCGATCACGCGCCCTTGTCAGCCAATCGGATAGCTCGCCCCACTGACGTCGTGTGGGTGATTTCGGTCATATGGGTAGGGGCGGCTTAAAATTCCGCCGAGCAGTGCGCTGCGATCGGCAGCGATGTGCATATTTAAAACCTTATAATAAATTACACGCTTTACGCGGAGCACTTATATGTGTCAATTAATGATCAGAAGGACCTACTCTAACTACTCAATACGTTTGTAGAAAATCGTCAAAAGCGTTTCAGGGTCCCTTTAAGCAACGCGGTGCTGTAATTACATGCAGCAGAACACCGACCGCTGTGTTTGCAAATTCATCGTAGCTCTACATGATGCCCGCGCATTTAGTCAAATAGACAAAATTAAGGCAATGTAAAACAGGCCCATTGTTCCCATCATTTCCTCGGACTGTTGGATGCGTTAGGAAAGCCGTGGCATATCGTAGACTTGCTTTCGCGGATGTGGTAGCCCAAGGCAATCTACCTGAACATCGGAAGTCGCAGGTGCGATGGGCAGTGCAAATGTGGGCATCCTACGGGTGCCGTGTTTAGCAGAACGGTCTGAGACCTTTATCATAATCACTTTCAGCATTCTACTTTTATTGCTACTGGCATGTTTACAGCAGAAAAATGTTCAGTCATTTTTGTGTTTCCGTGTGCCATGAATCGGGAAATGCAAGTTAATCGCGTTGTGTGTCGTTGGCCACAGCAACGCAAGACGTCGCCATTAACGCACCTACTGTTCTAACTGTTTGCTATACTAAACTACTGTTACTGTGAGCATTGTTCCTGTTGGTAGTGTAATTACGCCATTACGAGGTGTTGCCATTAGTGCACCTTTTGGTTTAAATCTTCATTGATATTCACAAGTCTATGGTAAACTTCTGTTAACACAAATGCAATACATACATATACAGTACACGTTTGTGCTTCTTTCTCAAACGTTCATGTTGGGAGAATTTGCCTTCAGGCATTGTCATTGTTGTTCTGCAGGTTGAAGAGGAAGAGGAGGAGGAAGAAGACAAGGAGGACAAGCGGAGGGACGAACTTTGAGCAGACGGCTTTGCCAAACACCCCACCTTTCCCCCTTCAGTTCACCTCCTTCCCCAACCCGACCCCCATGTTCCCATGTTTTCTAGTTTCTTAATGCTGTTGCATTCTTTTTTTAAATCTGTCACACGTTCTACATTCATTTCGAGCCTTGCCTCACAATTGTCATACCCGTCTCTCCAGTGCCACCTCCCCGTGCTTTTTTTTCCTTCACCATACCGTCAACGTCTTGGGATACGTTTCTTTTTTTTATAATTTTTTTTACCTTTCTGATCTCTGTTGTTGTCGTTGTCCAAACATACAAGGAAAAAAGCATTGATTTTTTTTACTGTCTTCAATGTGACTCGCCGCCGCTTTTCCGTGATTCGCTGTTGTCAACGTGCAGAGGGACCTCGTGGAAATGTTGAGTGGGTGCTTCCAATCTCGGCGCAAGCAGAGACCAAACTGCATCTCGAGCTTCTGCTTTTTCTCGCAACCCTATTGTGACGGACGAGCACTGTGTCATGGGGTTGTGGTTTCGCAAGGAAAAAAAAAAAGGACTGCGCTGTCTGTTCCCGTTGCTTTTGTACACTTGATGCTCATCAAACCTCGTAGTAGTATTCTTGTACCGTTTTCCTTTTAATTTTAAGAGGGACCACTCACGTGATACCAACTCGCAGCACAGAGCTGTGCTGAGAGGAGTAGTTGAAGTTTGGCCCGACTATCCGATGGCGCGTGTGCAATTTATTTTTAAAAGGTCTCAAGAAAAACAAACGAGCGACACCTATTTCTCGCAGGCATTTTTTTGTCTTTGCATTGTGCACAAGCTATTGTTACAGGCCCCCACTACGTATTTATTTCTGCTATGCTTGTCACCTTGCAAACTGCAGTTGGTTCATTTGGGAGTTGTTGCCTCGCTTTCTTTTTTTCTTTTTTTAACTTAAAGAATTTCTTTTGAAATGTGGTGTGGACGGAGCCGGTGGGATTGTGTGAGTGTAAAATTTCTTTAGACCACGCCACTTGTCTTATTGCAGTGGCCTGTATTTTCTTTTTTCTTTTGCAAGAGTGTGTGAGCAGATGGGTCGTCTGTCAAAAAAAAAACTGTGGCTGTGGTTGCGCACACAATCGTTGTCTGCTGGGCATTTACCACACGTCAGAAACTCTCAGAGAATGTGCGTCTTGCTAAAAGATGAGAAATAAAAACATTTCATGACTCTCATGTCTCGTCTTTGTTTACATCTTTTATTGGGCTTGTGCGGTACAAATCAGCTGCGGAACATTTATGCAAGAACCACAGGATTTATAATAACGTATTGCACGTTGCTGTGAAACTTTTCCAACAGGCAAACTTCAGCTAGTCTTCAAGGACTGCTATAAAATTTTGGGCCACATAAGCCTGTCGTTTCAGATGGTGTAACAGTCTCTATGCAAACATTCTGAGACACCAGTGGGTATTGCAAAAAAAAAAAAAATGCACATCTAGGACTGCAACTACGTCTTCATTGGCTGTGGTTTGCCAGAAATGCGAAAATGATGCGGTGGAAATTAATTTTTGCAGTACTTGGTAAAATTCCATAACAAATCCAGTGCGCCAATTTGTGTCAAACTAGTCTACTTTTTAATTCCTATTGTGCATTCCTGTTATTGGTCACTGTAAAAAAGACAGTCGAGCCTGGATATAATGAATGCATAAGTTCATTACAGGCGAGTTTCGGTGTATAGAACAACCTGATATGCTGAACTATTTTTGATGCATAAGCTAGTTATAGCTGGCTTTCAGTGCATATCAGCTCACTAGGTGCACTCAAAATTTGGTGTGTTCATCATACCTTTCCCACACATGAAATGTGAACAATACTGATAAGGGCTCGTATAATACACAGTAGTACAGCAAAACATTTTACTACAAGCACAGCCTCACTTTTGTGCCATATATGGACAAAACATGCACATAATGGTATTTCAAAACTTTATTGCTGACAAAGTGACAGACAAACAATAAAAGAAGCCTTGCAATGGCAAATCAGATAAAACGTCAGTAAATCTGACCAATTGTAACCCAAGCCATAAAGTACTGAAGAAATGAAAATGGGGGCACCATAAAATGTGTCCATTAATCCCTGCCGCATTTATGAGTTTAATACGAATGAGTGATACTGCATTGTTTTCAATATTACCCGCAGCAGGAAAAGGGCTAACAAAAATATGATAGGTGGCAGTTACCAAAATTTGATAAATACGTATAACATTTAAAATCTTCATGTTACTGGACATCTTTTCCTGTAATGAAATCTTTCTATTCTAAGTAATACTTATAAGTTGAGTGGCCTTTGATCCTGCCACCTTACTCCCACTGTAATTAGGGTATCGTAGGTGGGGAGTAGTCTGGCCACATTTACGCAGTGTTTTCCCCAACGTCTCCACTGCTTACGAAAGTACATGTACATTCGTGGTGAAATAACACACTACAGCTGGGAATGTTTGACGTTCCTAACCTACATTTTACTGACGCTGTCATAAAAGTTGTGCAGAGAACTTAGTGCTGAGCTGTGTATGCGTTAACAGCAGACGTAGCTATGTGATATTAGACTGCATTGAGATGTACAATGTCGAGAAACAGTGAAACCCCTATGTAACAATTGTGGATATGACTAATTATCAGATACAACAAAGTAAATATAAGTTTTCTCGCCGATATCAGTGAGAAATGAATATTCAATATAATAAAATTATTTTCATACGGGATGCGATTTCATTGAACAAGTTTGGCTGCAGAACTTATTAGCCCACAGAGGCGAGGCATGCCTATATGCGGTGCTTTCTTTAACAATCCAAACATAAACTGAAAAGTAGCCTGTGGTAGAGATAGCAAAATTAGCTGTACAGCACAGGGAGGCAAAAATTATTTGGACAAGGAGTTGGAATGGAGTTAACGATACCTTACTATATAACTTTTAACCCATCACTTTGGGCACATACTGAAACTTATGAAATTGAACTGGCGAGTTCGCAAGGCAATCTTAACAGGAATTCTGAGCCTGGCACCAGTTTAAAGCTACGCATTAATTGTGCAATGAAATGCTTTGGTGTTCCAGTAAAGTCCGTCTTGCACTGCTTAGGAAGGCCTTTTGTTCAAAAAGAAAGAACAACAGGTCACACTGCCATAACTTTAAGGGCACTTATCTCAGAATGCACTAGTTTCAAAATCTGTCCCAAGTGGGCCAGCCTTGCAAAGTTGCTGGTGTCACTTGCAACATGTTCTCCAAAGTGATCAGCTTTAAGTTTTGCTAATTATGTACTTGTTGTAAGTTATCATGCAGAATCATCTAGCAATCTGCCTCGGCCAGTAGAAATTTGTTATCTACCGCATGCAATATTAAAAAATTCTGTTACACCACTTTTGTAATGTAACAGTGTAAACAGAGAAGCAAGCTTACGTGCACATTCTAGCAAAAGTGTGCGCTTAAAGAATGGCTTAAGAGCAGCCTTAATAAGTATACGTCTGGGCGGACGTTCACAAGGGTGGGTACAATCCCGGCGGTAGTGGCGACGGTGGTGTCACGGTGAGCTCGAAAAGGAGGCTGTCATTCCAAGCCAAGCCAGGGTTGGCTTCGAGGTCGCTGAAGGCGACGAACTCCTGCCAGACGTAAGGCACCGTGTGTTCGCCCTGGGATCGCGGAAAGCTGGGGTCATTTATGGTGTAGCTGACGTGCTGCGGCCCATTCTGGTTCAGCAAGGTCACCGTCACCTGTTGTGACGAATGGCAGCAGAACCGAAGCAATCAGAATAATCGAGAAAATCAATAACTTAGTGTTTATGCCAACTACAAAGGGAGCGTAGGAGAAATCAAGGATGTTTTTTCTTTAAACTTGAAATGCAGCAATGGTAATCAAACAGAGATATATGGAAAGTTGAAGAAAAGGCAACTTGTTACAAGTGGCAGCCAAACCCACAACCTCCACATGATGCATGCGTTGCTCTACCAGTTCACCTACAGTGGCAGCTGTCTCCACTCTACTCTGCCTGATCCCTGTCCACTTTCCCGAGTATAATTTGTGGTTGCTAACTGAACCCTGGGAGTCAAAACAAACTAGACAATTTTACAAGAAGATGGAGGCTTGAAGTGATCTACAACTAATGGTTGAACAATGTGTGTTGCTGCAGTCAACGTTTCGGCAAGGAGACGTCTTTGTAGGGGCAGCAAATGCTTTCCTTGGCAGTGTTTAGTTGAACTGAATCTATTTTTCTTGATTGCAGTTAAAGAAATATATTTGCATAGGACGGCAAATAGCGCACTACGCGAACACGGGACAGAAGAAACGCGAAAGAAAGGACGACACGCTGCTGTTTCTTCTGTCCCTTGCTCGAGTAGTGCGCTATTCACCATCACGACTGAGGTGTTCCTGCTTGCCCAAATTACAACCCTGTTATTGGGTACAAGGAGCTACAAGCCTCACTGTACCCAAATGTCAAATGGAGTGGAGGAAAACAAGCTGCTGTGCAGTTCGTGTGCAGTGGAGAATAAGCTGGTGCATACAGTTCATGCACAGTGGAGAATAATCTGGTGCATACAGTTGGTACACAGTGAAGAATAAGCTGGTGCATACAGTTGGTATGCATTAGAGAATAAGTTGGTGCATACAGTTGGTGCACAGTGGAAAATAAGCTGGTGCATACAGCTCGTGCACAGTGGAGAATAAGCTGGTGCATACAGTTGGTACACAGTGAAGAATAAGCTTGTGCATACAGTTGGTATGCATCAGAGAATAAGTTGGTGCATACAGTTGGTGCACAGTGGAAAATAAGCTGGCGCATACAGCTCGTGCACAGTGGAGAATAAGCTGGTGCATACAATTGGTACACAGTGAAGAATAAGCTGGTGCGTACAGTTGGTATGCATTAGAGAATAAGTTGGTGCACAGTGGAAAATAAGCTGGCGCATACAGCTCGTGCACAGTGGAGAATAAGCTGATGCATACAGTTGGTACACAGTGACGAATAAGCTGGTGCATACAGTTGGTATGCAGCAGAGAATAAGCTGGTGTGTACAGTTGGCACATGCATTTGATGCACAACAGAGATGAAACTGGTGCACGAGGGAAGTTGAAGCATTAAAATATAACAGGGGAAGGGCGGTAAAGCAGTGTTCGGTAGTAATAGAAAAAGAGCAGGTGGTTCATATATACTAAGCTCGCCCTCCCCCACTCTCAATGGGGGAGAAATTTATATATATGCAGCTCACTCTCCCTGACTCGCAATGGGGATGCCTGGGAATATTAGCCAGAGTCTCTCACAGCCATGGTGGCAGATGCGGAACACTGTTTCAGCTGTAGGTATTACATCAGCACCAGAACTAGTATGGATATTTCACTGTGAACAGCAGTTGTGAGCTAGAAAATGGCTTTACTGTGTCTGTTTTGTTTGCCACACTTTGATTCCAGCATGACATAATGTAATGCAAATAAATAGATATGTAAGCAGCTGCACTGAAGTCAAAGCAATTACAATCACAAGCTTCAAACCTGACATTCCAGTTGCTACTACACTGGAACCACTTGGAAAGAGTGAACAGATAACACACATACGTTGTTACATTTTCGTCCCATATCGACAATGTCTAGGATTAGCAAAAATTTATAGTGTCTGGAGGCTTTGTCTAAATAACCAATAAACAATATAAATTCAAAAATAAATAAATAAATGCAGCTTCTCGTTTTCATGGCACTTCACGAAGAAACAACTGCTGCAGTGCTTTGCAAACTCCAATGAAAGTGATCGCACTATTAATGTACATTTTTGTTTCTCACTTTCTATGTTATTCGGCCTATTAATACGAATTGTTTGGTCTGCTATATCAGCTGCATGTTTGCATACATCAGATAAGCATTAGATTCTGAGTTGCATTGCATCACAGTGTATCATGTGCTGTGCTTGTATGCATTACACATGTTATGCTGTATTATCGATCTATCAATAAATCAACTTTCCTTTTCTAGCTTACACTAGAAATGGACTTATGGGCTAAGAGCTGCCATAGAGAGCTCAATTTACCCTGGGAAGCGTTGTGCATGACAGCATGAAAACAGTTTATATTCAAGGATACTAAAACATTAATACAAGCAAAATGAGGGATTTTAAAGCATATTAACAATAACAACAATAAAAGAAACGTGTAAAGAAAGAATTCAGCACACTTTCACAGTTCCAATGCTGTTGCGCCTGGTGAGTAAACACATAACCTGAATCTCTCATAAACTATCAAAGAGTAGGATTTATTCTACGAGAACTTGCACGTGTTGATAAGATCTACGGAATTTAACTCTGGACTTGCCCTGTGTCGAAACGGCCACGGGAGCTCAGAGTCATTGGGGCCCCTAAGCAGGACCAGCTGAACGGCCATGAAACGCCCCTTCCGGCTCTGGCCGATGCCGTTGAGATGTATCCGAAGCTGGAGCCAGTAGCCGGGGTTTCCGGTGCAGAAGATCGGGCTGGACGAATAGCGATGAGTGCCGTGGCGTTGGTGGCGTTTGGCACGCGAGTACTCCTTCAGGAGCCACCGAAACTGGCCATCCGGGCACGTCATGACTTGATCCTTTTAGCACAAATAAACAAAAAAGCATGTCTGAGACAACTTTGGTTACAGTTGCAGCGTAGATAAGAACAACTAGTGAGACTGCATACATCTGGGTAACACAATTATGAAGAAATATAATGGAAACAGAGGTGGGCTTCACCAGCAAGTTTTACTTAGCAGATGAAAATGAACCACATATCTTCATATTCGAACACTCAGATCCGGCAGTTGTGCACAGAGGAAAGTAGGAGAGTATTTGTGCAAACCCTTTAGAAAAGTGCCTGGTCGGTTTTCCCACAATGCACGACTGCTCAAAATATGGCGGCCTGCACGCGGTTCAAATGGTTGCGATTACTGGGCAGCGAATGCACTGTTATTGTTTCAGTGCATTAAAATATGATGGGAAGGAATGAAAGAAAGCAAGAACAAAGCACTAGCCACACATTAGTCAGCATTTTAGCAATGACTTCAGCGATATTTCAGGCAAGATGCGGGAAAGCCAGCTGGGGACTTTTCTAAAGGGTTCATTACAGACTCAAATTGCCATCTGACAAACCTCCTGGTTAGATCGAAGGGTAAATCGATCGCCTCAAAAGGCTAGCAGTTTATCCCCCAGGTTCAGTCCCTAGACCTAAACCAAGTTTTCGCGAAGTGTGAAGCAAATTTAATTAAATTTAATTAGAACATACCAAAATGGCTCCTGCTGCAGCATATCCTGTGACAGCAGGCATATGGCAATTTTTTATTACAATATCATGTTTTCAAATTCGCTTGACTGTAATGTGCACTTTACCTTTTTTTTTTTTTTTTGCCAGGAAAGATTCACTAAAATATGACATGCACATTTAAATCAAGTATGGAACCGAAATCGCAGTACTCGGTGTCCAAATCCAACCCCAAAATCTCTGATCCCACCTTCCAAGCCCAGAGAGTGATGATGAGTGATACACTGAGACCCAGATCAATAAATTTGCTTTTTTGAAGTGAGAGCCAAGTAGCTATTCCTCTCTCTTAGCATAAAAAAATCTGGTGAGGTAGCAATCAAGGGTATCGCATTTTGTATTTTTTTCAAGCATTAAAATTATGTGATGCATTATGGTGAAGAGCATTACACTTTCCATTTTTGTGGCTGGGAAAAAAATCAGGTGCATGTTGTTATCGAAGAAATGTTAGAATCGAGTAAATACATTATTATACAGACACTTTAGCTTACTGGTGACACCAGCAACATGTCCTGGATTATGTTCAAGTGTATGTACTATGTACAGTCGACTGCCGTTAATTCGACCCTGACATGACCAACAAAATTTATTGATTTAAGTGGTGGGTAGGAGTAAACAAGATGGAGAAAAGGGCAAAACACACCGCTGATTTATATGGCAGTATTTGTCCAATTCTACCACGCCCCCAAATCATATGTGAGCCTACCTTCCATGTGCATAAAGTAGAATACTGACACCGAGATAACGTTAAAGCTACTAAACAACATAGAAATCTAATGTGCACCCAATATTTTAGCAAGAAAAATGGACAAGGGTCTCGTATGTGTAAAGATTCTTTCACACTTGGGCAGTGAAAAGAGAGTGGAAATGCCAAAGCCGGCATACATTCCGCACATATCCAAAGTGTTCACATTCATTCTGCCATACCGCCGCCGCTTTCGCCATATCTGCCTACTGTAAGCACATTTGTGTGTGTGGTGACGCTTGTCACCAGACGTACAAGCAGTATGTTCACTCACTGATCATCCGAAGGAGTGATTGCGGGCAACTCACCCACACTGATTTTTAACTATGAATACAGAAGACAATAAATAGTTTTAATCCTTTTAACCTGTTGTGTTCTGGTGGTGTACAAGGAGCAGCTGGAGAAGCGGTCACCCCGGAAGCGGCGGTGATGGATTCGCCCCTTCACCCGGCTCTGCAAAAGCGCCAGAAGTTGGGACATGGCAACGCTGTGCTGCTGCGCCTTTTCCCGATCTGCAGCTTCTCTGCAATCTTCATCCAAATCTCGCTCTTGTGGAACGTGTCCTCGTAGAGGCTGAACTTTATCGTACATCACAGGGTAACGTTTGATGACGTCAATTAGCATTGCCGCTGACACTTTGGGTGCCATATTCAATGTCTACATACCACTGCAGCTTCCAGCGAAGCGGGATGAATTTCCGCTTTCGCTGAGGCGAAAAAGCAGGTCCAAGACTGATCAAGCTTGCCACCTTATTTTCTGCCCTTGTAGGTGGAAGAGCAGGCAGAATACTTTGGATTTCTTCCACTTTCGCCCTCTCTGAGACGAAGCCTGAATGTAGTCTTAGAATCGGGTAAATTCCGTAATCGGACATTGTGAGCTACCGCTGTTGCTTGCAAATCTTCCTGGGGCAGGCCGAAAGTAAGCATTTTTGATGGGAGAAGACGTGTGTTCAATGCATTCACTGTCCCCTAATCTTTGCCAAGACAGACTCTGGTGGTAAAGTGGCCCCTATTGAGGTCACCTTACGGGTTGGGTGCGTTCATGATGACTGATCAAGTTTGAATTATCCAGCAAAGGCCAACTTTAGGATCGAAATAACAAAAGTTTGAGCCCATAGAAATACATAGTCACCTGCTGGAACCTTTGGTTGGAACCGAATTAACCGGAGTCGAATAAGCAAGTGCCTACTGTATTACACATGTGGTCCTGCTAACTTGCAGCCCACTTCGAGTGGTGAAAAAAAATACAGAAATGACATTCTGCGTACGCCATACACTGCTAAACACTGTACGCTGTCCTCTGTCAAACACTGCTGGAGCATTGGCATGTGAACGCAGAATAAAAAATGCACTTTGCAGCAGGGACAATGCTTCAGGTGACACTGGCCATGGCATATCTGATAGCATAGCTATAGGGGCAGGGAAAAGGAGTACATCAGTGTGTCTCTGGTATCGCTGCGTAGAGAAGCTGAAGACCACATGCCAAATGCACTCTGACTTATCCATACGTCACAGCACCCGTACGCTTCATAGAATTAAGGGCTCATTCACATGGGCAACTTGGAGAGACCGCGTGACCTATCGTGACTGGCAACAAGGCAGCGACTCGTGGTGACCAGCGTTCACACTGGCGGGTTCTACTAGCCCCGTTGGCACACACAGATGTCTCTCGATTGGTGCCATTTATGTCTGCTCGCACCGTCACCGCCACCTAAAGTACGCACCGACTTTTACAGACATCCAGCTCCTGCACAGCTGATTGGTTCAGCAGGTTTCAAATGCAACTGCATGACTGAAAAAAATCGAGTGACAGACCCAAAACAGTCGCTTTCTGACGAAAGTGAACATTTGCGACTATTTGCGAACAACTTGGTCACGCAAGCTCTTCGAGTCGCCGGTATGAATGAGCCCTAAGAGGAAGCTTTAGCTCGGGGCCAACTCCGATTTCGCCTATTCAATACACGGAAAATGCAAAAAAAAAAAAATGCTCTCATGAAGCAACCTCCGGACCAATTTGAATGAAATTTGTTGCATTTGAAAGAAAAAGTTACATTCTAGCAATTCTCAGAAGCAAACTTTTGATTCAGGGCCTTGAAGGTTTTACGAATATTGCCAAAAATCGGTAAGTTAAAAAAACATTCAGTGCACAATGTTTGAGAACCTATAACGTGCACCAAGAGCAGAGATCACAGTTCTTTTAATCTTGTAATTTGTGCAGCACTGATGAAATACAGAACGACAGAAAAGGAAGTGCCCAGGACACATGCTCTACCGTGTACTTATTCTTGTCTGCCATTTCATGTTTCATCCGCATTGCATGAACCACAACATGAATACACAGAAACCTGCTCGGTCATTGATCCTAATTAATGCAGTTATTTAAACTGCAGCTGTTAGAGCATCTCGTGCAGACAAATCTGATGTGTGAATTCAAACTCGAGTGAAATATTTACCATGTTTACAAAGATTTTGCAGAAGTCTTACTCACAAATTAGTGCTATATTTGAGAGCAGTGTATAATGCATCAACTTAGTCCATTTAGGTGTATTATTAGGTGGAGTGTACAGAATTGCAATATTGTTTTATTTGCTGAGTCACAGAGATGTAAACTTGATACCTCATCTTTCTTCTTAAAATTCGTAATAGTATATAATTATTATTTTTTAATTTATGACATAAATTAAGAATTCACTTCTTACAGCTACTACATTTTAACCTTTCCATTTAGTGCAACAAGCCTCATCAATATCGGTGCAGTGGTTGCAGAGAAAAATGAATTCTCCATTCTCATGTATTTAGACATGAGATCTCAAGCTACAGCTTCCTCTTGACCAATACAGCTAACCAATGCAGCAGTACATATCAGCTGATGTATTGGTAAACTATTGCATGAATAACCTAACCCAGTTTAGTGAATTAAACATCCTCCAATGGTTTCTGCAGAATTTTTCTTGCATAATACTTCTTCCACCTCGCAAATTTTCACAACTTTTTTTGTTAATACACTAGAAATCTGTGCTAAGATTATAATAATGCAGTCTAAAACCCTCACGTTGTTCGCTGGCAGGCTTGGCGGTGCCATGGAAGCCATGGAAGCCATTGGTGCTTCTGTCGGAGCCATCGACATCTGCAATGCAAATTTTTATAAAAACGCGTTATGAACTCAGAAAAACAGGTTGCATTCTCAGTAGTGCAGCCAACTCCCATTTGTTCAATATCGCGCAATCTGTTTTTCAGTTAAACAGTTATCATTTGTTCGCTCAGCTCACTGTGCTTTCAATTGACTTCATTAAGTTTAATTCAAATGAGACTTCCAACTAACGCAACCAAGTTTCCCCTACAATGCAGCATCTGAATGAAGCGACCTCTGTGTCCAACAAATTGTTTGAGAGAAGAAAAAAAAGATTGTTAGACACTAAGCAACCAGAATATATGGCTTGAACAGAGCATTTTGTCTTCAATTCAGATGCCTTGACAAAGCAGTTAATTAACAGACTATTTCCCAACTTGCAATTACTGCTGAGTGATGAACTTGGTTTGCAGGGCCTACACGAGCTTAGTCTAGCTATGCACCTGACTTTACTCACAGCTCATAAAAAGAGGCATAAGAATTTGTTTTCTGTGTGTCTATGTTTATTTACGAGGTTGTCTCAAAAGGTAATAGCAATCTTATTGTGTTTACTGGCACTGGTTGCATTTTCTTTTCCATGCTGCATGCAAACTTCAAAAAATGTGAGATTTCATTCAGTAAACAACGTCTCTTGCAACCATGAGCTCTGTATGTGTTCAGGTCAAATAGCAGGCTTTTGCAGCAGGCAAAGAACAATTTCACCAGCCACATCCCCACTAGAATCTCAAACAAACATGCACATGCACATCTCAAGTGAAATCAGAAAAAAAAAAATGCTTTGTCATGATCTGCATGGTGCTTGACAAAGGTAAAAAAAAAATCAAAAGCAAACTTTTCTTTTTGCCATGGTGGGATAAGGCTGAGCTAAAGATTAGATTAGATCGTAAGGTTAGCCTGTATCATAACCATGGCGAACCACACCATATCCCTAAAGCTCTACAGGCATGTATCTTTCAGTTCAAAGCGTCCAAGTCTGTCATACATTTTGTTCTTTATAATTGTTCTTCACTTGAAAAGTAACAATAACAAGAACAAGTACTTATAAGGGACTCACCATAATTCGAGCTCAGATAATTTGTAATACCAACTGGTAAAGTATCTGCGGGCCCTAGGACCCTTATTAAAATGTGCCGACTGTACGATCAACTAAATAGAGTAAAGTAAGTTAATCAGAAGGCATGCTGTTGACCTACTACTGTTGATTTTTTAATGCAGCATTGGCCAATAGCATGCGCAGCTACATATTTAAAGTAACACAGTCGGGTACACAATATCAAACATGCTCTTGATTTCAGCCCTTCACTAGAAATTCTTGAATTTTCTTTTTTTACAAGGTTTCTTGGGCACTGCTTTCCTTATGGTGGCAAATAGTCTTTGACTCAAAGCCAAGCTCAGAGACTAAAATACTTGCACAAGATTTGATCCGTTAATTTAAATTAGTTGACAGAACACAGATGCGACCTGACGAACACCGGAACAGAAATTCCCCAGTCCAGCACTCCGCAATTACGCAGCCGTGCAACTGCTGTGCGCAACACACGTAGAATCAAAGCGTGCAACACAGGAGCACAATCCCAACCCACACCTGTTTGAAAGAGTCGCAACTGTTTCCTAGACTGGCGGTTAGAAGTCAGCCGAGACCGAGACGTCTCGCAGGCACACCCACGTAGACCGACACCCGACACGGCGAACCGGTCTCACCTCTTGCCGTGGGCACACAACGCTTGTCGTTTGCCAAGTTGTTTGACAGTTCTCTTATCTTGTTGCGCATGGCTGGCCACGCATTGGGCAGCAAGACGCCAAGGCAGATTGAAAGAAGCCTGCCCATCTGTGCAGACACGTTTCGCTGGTTGTTGGATCCACAGTGAGAAGTTGGCATGTTTTACTAGCAGAAACGTGCTGTAGACTCTCACAGGAGGGTTGAGCTCAGGGCCAACTCCGGTTTTTATATTCAAATTCCGTTGAGCATCGTAGTAGTGAAACCACATCAGGCATAAATATACTTTTATCATATCTGGTATTAGCAAAAGAAAATTTGTAGATAGCAGATTTGCTTTGATATATCCAATAATTCGTTATGTCTGCGTTCATTAGATTGAGGTTCTAGCGTATATGAGAAATGCACTTAATTATCAGGCATTACATAATCGCCGAACCGGGTCGAATGAAATTTGTTGCACTTCAGAGAGAAAGCGAAATTCTATCAACAGTAGAAAGAAGAATTTTGATTTCAGGGCTTCATAGTTTATACAAAATTGACAACAATCAGTAAGTTAAAAAAAATGAAGCACAATGTTTACAAATCTGTAGCTCTGCACGAAAAACAAATATTGCAGTTCTGTAAACTGTGCCTGTTAATGTATCTCAAGCGGACAAATTTGATACACGAGTTTACAGTTCATGTGAAATTGTCACTGTGTTTACAAGGATTTTGTAAAGCCCCTACTGACGAACTAGTGATTTATTTTAGAGTGCTAATATACCTCAATTCTGTCAATTTTAGATGCCACAATAGGTGGGACTTCCATAGCTGTGATATCATTTTTAATTTTTGAGTTACAATGTTGTGACCTGAATGGCTTGTTTTTCTCCTTTTGATCTTAAATTTTGTTTTTCAGCAATTTTGAGAAGTGATGGTCTAAATAACAATCTACTCCCTACAGTCAGTAGATCGACTTCTTATTTTCAATGCAACAAATCTCATAAAATTCGGTGGAGTGGATGCTCAATGAAATGATGTTTTAATTGTGGCAAAAGTTTAGTTCACTATTTAGATTGAATAACAAATAAATGTAGGATTTATGTTGCACCACGTGTTGACAAACAAAAAAACTAAAGTTCTTGCCTGGTTAGAAAAGCCAATGCTCTCGAAGTTAGTTGGGGCACTTGGTTTCTGAGGAGGTTGCAGCTGAAAAGTCTGTAAACAAAGGAAAAATAGTTTTAATATATCAGTGTGAAGTGAAAGCAGATGGCCGTACAGAATTTATAAATGCGCTGTCAAGTAATAAAGGCAAGGTGAA
This sequence comes from Dermacentor variabilis, assembly GCF_050947875.1. Lineage (NCBI taxonomy): Eukaryota > Metazoa > Arthropoda > Arachnida > Ixodida > Ixodidae > Dermacentor > Dermacentor variabilis. Next base: position 18,489,177 of record NC_134575.1, on the reverse strand, counting down.
GCAGTGCATACATTGTGCATATTTGCACAGTCAGCTTTGCAGATTTTTAGTAATGCAGTTGTAACATGTACCCTAGTTATACAAATTACTGTCATTACATTGCTGCAACACTTGTATGTGTATTATTGAATGTTGTGCAATAATTGCCGGCACTGCAGCAATATTTGAAATATCTGTCTGGAGTGCAAAATGTGTCTGCAATGACCAAAGTTAAGAAAACACGTGCCAATGTTTTGCCAACCTATGTGGCATGTACATTTAAACAAAATTTGTGGCAATTGATGCTGCAATATTAGACCAACATTTTAGAAGTGCTGTAGTATTATGTATCCAGATGCAGAAAGTGGCCAGTGTGAGACCACCACACCATGTTTATGTTTAATATTACCATTATTAATATTATGACATTATGTTTAATATTCACCAACATGCAGCTGGTAAATATTAAACATAATGTCAAGGCAAGGCTGCAGCAAACTGTTTCTGCTAACAGGGTACACACACTGGGGTTGTATTATGCAACAATTGTTTTCATTAGTCATCCTTCTTGCCCTTTGTCATTGGCTGGCATGACGCCAAGCCCGATCATTATCGCCGTGTATCGACTATAGATTCAAGAAATACGTAGAACTTAATAAAAGAATCCTCACATAATAAGGCCCTTTGTTTCCCAATTTGCACATACTATTCTGTGGTTCATCATCAGTTAACCTCGTTATAATGAACTTGCACCCAGCACAAAAATACCTTCGCTATGTCCTTCTGAGAACCGAAAACAGGCCAGGGACATACATAATTGTTTTGAAGTTGGTCCTTATACCAAGTCGCACATTGTGAATATGAAAAACCTACTGTTTGTTTAAGTACCATGGTTGGATGCTGGAAGTAGAAACTTCCTGTATGCAGAGAAATTGATGCACTTCCTTGCGTTTTCTACAGAAAACCAATTTTTCTTTGCACAGACATACAGACAAAGGTATGTCATTGGGTGGTTAATTGGCACTATGTATAGGTTACCAACTCTCGAGTGGACGAAGTTGGGACGGAGGTGAAGGAACTGGCAATGGCCGACAATGTCAGTGCCAGGAGCTGCCAGTCCGTAGGCGCGATAAAGTTGCGCTATTTCTTTTTAAATGCTACCATGTTACGATTTACATCAAGAATGAATGGTGCAGTTAACACAGCTAACACAGCTACGAATACAGACAGAGGTATACTGTCAATTGTCAGAGTCTAAAACAGAACTAGATCCACGACAAAAATGGGATTGCCATTATGTTTATGACAATTAATACAACAGAATACAAAAGGAAAGAATGCACAACCAAGCTGTCATGTATAAACAGCAAATCTGGTTTATTGGTTGTTATTCGGTTAAAAAAGAAAAGCAGAATCCCGAACATTTGGCTGTCCCGACTTAGCGAAGTCGGGGCCCGGGACTTTTATTCAAAAGTCGGTTCAATCCAGCTAAATTTGGCACGGTGGGCCATGCTACATGACACATCATTGCTACATCCCGTATTTCATGTCATATTGCAGCATTCGGAGTTTGCATGTTCTTTTTGTCGTCTGCGATGATAAAACAGCCTGCCTGAAATAAGTGTCAATTTTCAAGAAAGCTGAAGGAATTATTCTGGTTAACCCACTTCTATACAGTTCCACAAGCATCTGACTTCATGTCCTGGATAAATATTCTGCAGGAACACTTTCGAGTTCATTTTGAACAGTATTGAAGGCAATGTGAAATATAATGTACAAGGAGTCTCCACAGGATATACGGTATTTGTTATAAGCATATACTCGTTACTATTATTTATTATTTCTACTCGTATGCTCATATATGCTATACGCTCATATGCATACTCATTACTGATATGCTATAAATATGTTTTGATATTACTCTTAGCTCTTATTTGCACTACTGTTGCTTTAACATTGTACTATACCATCATAAGTGTCTTTAACAGGAGGTCCTGATATAATCTTCGATTATAGGAACTCCTTATGTATACTATCCACATGTAATTTTCTGCATTTTTACCAATAAATAAAATTATGAAGTTATGAAATATGCTGAAAATGATACAAAATGCATAAGACTTACTTTATTTATATTCGATAACTCACTCAATCGGTGTTTGCTAAGTCTAGGTTTAAGTGCAGTTTTGTGCATTGAACAAACACTTTGTACAGCAAGATAGTCCCTACATGCCATATATGCACGAATCAATCGTAAAAGAGACAACTAAACAAAAAGAGGAAAACTAGACTTTTTTTTTTTCGTTTACCGTAGGCTGGACTGCCCCACCCTGGGACTCATATTGTGCCAGTCTGTGCTCCATCTGTTGAATGCGGTTTCTCAACTCATTCTGTGTGCCCTGCAGAAAAAAATGCATAAGCATCAAAACATGCTACAGCAACAGCGGCTAAGCGTTTTTTCGTCTTGTGATACAGTCATTCTGTATGCCGCTGTGCCTGAGGAACTATCACCGTCATGCCCTAATAGCAATGATAACAAAATACAAGTGCAAGATATTGAAGGCAGCCATGTTTACCTTTAGGAAAACACTTCGCCAAGAACAATATTGAGGCGACTGTCATTGTGATCAGCTGCTGTCGGACCGCTCTGTCTTTCACAACATCAGGGGGAACGCCTGTGAATGCTGGTGAAGCGTTTGCATATCTTTTGGTAGAAGTGGCTGGAACGCTTGGCCTATGATCATGTACCTGCCAGCTGTGTTGCTTAGAAATACCACTTCCAAGTAACTAAAGGAGCACTACTAACATGAAACTTTCAGCCTCATTTTCTCATCTACGTTTAAAGGGCCCCTTACCAGGCCCCATTGCAAATTTCGGCTACACACTGGAAGTTGTGAAATGCCGCCTATGGATAGTTTTATCGAAACAATTTTCCAAATCGGCTTATCATTGGAGAAGATGTAGAAATTGAATTCCCTGTTACCACGCCACCAAGGGGCGGGTGCAACAGCCAATAGAGACATTCTCCCTCTTTGCCTCAATTAGCATCCGCAAGTGACGTTCTTTCCCTGCCATCTCTCATATCGGAGCCAAGGGATCATGTCACATTCATGTGGCATCATGTGGTGGGCTCCATCCCCCCCTCACTTTTTTTATTCTCTTCCTTTTTTCGCTGCAGCAGCACATTTTCAGTGGTGGTGTCGGCGTGCATGTTCCACGTTGGATGAATACCCGAAGTCATGTGTCATGGTGAGTGACGTTGGTAGCACGGCGTTTTGCGCAGAAGCATTTAATTACTTTCTGCCTGGCAGCGGTGCTTCCTTGAGAGGGAGGGCGCGCGGCGCTTGGTTTGAAATTTCAGGTGTTTTTGCAGCACGCAGCACTGTAGTACTTTGCAGGCACGATCCCCAGCACATGACATGTATGCCGTGCTGGTCTGTTTTAAACAACCAAACATGATGAGGGGCCCCTTAAATGAAAGTCTTCGACCTTGAAACACTAGAAAAAGTACTGGTAAGCCTCAGGGTACACTAAACAATTTACTGTACAGGTGACTTCCATTGATTCGACCCTGACGGGACAGACAAAATTGATCGAATTAGCTGGCGGGTCGAATTACACAAGATGCAGAACAATGGCAAAACACACCGCCGATTCATTTAGCAGTATTTGCACGAATATAACACGCCCCTGATTCAAACATGCGCCCACTTTCTATCAGTACAAAGTAGACAATTAACATAGAAATGACATTAAAGCTCCTCAACAAAGTAGAAATCTTACTTGCACCCTATTTTTTAGCATGAAGAATGGGCAAGGGGGTCTAATATGTGTTGCTCAATGGTGACCGGTTTTCTAAACTCAGCTTTGCCGCAATAAATATGTGCTATACGGTAAAGTGCACAAACGCTGCAAAGGTGGTTTTGATTTCATGTCTGACTGCACCGTGAAGGTAATCTTCGGTAGTTATCTGGGGAAAAAAAGGCACACATTAGAATCAGGTAAATATCATAGCCTGAGATTGTGAGCTATGGTTACTGCTTCAAGATACTACTAGGACAGGCCGAAAATAGGTGTTTTCGATGGTAGATTTTATCACGTGCGTTGAATACATTCACTGTACCTTAAGCTCAGCCGAGACAGATACTGCCAGTTAAGGGGTCACTATTGGGGTCACCATAAGGGCCTGGTGTATGCGTGCTGTTTGGTCAAGTTCAAATTATATGGCGAAGGCCAATTTCAGGATCGAAATAACAAAAGTTTGGGCCCATAGAAATGCATCGGCCAGGACCTGCGAACGGGATCAAATTAATTGAAAATCGAATTAACCATAGTTGAATTAACAGAATTGTACTGTATTAGCTTTATCTACAACTAGTTTCAGTTTCGATTCCCACGAGTCATAGGTGACGTCATGTCATGACACAGAAGGTGATCACATCGGAGCAAGATACTGCAACATTTCGATACCAGCTCCGGCATGCTCCGTTGCTTGGTATGCTGGTACATCGGGTCGCACAATGAGTAGCAGTAGACTCGACAAATGGGTGAGCTGGATTGAGTGCTGAAACATTACGATGGTCCTGCTCCCAGGTGACCATCTTTTGCATCATGTTGTCACGACACACATAACTCTTAGTAAATGGAACTGAAACTGGTAGACAAATCTATCATAGTAAACTAGTTAGGGAGCTCTGATGCTTTCTAGTATTTTCTCTAGGGTTTCAAGGTCGAGCTCCTTTGTTAGAAGCACAAAAAAATATAGATGAAAAGTTGCAAATGTCATGCTAGTATTCCTTTAGCCTTTATGTAGTATATACCAAGGACACTGATCACAGTTGCAGTGGCCAACATTTACCACAACCCGATCCAGACAATTTCTCCAAGGATGAATTACCATCTGGAGTTGTTCGGAGAACAATTTGATGCACATATTGAGCCACCCTAGGCTAGGAATTGTGTTTCATACAGATTAAAGTGCTCACTTCAATACCCCACATTTAATACAGTCCGGAGCTAACTGGTACGATACCTTCCTGGTGAAACAGCGTTAGGAGACACACAAACGAGAGAAGAACACAAGGATGAGCGCTGACTGCCAACAAAAAGTTTGATTGTGCACGCACGAAAATATACCTTGAGAACTGGAAAAGAGGGAAGGAGCAAGTGATCGTTGAATACCTATCGTCGCGTATGCGTTGATAAGATAAAAGGCATTCCAGAGTGAAAAACCAGCAACATTAACCTCGGAGAAATGTCTGCTCCTAGTCAAAGAGGGCGATCGATGGGGCACTTACGCAAGACGGGCTCTTATTTCATCATCGAGAATGCTTCGAAAGTTTCCCTAGCTACAGGATCCCTGTTTCTGCGCAAAACTCGTGTGGCTTTGAGTGAAGGGGCGTAACCGCACCTCACACAATGAATAGTAAGATTGCTTCCATTCTTGGATGCCATGTTGTGCGCATGGTCATTTAGAGACCGTTCCGCTTGGCCTATATACGATCTGTCGCATGAAGTGGGAATTTCGTGAACAACTTCTATGTTGCAAGAAACATAGCACAATTAATGTTTCTTGCTGCACCGCCTTTGATTGTCTACGTGTCTCTAGCGCTGTTTCGCCATGAAACCCCCACATTTTACTTTATAAGAAAGGGATGAAAGAGCAAAGGTCTTTCTGTGGAAGCTTTGCAGTGTAGAGCAGAGCATGATACAGCAATAAAGCACCACCAACAGGAACATTCGAGGCACCCTTACCGCAGAATGTGTGCAGTGGTGCTCGAAGCCAAGGTTCAGTCCTTTCAAAGTGGCATTCACCTCGTTCACTTGGTTGCGAAGCACATCACGCTCATTTTGGATGTCCTGCACAAACAACGTCAAACACCACAGATGCTTTACGGAGCTTCCTGGACAACAATCATGCTAGTTTGCACAACTGTCAGTGGGTTACACCTGCATCTCACGCACTCACAAAGGTAGCATTGAAGCATGTATCCATAAGCTTTGATGACCATCCCTGTAATGTGTAATCCAGTGAATATGCATTTTATCAGCATATTATCTCAAAGTAATCTTGACACTATCTGCCTGCTGGTTCTAAACCAGAAGCTGCAGTGCAATGCTATTTCAGAAAAGATTAGTTGCTTGAATTGAGCAAACGAAGGAAACCCTTTTCTGCTTTCAAAACTAGCATAATTAACAAAGAATGTTAATCAAGCCCTTGCGTTCTGAGGAAATTCTCTAATGTGCGCTTTATATTCTCTGTGCATAGCAACAGCTAGCCTATTGCTGTTGCAATGACCTTCCGTGGAAATATATGCAAGTGCCAATCCAGCCCCATAACAATTTAAAAGAAAAAACTTCCTTTCTCTTGTAAGCACTGTGGTTGTTACAGCCTCACAGTTTGCAAAAGAGCCTGAAGCATCTCTTTTAGTTGAAATTGTATCACCCTTGGTCACAGCCAATTTTTTTGCAGCTTGACCCTGCTCTAACAAAGGTTTTTATACCTAAAGTAGTTTAATTTTTACACTACACATGAACTTAGTGAACCAGTTGCTATGGACACGGAAACGTAACATGCAACACGCACCTCCAAGTTGCGCCTGTACTCAGAAAGACGTGTCACGATCATCCGCCTGTGTTGCTGCCAGTCATTTTCATGGGCCTCCACCTCTGAAGCAGAGCCCTGGAACGGCAGAAAAGAGGCCCATCATTCTTCAATGTCACATTGGCCTTACATGGCAGTGAATCAACTTGCTGTACATATTGGTGTGTTACTGCACCAAGTAGTCCGGCACAGTTCGAAAGTGCTCCGCTTCCTTGGAACAGATACTGAAGCAGCATAGCTTCCATGTGTGACAGTTTCACGTTTGCACAAACGCGGAAGTCAAGAGTAGAAAAATAAGTCGCATTTAGCACTGAGTGGAGTATTTTGTCTTACTTTGCTGCTGTAAATAAGAGGTGTGCCTTTTTCTCATCGCCAGCTTAAACAAACGCGAATGAGAATGTAGGATTTTTTTTCTGTCATGAGCACTCTTCCTTGTACCTGGGCCTTCACTGCGTTACAAAGTTGTCTGCTAGTATAGATGCAGAAGATGACGCAGATGTGCATGCTGCTCTATGGACCCCGCAAGGGCACACCTTCACATTGCAGCAGATGTGAAGAACTCAAAACAGCGCCAAAAGTGTGAGTTCAATAATCCAACTCTTTAGTGGGTGAACTTGTGCCCAGAAGAACGAGCAACACTCAAGCTAGTACAATGATAGCGGTGAGGACGGTCGTTGAACCTAATTCCACGGGTTGAGCTTGAGTGCTCTCTATGCATGTCTCACCACATGATAATAATGTTCCCAAATAATCACTGGTGCTCGCATACACTCAAGAATGTACAACACTGTGCGCAGCGCATGTGAAATTCGCTCGGCCACGTCTCCTTCGCATAGAAGTGGCGACAACATTCAAGAAATTTCGGAAACTGTAGGTACACCTTGTGTTGAGTGACAGCTTCATAACAGTAATAATCTGGTCAAAATGAACGTTGCTAAAAAGTCCAACAATGATGCCTGGCAATATACATTAGTATGCCTCAAATATGCGCATCCTAACATCAGCAAATTTACACAAGCAGAACAGGACACAGCGTGCAAGAAAATTGGCACCTTGTTCAAGGCACTGCCTACGTGTAGTCTGCTTGGGACAGTCGAGGAGTAGGCGGTTTGCATCCTCTCCAACGGGTTCATGCGGCCACGACGACAAGGATGCACACCACCTACTCCTTGACTATCCCGAGCACACTGATCATAAACAGTGCCCTGAACAAGAACTTCAATTAAGTGACTCCCATATGGCCTCTTCCACTTGCCAAGGTGTCGTGCCCATTGAAAGTAGCGCATCACAGAGCGATGAAAGCACTTCAACGCTCCTTTGAACACAATGGCACATGTGATGAATACTGACTCCACATATGCTGCTGAGTGTCTCATTTGTGAATTTGTAATTGTGTCTCATTCGTGTGTCTGAAAGTTATGTGCCTCAGACAAACAAGGGCTAGAAAATTTTCGAGGCAGCGTCCCGCCTAAGCATCAACACATATTTTTAAAATTAAAAGAAAATATAATCTATCGCAAATAAGTATTTATATTTTTCTGTATTTTCTTTAATATTGCTTAATAACCAAGTAAAGAGGTAGGTGGGAAGTGGGGAGATAAAGTTGCAGTGATGTGGATTAGAGAGCAAACGGGTAGTCGACTGCCTCTATGTAGAGAATACGAACTACATTCTACATGAAATGCATCATTATTGCATAACATAGCAAACTTTATGCAAATTCTGTCAAGAACAGGTACATATGCCAGCAGTTTATCTAAAACAAGTTCAAGCTTCTCATGCGGAAGTTAAATGGACTTGATATGCAATGTACTGTATGGTTAGATTGCACTAACCTGAAAATCGCAGCCAAAGTCAGCCATCCAGCACCTCGGAGTCACATCAGGTTCCATGTTGCCGCTGCTGCTGGTTGAGCTATTAGCTTCATTGTTGGCTGAAGAACTGCCGTTGCCATCACCACCCGGAGGCGCAAACGACATCATGACTTGATTGCACTGTCTCAGGTGGTTCTGACAGAGAAAGGACAGAGCGAGACAGCACATGAAAAAGAAGATCGTTATTTTCTACCTTCTATTATGCATGCTGGAACACGGCATGGTGAAGCAGGACTAATGACACTTGGACACTTGGCACACATGAAGTGAAGAACATAAACTGTCTGATAGCAACAACAAGAAAAACATAAATAGTGAGATTAACCAAGTAGTACGTAGTTGCGTGGCCTTTCCTATCGATGTCAAGTTCGTATGCACGTGAATTTCTCTTTTCAGCAGTTCAATTTCTCTAACAAAGGAATTGAACTGCTGAAAAAAGGAAATCGTGCTTCGCAGTGCAAGGTTCCACAATGTCTCCGAACTGTTTGGTTCGCTACAACACATTATTGGACAACTACTAGTTGTGTGCTAACAAAAACATAAAGGGGCCCTGAAACCCTTTTCTTTGTAATCCTGAGCAACATCCTCTGCAGTGAGAGCGATGCCTTTCAAGGAACCTATTCCCTCAGAAATTTTCGGAAATGACCTCATACTAATGGAGATACAAAGACTGCAATGTTTACCTTCCCTATCTGCCCTCAACTTATTGATCTCTCTTAGCTAGGGCAGTGCCAACAGCCAATGTTCTGTCCAGCATGCTTTTCTTTCTTTTTCCTCTCTCTGCAGTGCATTTGCGGTAATTAACCCTACAAGGCCAGTGTGTGACAAAGGTGCTTGAAGGTGACAGAAGAGAACATTCGCAAGAACATCTTGGTGGGCTAGTTGGTGCATATTTCTTAGCATAATTGTCTGCTTGAAAGAAACACAACCGCACAGAGACATGTGCACATAAACAGGACGAGCACTTGTCCTGTCAATGTGTGTCTGTGCAGCTGTTCTTTTTTTTTTTTTTTTTTGCAGACTTATTATGCTAACATATATGCCCCATGTAATGCCATTGCTGATATTTCATGGGGGGAAAAAAGCAGGGCTTTTGAAGCTCACAGGAGAGATCAAGTGATCTGTTATGCGAGATTGTAGGTTCCTTGTTGCATACAGAGGTTTAATATTTGTCTTGCAAGGTTAAGGCACCATCGTCTACTGAATGGGAGTCTTTTCTTACTGTCTTCAAAAAGTGTTTCATTAGGAACACTACAGAGAAAGACAGAGTAAATATAGGTTAATAAGGTATTCTTGAAGAACAATTCTTTCTTTTCACTATTATCATCATCATCAGCCTGTTTTGTGTCCATAGCAGGACGAAGGCCTCTCCCTGCAATCTCCAATTACCCCTGTCCTGCGCCAACCAATTCCAACTAGCGCCCACGACTTTCCTAATTTCATCGCTCCACCTAGTCTTTGTCGTCCTCAATTGCATTTTCCTTCTCTTGGTACGCAATCTGTAACCATAATGGTCTAACGGTTATCTAACCGGCGCATTACATGACCTGCCCAGCTCCATTTTTTCCTCTTGATGTAAATTAAAATATTGTCTATGTTTTGCCATAATATGTACGTTATTAGAACCGTAAAGGACAGTGAAATTTTCATACTTTAATTTCGTGCCGTAACTCCCAGGCCGTCAGTGTGACATCAGGGATTGCAAAAAGCCTTTTTGCATTTCAGCCATTGCCGCTAAGTAAAAGCTCTTGAAACTTCCTACTTAGACTGGCTTTTTTAGAACACAATCTAGACTATTTTTACTGACAAAAGGTTAACCAGGCCCAAGCAGATGGCCTTGAAATCCATGATGTCATGACTAGCTGGTGTCGGAAATTCAAGGCAGCTGTTGCTACCTGTGTTTCGTTCTTTGCAGCCTTTCTGGCTTAGAGTTTTCTTGTGGTAAGAGTTAATGTTTTTTTTTATATTGTCACAGGGTAATTTATTAGCATGGCTCAAATTGTTTATATATAGTGACGTCCCTTTAAGCATTTTCTTCCTTTATTGTATAACATAAACCCTTGAATTACACGGCGTGTTAAAAATAAAAGGCAGTCCACTCACTCTGAGGTCACAGATGCGAGGTGTTATTGTACAGCCCTGGTCACGGTTGGGACACCAAGCCTGGAACTGGGATGCCTTGGTCTGAACGGATGTGTCCTCAACAAGCTGCAGATAGAAGCACATATAATAGTATACGTTACAATGTGCAAAGTACGCAGTCAACTGAAAACCGGCATAGTTTATTGAGCAGTTTGTCACAAAGAAATGGTGCGCAAGCAGATGAAAGACTGAAACGAAGAGATGACGCAAGCCTGCCTTATTTGCTCACTTTTTATTTCAGAGGAACTGAACAATGCCAAGCTATGATGCATGAAGAATGATGATGCAATAAGCGTGTAATGTTCTTTTAATACTGCCCGAAGTTTGCTTGCAAGCGTTCTGGCATGCAAGTTCGTTTTTGGACAAGTTGCAGAGAACTAAACAGTGCCAAGCTATGGTGCATGAAGAATGATGATGCAATAAGCGTACGGGTAATGTTCTTTCAATACTGCCCGAGGTTGGCTTGCAAGCGTTATGGCATGCAAGTTCGTTTTTGGACAAGTTGCAGAGAACTGAACAGTGCCAAGTTATGGTGCATGAAGAATGATGATGCAATAAGCGTGTCCTGTCTTGTTATTTGCTCACTTTTTAATTCAGAGGAACAGTGCCAAGCTATGGTGCATGAAGAATGAAGATGCAATAAGTGTGTAATGATCTTTTAATACTGCCCGAGGTTGGCTTGCGAGCGTTCTAGCATGCAAGTTCGCTTATGGTGCATGAAGAATGATGATGCAATAAGCGTGTAATGTTCTTTTAATACTGCCCGAGGTCGGCTTGCAAGCGTTCTGGCATGCAAGTTCGTTTTTGGACAAGTTGCAGAGAACTGGACAGTGCCAAGCTATGATGCATAAAGAATGATGATGCAATAAGCGTGTCCTGTCTTCTTATTGCTCACTTTTTAATTCAGAGGAACCGAACAGTGCCAAGCTATGATGCATGAAGAATGATGATGGAATAAGCGTGTAATGTTCTTTTAATACTGCCCGAGGTTGGCTTGCAAGCATTCTGGCATGCAAGTTCGTTTTTGGACAAGTTGCAGAGAACTAAACAGTGCCAAGCTACGGTGCATGAAGAATGATGATGCAATACGCGTGTCCTGTCCTCTTATTGCTCACTCTTTAATTCAGAGGAACCAAACAGTGCCAAGCTATGGTGCATGAAGAATGACGATGGAATAAGCGTGTAATGTTCTTTTAATACTGCCCGAGGTTGGCTTGCAAGCGTTCTGGCATGCAAGTTCGTTTTTGGACAAGTCACAGAGAAACGCACCTATGATTGTTATTCCTTTTAGCTAGCTGCCACCTACATTTTTCTTGAAGTGTAAACAGACTGTCTTACTTATAATAAATGCTAATGACTATGGTGGACTTAAGCACACTATATATGGCAGTCCCCTTGCTACTGGCAATTACTAGCTAAATTAATAAAAAACCAGTATGCTGAAACTACTTAACATAACCTACCTGGCTGCAATGGCCTCATTTGTGTGGTAGAGTGTGGCCAATGATCCACAGGGTGCACATTAAATAGCACCAAGTGGTAATAATTTTATTATTATGCGGTATCTCTCATAACAGTGGTGTAGCTTGGGGATGTTAAGCAGCAACTTTTATTACTTAAACCAAGGACTAGCAGTGATCATTATGGACTACTATTCAGAAAACTTTTGTTACGTAAGTGTGCTTTATCATTGACTGGTATTCAGGCACCTGAACTCATGATAGTAATCAGCATGATAACGAGAGAACTGCTATGACAACGGCCAATCGCATGCAGCATTAGCATAATTATGGAAGTTTTCTGAATAAAGGCCCACCTCCTTCTCAGCCCAGAACACTTAGAGCAAGCTCATAGCAGCTAAACTATTTAGTCCAACAATTATTTCATGCGACTTTGTTCCCGACCTGCCCACGAGAGATTTCGGCTTGATCCACGGGACAGAAAGACTTGCTGGCCTGGCCGAGAAGCGCCTCGAGGCAACGGGTGCAGAAGCGGTGCTCGCACGAGGATGACAGCCAGAGGATGCCGACCAGGTCCTGGCACGAGGAGCACGTGAGCTCGTGTGGCACGGAATGTACAAATTCAAGCTCCAAGCCCTCGCTAAGCTCCGTGAAACCGCGTACTTTGACTTCGTGCGGCATTCGCCCAGGTCACAATCTCTGCGAATGAGCGTGCATGAGGCAGACCTATAAAATGCTTCAAGTTTGCACGACCACAGGTAATGCAGAAATCAGAAAGGCAGAGGGCTTATCGATCAGTGCTTGAGATGCATACATATATCTGAGAACATGCCTGACACGAACATACGAAGAGGACCTATGGTATGTTTGCGACCTTTACCATTGCAGAAGAGAAAGAAGTAATGACTGATTACTATATTCCACATGTACAATATGATCTTGCCCTTATCTACGGAAGCCTCCACGCAAGCTTGTGCTTCCTCATGAGAGTGACGAAGAACTTACTCGCATCTGTTGACTCGACCTTAATAGCCGCACATATGAAGAATGCATTTTTGTTGCAACAATTACTCAGCTGTCTTGTGTCTCTAGATGGTGCGTGCAATCTATTGGCGAGCAACTCTGCCTGGAGATTCTGGCTGTTAACAAAAAAGAATTATGAATATCCATGTGAACAATGCACATTGACTGTACACCATGGTTATATAAAATGGATTTCTCCCATATGTGAGGTTTCTCCCACATTCTCCCAAATTTGCATGAATTACTAATTAGAGATAAATCCAGACTATAACTTAACGCAAGTTAACTCAATTGGTATATGCATGTATTTCCTATACATACTTCCGTATCACAGACGTACAGAAATCACTCAGGAAAGGCAGGGGTGTCAAGGTTTCTATTTTTGGATCGACAACTCTGTTGACGGTTAACGCCACGTGAATTAAATTTGGAGTGGATTATTCACTCCATACCCATAGATCTCACAAGTGTGCACATATATACAGCACGCGTGATTGATATATCGACGCAATGTTTGTACTGCAAAAAATATATGTCATGCATATTAATGATACCTACGTACTAGGACATTCAACAGCTATAGCTGTTCAACAGTTGAAAAACTTACGACGAACATTAAAATTCTTGAAAAAAATATATCTGTGGTTTAATTTCGTGGGCAAGAGATTTCCATCCTTCTTCGCAATTATAAAACTTCTTTAAAAAGATTTCTACTATGCGCGCTTTGACTGTGGCACGCACGCATGCAGTAACACAGGATGACGTACGTATAGTACGCACGTACTTACCACTTTAGGACCGGGCACTTTCTGACGCAGCCGAAAATCTCTGCGCCCTGCAAGTCCGCGAAGTGCTACGTGTACCAATCGCGAGCAAGTGGGTCAGTGATTCAGAGGAAAAGGAAACTTCGGCTTCCGAGAAGCTTTTTTTACATTTTTCCTCGAGGAAGCTGCAAAGAACAATTACCGCAAACGTCCAGTATAATTCGTATACTTACGGCAGCAACAGCGGCGGCCAGCGACGGTGCGTCTCCGATGCGCGGCAAAATGACACTTCGCGCTTGCGTCCGTAAACAAATGTCAAAGAAGGCGCGTCGAGAGCGAAGCAATCGGGTACGCTGTCGATGAGCCGAAACGTCGCGCAACACAACACCCTGCGACGGCGGAATTTCGCTGGACACGATCGTGACAGGGGGCGCGGCGCGCCTTTACACCATTGTTTTGGAGAAGAATAGAAACTGTCAGGACTTTTGTTTCTTGGGGGAAAAAGGAGAGAGAAGAAGCTTGTTTCCGTCGGCAGCAACGTCACGCGACGGTACACACGTCTCAGGGCCGCGTCGTGTCCACGACCTCCGCCAAAACCTGCTCACCTCGAAGAAGAAACTCGCTTTGCGAAACCAAAACTAAAGCTTCATGACGTCAATAAACTTTATGACATCATATCTAAAATGAAAAAGAATAACAAAAAATTAGAAACACTGTTTTCGCCCAATTAGGCAAATATAAAAAAAATTGCTAAATCGTAGTTACTAAATATATTTCTTCATAAAAGAAGTTGGCGCGAGACGATTATTCGGGGGACAACTTGCTTGCGAAACTGCGGTGACTGCGGTCCTTCTTTTGCTCGTTGGAAGATTTGCGGCGGTCGCCATCTTTGCCCTGAGGCTTGGTGCAAGTTCACACAAAAGAGTCGTGTTTTCTCGAAAACCATGGGTCGAAAGAAAAAGAAGCCAGCAAAGCCGTGGTGTTGGTATCCTTTGAACGTTTTCTAGCACTATTTCGTGCCTTGAACGTGGATTCCCGATCACCCGCAGCGCCTGCGCGGTCTTGTGCGCTAACACCTGCGTTCCCGCTAAGCGTGACAAAAATTAAATGGACCCCCGAAAGCACGCCCCACTGTTAGCTCGTTTGCTAACGGTGCATTGTCCTTTAAAAGCAGCACCAGGTGTTCGCCATCTGCGGCTAGTGATGAGCTGTACGAACTCGTTTAGATATCGTTTTGCATGTGAAGGCGGCGTACAGTATCTTGCGTCACTCGCGCAATCTCCGCACTTGCGGTGTGTGCGATAATGGTTTATCACATCCCGTTTAGCGGGCTCTAAACCTTTACGAAGAGTGTGTTTCTCCGCGTGCGTTGGGCTGCACGTTTTACGGAATCGGACATGCTGCTTGCGTTTTAGAGTCTCTGGAACGCTGGAAGGAAAACAAAATTCTTAGCTTATTCGCTCTTTATAAGCCTCTCTCAGGCCCCAGCGAACCTGAAATTCTGGTTTACAAAAAAATACACTCGCACACTCTTTGCCTAGATTTGTAGAACCTTTAGTTTCTGTAGCCACCTGTCAGTTTGTGTGTGTTATCGGGAGTCTCAGATTTCAAGTCTTCGAATCTGCTGTTGCCGATTTATTTGTAACGTTGCGTTTTAATTTCGTAGTGAAAGAATTGACGAGAACGGATCTGGGCCTTTTTTTTACACGAAAGTTTATATATGCCGATAAAAAAATAGCGGCTCCACAGTCCTCATCAAAATTGTGACCCGCTTATGGCGCAAGTTCTAATAAACCCAGTGTTCACATTTTGCAAGTTGCAAGCCTTGTGTTATGGCGTCCAGGCAGCCCGAGTACAGCTATGGATGGCATAAACCTCCTTACGTGCCAATTAATTCTGTCGAGTAAAAATTCAGTTTTATCATGTTTCTTGCATCTTCAGAATCACACAAAAAAAGCGCACAACTGTTGTATGGATTTAAAATTTTCGGTTCTTGAGTGAGTTTTGTCACGTTTACAGAATGTGGACACTGTGCAAGAAATCTGTACAAGAACATCAACTATATGAGAACATCAACTACATGTTTTGCAGGATGTTTTCTCAAGTTTACAGATTGTAAACTCCACCCAAGAGCTATCTACAGGAATATCAGATATGAGAATATGAGCTGTTAAATTACTTGCATACTTGGAAAGGACCTGTTAAGCTACTTGTAATATATTCCCGATGGAAAACATTGTGACAATGAAAGGAGCGAAACCACCACATGACGACGTACTGACATGAGAGCAAGCACCCAAATGTTGACTCATTCCAACTCTCTTTACTGAAACACTTCAAACATTATTTGAACCTGTAAGCACAGGTCCAATCAGAAGTATTTCAAAATGTATGCGGCATCTTTCGCATATCAATATTTTCATAAGTGCTTTTGCATTTGGTGTGCAATCGTGGAGATCACAATTGTGCACAGAACGCCAGAAAGGAGTACTGACATTGTATTTTCCACTCTTCATTTGTGCGTTAATGAAGGTCAGGGACCTCTAAACCATGGAAAACAAATAAATACTGGGAAGCATTACAACTGCCTAGATAGTTTAATAAATACATGATAGAGTGTATAGGTGCGACAGAACAAGGACGTAGAAAGAAACAGATACACAGAGACAGCGCTTCGCTTTAGTAAATAGCTTTATGATAGCCAGTTCTGGGTTTTCCCAGGAGGTGTCTACGTTGCGTCCTCACGTGCAGTATATGGTCACGTAGTATGATAACGCAATGTTTCAGTACCAGCTCCAGCTCGCTTGATCACCTCCTGTGCTGCTACTCGCTGTGAGGCCCGATGTAGCAGCACAGGTGGCAAATGGGTGAGCTAGAGCAGGTGACAAAATGTTGACGCCCTGCTCCCACGTGACTACCTATTATGTTGTGATGTCACGAGACCGTTACCTTCAGGGAAACAAGACAAAAACTGGTTTATGGAAAAGCCATTATAGCAAATTGTACAGGGTGGCTGCGAGGCTTGCAAGTGACTTTTTTTTTCTAGTGTTCAGAGGTTCTAGGACCTTTATTTAACGCTGAAAAAAAAAAGTGAGAGTGCAAAAATGCCTTGACAGTACTCCATGAAGAGGAGAAATCAGTTGAGCTGTGAATTGCGAGGAGGGCTTGAGGATGTTGTTGTTCCTTGACTGGACTACTTCAGGTACTGCAACCGGGAGTTTGACGACGAGAAGATCCTGATACAGCACCAGAAGGCAAAGCACTTCAAATGCCACATTTGCCACAAGAAGCTCTACACGGGTCCCGGGCTGGCCATTCACTGCATGCAGGTGAGGACGACGTTTGAGGAAGCAGAAATTATCGAAAAGTTATTGCCACACTGGCAGACCTGCTGATATGTGGGGATAATTATTGGTTGAATGGACAGTAAAGAAAAATACACAAAATCAGCTTTGCTTGGTAAAGTATTCTTTGAAAGCTCCATTCCATTAATTTCTCTGTAATGGTTCATTATAAGAAGAGGAAAGAAAGGTCGGAGTTTCAATTTTGAAAATTTTGCACCGAAACCTCAGCAACAACGTCGGTGTGACGTCACAAATTTGAATGCTTCTTTTTTTTTTTTTTCGTATTTGGGTCATCGTTGTTCAGTAAAAGTTCTGTAAGTTTGCCAAGTTCAGTCTTTGTCTCCTTTAGGACAAGCCGTAGTCTATTTTACAGATAAACAACTAAGCCCTAGTAGGCCTTGTCAACGTCCATGACATTATGGTAAGCTGGTGCGCGATGTTCAAGGTGGTGGCAATACCCTTGCATCATTTTAGTCTCTTCTTTAGCTCATTGTGCCTACTCTTATGGTAACAGTGGCTTTTTTTTATTCGTTTTTGTCTTGCGAAGATTGTGTTCTCTGCTCCCACTGGTGGCAAGTCTTTTTCACCCCCTCTCAATTATATTTAATTTCTTAGTTTCTACACTTCACTTATTAAATCTACAAATTGCTTCCCCCATGCTTTCTTTGGATTCATTATCTGCTGGCCTCGTTAACTTTATTATTTTTTTTTTGTCATGATCAATTAATAACTGAGTGCAAATCATTCACCCTTTAATGTTACGCTATTTGATGCTGCTGTGTCATTGCGCTGCCTCCAAAACTGGCATGCATTAAAAACCATATTAGGATCCTTGCAAGGACATATTTCGCTCTGGTGACAGGGTATACCGTAACCGGGATGGGCTCTGTTAACTTGGCCAAACAGCCGTCTTTGGAAAAGGGGAAATGAAAAGCCTCCACTTCAATTATGTCTTGGAGGTGTCTGACAGGTTTTTCAAATGTAACGTGCTGAAGTCCACTTGGCTGCAATTCAACAAGTCCTGCATGGCAGCTCGTGGTTTTTTGGAGGGACACCAAATGAAAATGTCAAGTCAAGCTAGATTGATAGACTATTCGTCTCGAAGTCAGTGTTGTCGTGGCTTTCTGTGTGCCAGTAGCTGAATTTGTTGCATAGGAAACGGCCGCCGAAGGTTCCACGCCTGCTACTCAATTCCAACTGCCCGCGCCACACGAAACGAGTCGACGTCTTCATGTGTCCTCCCTTTATGCTGCTGTCTGAGAATCAGCCAGTGCTGACATCTGAAAGAGAGGTACCATAGTTCACGACAGGTGGCGCCACTGATTTTTCATATTCATTTTCTCTCTTTGTTCTCACTGCAAATTATTTATTAATAGGGAAGTTTAATCTTTCAATATAGCTCAGGCTATTTGTCTTCGGTGTATTTTTAAAGGAAAGCTGTCTTTGCCTGACCCAGTGCTCAAGATTAATTTCGTGTCCTCCACTACGTCTTATGTCAATAACCCACAGTGCCAGTTTGGAATGTTAAACCCTAATTAGTGTTTATTTACCTATTCGTCATTCTTCCCAAGAGTAAAATAAAATGGTGCCAAGAGAGAGAACAGACAGAACACGAGCATTTACTACTTGCAACTAAAAAAACACTGAGACCCTTGCTTTGCTGAACACTCAGGCAAGCATAGACCAAGTGTCTTCTTGTGGTTTAGTCTTTTTTTTTTTTTTTTTTTTTTTTTTCGACCATCACCCAGGACACATGTAACAAGTGAAAGATGCCGAAGCCATGCAAGCTGCAACTGTCTTTCATTGAGTTCTCTATCCTTTCTTGCTGATGCAGTTTTGTCCTTGGCATTATTTTATCCTTAACTGGCTTGCACTTCTACATTTTTGGAGTAATGTATCCTGTCGGGACTTGCGGGTGTGAAGAGGCTAAAACACACACACATAAGATAATGCATGGATGGCAGGAGAAACATATGACAAATTTCTTCCGTAATCCACATGAGTGGATTATACATCTTATAGCTAACACATCTTGTTTCATATGCATTGTGCTATGTATTTTATAGGTAATTTTTCAAATGGCTTCCTAACTGCTTCTAAAACCTGTTTCAGGGAATTGAAAATGTGGACCATTGCCATTCTTCTCAGTGAGTGTGGCTTTCAGCTAGATTAAGCGCGCATTCACACTGGCAATTGACAGAGGTTGTGCGACCGTCCGCGACTGGCGGCTCAAAGCGACCAATCTTCACACCAGCAGGGGCACCCTGCCCACTATCACATCGAAATGTCTTGTGATTGATGCCATTCACATCTAATCGCACTGCCATCCGCACGTAAATTAAGCGTCAGCATATAGAAATGTGCATCCTGCTCCTACACCACTGATTGGTTCAGTAGGTTTGCGACTGAAAAATCAAGCAGTGAACGACTGACCCGGAAAAGTTGCTTTTCTATCGTTCGCGGCCAGTTGCTTTGCGACCAACGCGGTCGTACGACCTCTGCGAGTGCCCGGTGTGATTGAGCCCTAAGGCCTAAGCTTTTTTTATCTTTTTTCCCCCCTCATCGTGCCTCAGCTTCTAAGATCTGAATGCCTGCTGCATGCTGGACAATGCCTTGTCTCTGCCTCAATTCAGCATAATGTAATCCACGCGATGCTTTGTAATAGAGTGCTATCACTGAATGAGCATTTGAAGCATATCAATGTTCTGAAACTACGTTGTTGCCCATAAATACTAGTTGTAACAATCCTTATCGAGATAAGTGGAATAATTAGAGTTGGGCAGTTCACTTATCACATAGAGCACCGCTTATTGGATAGAGCTGCTAATTGGCAGTCTACTTGAGATCAGAATGGAAGAACTAGAAGACAGGAAACAGAACTGAGGGCTGCAAATTAAATTAAGTGTACTAATGAGATTGGGAGATTAGTAGGCATCATAGGGAGCTAGCTGATGCAGGACAGATAACCAAAGATAACTGCGAGAAGCCTTCATTTTGCAATGGACATAAGGGAGGATGATACCAATTCATGATTACTCTTCACCAGATTTGTAGTCGTGTGTGACGTATCCTGGGCTATGGAGTGAGAATGTTTCTTCAAGTTTTAACATCAGGACCAAACTCTGATTTAGCTATTCATATACACGTAAAGTGCAGAAATTTTCACCCTAGACAGCTGCTGAACCAGTTCAAATGGAATGTTTTGTATATAAGAAAGCTTGGTCTTACTGCAAGTACGAAGCAGAACTTTCACTTACAGCCTCAAATTGTTTACAAAAACTACAGAAGATTTGAAGATGAAAAAAATATTGACAATGAAATTTACAGATTGGTTAACTCTGCACCAATAACAGATATTGCAGCTCTGTGAACGGCATCTGCTAGAGCATCTAAAGCAGACCAGTATGTTATAAAAGTTTACAGCTTACGTGAAATTGTTGCATTGTTTATAAAAGCTTTGTGAAAAGTCCCACTCACAAATTAGTGGTATACCTCAGAGCGGTGCATAATGCATCACTTTTGTCCATTTTTGATGTCTGAATAAAAGCAGCCTATAGAAGCATTGTTGGTTTTTTATTGGAGAGTTGTAAAGTTGATGTTTAAGTGTTTCTGTAGTTTCCGGCTTTCAAGAATGAAAAAAAGTTACTGATAGAAAATCTTTAAAAAAAGAAACCTTTCAAATTAGAAGAAACCTAGTCACATTCAATGCAGTGAGTGCCAAACAGTACAAATTGGTCATTCGGATGTGTTTAGATAGGAACTCCTGAGGTAAAGCTTCCTTCTTAGGTTTGCTGTCTTGACTTGAGTCTGGCCTCACAGGTGGTGGAATGCATGCCGATACTGGCATGTACCGGCCAAGCGTTTGCCACAAGTGTAAAGGAGCGCCTTTGGCATCTAACTTTGCTAAATCAAAGCCCTCGGCGTTTAGTCATCAATAAGACAAACGCATGTGCATTGAGAGCACAAGAGGCAGGGCGAGGCCGTGCCGCCATGCTTGGGACCTTGATACTAGCAGCACCATTTTTTGCGTCGCGAAGTGATGCCTTTGTTTGGCTGATGCATTCTCGTGTTGTCTTTTTGTTTCACAGAGAAAGCCCGAAAAGCTTTTAAATGGCACGTAAGCAGATGATGCGTGTACCTGGTGGTTTGCAGATATTACTTAAATCCCACCAGCATGTCGCCTTCGAGATTTTGAGCACCACCCACTGGTGCCACCTAAAATTGGGTCATGTTGAAGAGCCATGCTCTTTCTCAGTGTTCCGGGTGTTGTGCATTCGTTCCGACGAGCAGTAATGCAACATTCCTTCATCGTCACGTAGGGTATTCCGCGTGTTGAGGTGCCACAAGTTTACGTTGGACAATCGTTTCCCAGTCAAAATGTTTTAAACTTAGTCATGTGCTTAATCAAATCGTCGCAAAGAAGACCTTGAAAGCTTTTACCTAAACAGATTCCCACAATGCATGATTCTCTACTTTTTTTTTTTTTTTTTGCGTGGCATCAAGAACAGATTTTTGGAAGTTTTTTGTGATGCGTTCACTTGCATTTGAAAGCAAAATCTGTGCAGAGGCTGCTCCACGTGTATGCTGTATAAAACTAGGCATGTTGTGTGGTCGCTTATTTCCTCGCAGTTGGCCATCGGTGACAGAAAGACGAGCAGAGTGGCCTGTCTGTGTGGTTGCACTCGTTGCACAACTTGTACAGCACACTGCTGGCATTCGCGCCCAAAAAACATAGTGCATCACATATTGTAAACTAGATCAAGATGTACTACAAGCAGTGTGATAACATGAGCTCCATGTGCTATGGTTTTAATGTATGAGAAGAACGATGCAGTTCAAAAGCCATTTTACTGCAGAACACTTCGAGTAGCTCATTTCTACGAGTGCGCTACTTGTGTAGCCTCTGCAATAGGTCTCTTCGATTCACCTGAACCAGTTCAAAAGGTGCTGCACCCTGTCGTTGGTTTCACCGATGAAGGAATGGTGTCCTCTTAACCATGCCGTTTGTTCAAGGTGCGGGGCAGGTTTGCGGTTTTTCTGCACCCTCCCTACTGACAGTGGCATCATGGTGCAGGTGTGATGCAGCAGATGATGCAGCGTGCGGATGCAAGCATTGTTGAAATCCCGCTTACGTGCGTCCGGCTGTGTCTGTAAGACATGGGGTGTGTTTACGCCTCGAAAGCCACCCACACCTGCGATTTGAGACCTATCAAAATGACACGGATGGTGTGATTTAGGGGCACGAGATGTAACGCCAGCACCACATCTGCACCTCGTCATTCATGTCGAGTGTCATGTTGTGCCCTCACTGCTGCAGTTGGGCTTCACACTCTTAATTTCTCGTGCACCGCCGTGAACTGGTTCAGGGTGGTGTGAGCGATTCGAAGCGACCTTATGCTACCTGCTAAGTACGAAACTAAGCACGATAGCTTGGTGGCGGCTTCCGTGGACCATTGCCGGAGTGACAACTGTGAACAGGGGCGCTTCTTTCTCTGTACCGTCGACAGGTGCACAAGGAGACCATTGACAAGGTTCCCAATGCCTTGCCCAACAAGAACAGCGTGGACATTGAGATCTACGGCATGGAGGGGATCCCTGAGGAAGACCTGAGGGAGCACGAACGCCAGAAGCAGGATCGAGGGGGAGGATCGGGTGACGAGCAGGATGATGACAGGCCCACCAAGCAGCCTCCACCCCAGGTGAGTTGGCCTACCGTACGTGACCCCATTTCCTTCTGTTTTTAACTTTGGCAACTTTAAATGCAGATTTAGCAATTACTGCTGCTTAGCTTTTATTATTATTATTATTATTATTATTATTATTATTATTATTATTATTATTATTATTATTATTATTGCGCTAGCAAATATAGGGCACTCCAGAGGAGTTTTTGTCGTTGCTATTGCTATGATGCGGCCCATCCTATCACGTGCTGGATGCTGCGAGTGGGAGGGAAAGCATGCGAGGGTGAGCAGAGAAGGATGGTGGCTTTATGCAAGTCAGACTTTTCGTATGCATAATGTTGGAGGCCACGTGATCTAGCGTGCACAGAGGAGCGGGGGCGCACAGGTGAGCTTTCATCCCCTCTTCTAGCCTGGCTATGGCTGTGTGCGAGTGTCCACATGGCTGAGCGCATGCATGGCCCATGCATCCCACCATGGAGTTAATCGGCAGCGGGTGGAAAGCCTGGGCGAGCCACGATGGCTGGTGGCTTCATATGCTCTGTCTTCTCACATGATTAGCGCTGGAGGTCATGTATGCTCCAGTTTTTTGGAGCCGTGTTGAGGCAACACAGTGTTCCTTCCCCGCTGCAGGCGCCCTTCGTCACGCCGGTGTTGTGACAGTATTGAATGAGAGCTGTTCATGTTTGCCTATGCATGTATGATGCCGTGCTTGCTAATTTAGTTAGTAAGTGTATGCTTATTGCAATTTATAAGGCCAATAAAGCTATGAACCTTAGTTCATGTAGTTGTCTAATGCTTTGCTATCGCAATTGGTGTTTTCCCTTTCAAGTGAAACCGCAAGTATCTTAAATTTCGCAGCAACATGTTTCTTCTTGATCAGCATCTCTCACTGAAGCACTTGGCATTATTTAGTTTTTTTTTTTTTCCCCTTTCTAATTGCTGAAAGCCAGTGTAACCAATTCTCAGCGCTGCAGCTTCTCTAGTGGCGAGGTGATTATACAGTGGTAATTTTTCATCCTTCCTGGACATTTATTTTTAACCCTTAATCTGATTCCTAAAAGACAGTGCAGTCAGTAATCAGCTCTGTAGCTCCTCTAGTGGCAAAGTGATTATACGGTGGTGATTTTTCATCCTTCCTTAACATTTATCTTTAACCCTTCCTCTGATTGCTAAAAGGCAGTGTAACCATTTATCAGTGCTGCAGCTTCTCTTGTGGCGAGGTGACTATACGGTGGCGATTTTTCATCCTTCCTGATATCCTTTTAACCCCTAACCTCCTCTGTATGAGTGCAGCATGCATACAGATTTTGCACGCCCTCTACTGTGGACAAGCTGTGGCCGCCCACAGCAAAAAGTCCCAGTTTCTCTTAGCAACGACGGTCTGAGCAAGTCCATGCGTCTTATTTCTCTCTTTTACGCACAGAAGGCGCTACAATACAATTCAAAATTGCTAGAAACATTTTTAACATTACTGACAAGGAAAATGGTGTCTCCGTCGTCCGGAGAAGTCGACTTTCTCCCATACTTAATGTATGTACACGTGTTCTCCAGTAAAAAAATATTGTATGGATGCATCTCTTGTGGTTATTCAATGTGCCGTTTCCATAGACCACTAAATATAAAACAACAATTTCAGAATTTTTTTCCCCCCAAGAATAATTAGGGAGGTAAAGGCATATGGTTTCATGCTATTACAAGAGGGAACAGTGGCGCTAGAGTCTACGGGAGCTGCAAGCATGGCCGTTCAGCCAGCATGGAAATGATGAGTGGATTTGCTTAAGCTTCATCCTTATGGCTTTAAATGGCTTCGTGACTTTGCAAAGTGATCATTTTTGAAGAAAGTACTGCATTAGAAATTATCGAACAAACGTTGATAAAATTGCACGACGGCAGGATTAGAACTCGGGACCTCTAGCACAAAAGCCCGATAGTGAAACCATTACGCCGTGGACACATGGACAAGTAGAACCGCTGCAATCAGCAGCGGTTTATACATGCTTGCAGAGTCTTATTTCCTTGTGCATTACAAAAAAAAAAGCACAAATTGATTTGAAAGTTAGCCCTATTTAGTGCCAAATAAGGCCTAATAATTTAAGCCACAAGAATGACTGATGTTCCAAGCATGAAGTTCAAATCAAATCAATGTTTATTTCACATTCATTCGAACGAATGCGAAATCATACAGATTAGCCAAATCCATCATTCCTGTGGTGGCTGAACAGTCGCATCGCTAGAGCTCCCTCCAGTCTTTGTAGGAATCTATGAGTAAAGGGTTAAACAATACTGACTAAAAAGTGCACTCCTTTGAAATCTGAGCGAATCTAAAGCAGTGATAAGCACAGTACATTCTAGTGAAGTTTTGTTCATGTTTTATTTGTGGTGTTTGCCTCCTTAGTGAGGGAGTGGGGTTTTGAGAGAATTGTTGCTTGTTTCTGCTCCACTATACCTCTCTGATTTCCCTTCACCTCATTTGTGTGTTTTCTTTGCAGGCCTCTAGTTCCCAGCAGTCCGTGATGCAGGCGCAGCAGGTGGCAGCCCTCGCGGCAGCCCAGCTGAACCCAGCCCTGGGCACGGTGGCAGCACCCATGGGCATGCCGGGGGTCATGCCCGGTCACCTTGGACCCATGCACCCGGCTGTCATGGGTGGCATGCCTGGCATGCCCCCCTTCGGAGCACCACCGGGCATGCCTCCTGGCATGCCCCATCCGATGGCTGGTGCACCACACCCAATGGCGCACCACCCCATGGCACCCATGGGTGAGCGATTCTGCACTCCCGAAAGGGGAAACTTTATCAAAAACAAGTTCGCTTACCTATATGCTCGGTGCTGAACATTGACGGATGCATGCTTCAGTGCTAGGCCAATGAAGTCTCCAACTAACCTTTGTTTGTAAATATGGTTACGTCAGTCAGCCGCTCAGGGGAAGAGATGAGCGCACGGGATGAGAGTTTGGTTAATGAGGTTAACGGGTGATGGCATTGCCAGAGATGTTTGGTGTGGTGGAATAGTTGTCATAGGGATGACATTTAGAGGGGGGTCCATCTGTGAAGTAGACCTCCGAGGAGGTGCTCGCGTGAGTAGGTGTTTGTCTAAACGTGACAGAGACGCTCAGCAAGCTTGTGCTCCCGAGATTCATTTTGCCCTGGGTAAACTGCAGCATGTTTGTAAACTAAGGGGTACGACAAAGCTTAGTTTAGGCTGAAAGAGGAGGCGGCACTTTTCAGTCTTTTTCGTCTGCTGTGTTGAATAGTAAACTTATTTGATTGCATGCTGATGAGGCAGCTAGGTGCCGATGGGCCATGACAAAGTGAGTGCGGGGGGGGGGGGGGGGTGCGGAATTTTCCAAACCCATCTGAAGCAGGTTGCTGACAGCAATATCTAAGGCTTCGAAAGCTGTGGAGATGGAGCAGCTGGTATCCATTTGGTGTTATGTATAATCTAAAGAAGCTATAGAGCTGCACCATATCTTTAAATTCTTATGGTGCAGTCAACGTCCTATCTTTTGGACCCCATAGGGACAGTGAGAATGTCTGTAAAATTGGGTGGTCCGAAGCATTGCGTGCCTTTGCCCTCAGGGGCTTATATCACCAGTCTTGTCTGAAATAGCTTTAAGGGGGGAGGCTACACTTGAAATACAACTTTTTATTTGTGGACAGATCTGAACGAAATTTTCACACTTTGTGTATTTTAATATGCAGATTCTAAAAATATAATTAATTTTGCCACAGGATAAGTAGTTTCTGATATACTCTAAATACATTGTATAAGCCGAGTCCTTTGTTTGGAGGAAAATTAGCATCTAAACAGAAAACCCTAACACAGTAATTTGAGTATAAAGACTATCTAGGATGTTCAGGGAGTGCCATAAGGTATTATTCAATGTTCTAGGCTAATCTGAGCAAGAGTTAGAGTTCTTCAAAGTTGTGAGAAAAAAATGCCATCTTGACATGTCAAGCATGTGACCCATTTCAAAAACTTTTTAAAAAGAGTGCTGCTTTGAAAAGGTGCATATTGCTTACTGCATACATTTATCTTTCTGGCAAAAAAAAAATTATGTTGATAGCTGAAATAGGACAGAAGCTATTTTACCTCCAAAATTGGAAGTCTGTCGGTATTGTTGTTTTGAGAAATCAAGGAAAAACATTCTGCAACATCTTTATTGAGAACGTACCAATAAAATCTCAAGGAAATTCACCAGGGGCATAATCTGGATACATCCTATCTTTTTGCCGCGTTTTGGCCAGCTTCCTTGCGCTCAAAGAGGCTTCTCGCTTCTTGCTGGAGTTTGCACTTCGAAGGTCCGGCGCTCCGGACGTTTTCCGGCGCTCGCTGCGCGCTCGCTACTTTCTTCAGTCGTGAAGGAAACGGTGGCTGCACGATCTGTGCCAACACGCGTGGCGTGGGCGGACGAAGTGTTGACGCTAGACGTGCCAGTTTGCAGCTCGGAACTCGATCCGGTAGAATGTCCAGGTAGACCAGCAACCGGCAACTCCGCGAGTATGACAGGCCTAGCCGCCTTCCGTCGCGCATTCCACAGCCGCTTCACGCGTAGTAGCCTTGAGACGACAATCTTTTTCCAGCCATTCGGGCAGCGAAATGAGCATCTTATCAAACGTCGCGAAGCAAGCGGCTGAACAAACGTAGACAGCGGCGCGATGAAACCAGAGATAAACAAACGTAGCGAGCCGCGTGAGCGGTCGAGCGCGCACCGACGAGCACCGGACCAATAGGAGCGAGGCGCGCGGGGGGTGTGCGCGCTTTGGCTAATCGGCGGCACGGACGCATCCTCCACAAATGACGCGATAGCGTCGGTTTCCCTTCACCGACGCCATTTTGAACTGGTGCAAAATGCGCACAAAGAAAACAGCTTCAAAACAAGCGCAAGATGGCGGCCATCGGCCACCGCGTTCGCAAATGGTGACGGCGCGAAGTTTGAACATTTTTGACCAAATTTTGCTGATTTCGCGTTCACCCTGGCCCCTTTAAGCGCGATTTTTTTATTATTTTCCGATTAAATTTAGCTTCTAGATTTCGCGGAGGGATTCTTGAATGTATAAACGTAGCGAAAATGCACTTTTCCGAAAATCGACTTTTTTGTGATTTTTTGCCGTTTCAAGACCCGCGTCCCCCCTTAAAGGGCTTCCAGTACAATTATTAGGCGTCTCAGTGCTCATACTGTGACAGGAGACAGTGGGTGCGTGTGTGTATATTAAGGAACACATTTTGTGTCATGTGGCAGTAATCTTGGTAATCTATGTAATCTTATAAAGCAACCTTTGTAATCTTGGTATCCTTCACCACACTGCATTGCGTATGCTTGACTTTGCATCACTGCTTTATTGCGGTGAAGGTGACTTTTTCGGAAACCGGCATTATGCAACGCTTTGTACCCTTGCTGTGCTTTGCGCACTTTGATGCCATCAGCGAGGATGACGAAAGCGGAGTCCGTGCCATTTTCCACATTGACAAATCCTTTAAATGGTAAATACAGCACCAAACAGCAGGAAGCTTGACAGCAACCATTGAAGGAGCTAGGCTTAACAGCAGAGCAAAACTACTACGGCTGCTGGCGAATCAGTGTGTGAGATAATCAAAATGACAGCAGTAGTAGCTTCAAACGATCCTGTCGAGGACCTGCAGTCACGAAAAAAATTGTGAGAAGTTGGACAGTGAAGGGTTTTATAGTCTGAAATTTCAGATGTCCTTGCACATTGGCTCTATGGCGGTACATCGCACTGCAGCGAAGATGTCCGAATTATCAGGCACGTCTGCAATATTGGGCCTACAAAAAATGTTGACTGTAATGCAGAAGCGGATTATGTTTGAAAAGTCGATGACTTATTATTCAGACAGTAAATGAAGCTACAACTTTTCTTTCTTTTTCTATTCTAGGAATGCCACCGTTCATGGCACATGGGTAAGTCGTCGTTTTGGTACCTTTATTGCATGCATTTTCTTTTGTCGTACCCTTATGATTCGTACGCATAATCACGTGAGAGGCATGCACCGTTGCTCCAGCTTTTTGTAGTCACTGTGCAAGCAGTAACTGTAGATGAGCACATGCCTCCATCCTTGCTTGCTCGTGGAGTCTGTGCGAGTCTTGTACAGGCCCCTGCACTGCTGTCTACAGATCGTTTGGCTAGCCTGTTGTGGAGCGGAGATAGCGGTGCTTCCACCACCTGTTTATTGCCTGTGTATAACCCACACCCCTCATTACAATCTGGAAAGAAAAGAAAAAAATCTACGTGTCTAACTCGAAGAAATAACTTTGTACACCACGCTCACACCTTTTCAAGAACAGTCTCCATTCATCAATGCACGACTAGTCTGGGTTGTATCGTCGACCAGCCACTCGCAGGGCAAGGTCTAGTATACGTACGCACATACCCGAGTAAGTGAACGGGGGTGGGCATTGCAGTAGCTTAATTGGTAATGCATGTTATGCGGAAGATGTAGATTCGGCTAACACCTGTGCCAAGTTGTCTTTTCGTCCCATTTCGTTTTGCCTACAATATTTCGCAATTTTAAGAAATTTATTTTCCCTTGCTTTTCCTGGCTTCATTGCTGGCTTCCCGTGGTGTTGCAAGCCACCTCTAGAATCTAAAACTTGGCATCTAGAACGAAGTGGTTTTTGCATGGCGAGCGTAGTTCTGTCTGCATCGTACTACTCGAGTGCCGTGAACAGCTGTGTGCATGACTGTGCTGTTCAACCCAACGACACCAACGTCAGGCTCCACGCCGTTCGCTCCTCCAGGGGCATGCCGGGCGCTCCCATGCCCATGATGGGCGGACTCATGCCACCACAGCCAGCACCGCCCGCCCAGCCGCCTGCCACTCAAGCGCCGCCCAAGCCGCTCTTCCCAGCGGCACAGGTGAGTGAGAGATTGAACCAGGGGCATTGAAACGCTCCTGCAGGAAGCAAAAGCAGTTTCGCAGAATTCTGCAAAGAGCTCAGCACACATTCGTGTGAGGTGCCGTCTACCTCCAATCTCTTTGGTTCCTATCAGATGCCATTTTTTTATACGGCTGTGTTTTTTTGGTCATGATCACCATTCCCTTTTTTTTTTCATATTTACTTCTCGCACAAACAACCTTCTGTGTTTTAAAAATTTAGGATGTGCCTGATCTCCACCCATTCTTTCTTTCTTCTTTCCCCGCATGCACATGTTTATGTTATGTTAAGAGGAAAAGTGCACAGCCTCACCCGTTCCGTTCTCTCTTCTTGCCAGGCTGTTGCCACGGCGACCACCACGCCCACGAAGCCTACCTTCCCTGCTTACAGCACATCCTCGCCCAGCAGCAC
Source organism: Dermacentor variabilis (assembly GCF_050947875.1). Taxonomy (NCBI): domain Eukaryota; kingdom Metazoa; phylum Arthropoda; class Arachnida; order Ixodida; family Ixodidae; genus Dermacentor; species Dermacentor variabilis. The sequence continues at coordinate 18,458,999 of NC_134575.1, read as the reverse complement.
CACTGCATCATCCACACCAACATCCACATCAGGTGAGAGGAGCAAACTGCTTGGTGTATGCACCGAGCAAGATTAGAGTGTGCATCCTTCAAAGGATTTGAAGCTGGTAGCGAGGAGAATAGGTGGTGTCCAAATACACGCGCCAGCGACGGTGTCCTCTGGATAACAGATGGATATCTCGAAGGCTATATTTTGGCCAGCTTCATGCAGCAGTTTTGGTTGAGGGAGCGGGAAACACAGGGGAAATTAACTGTTCCTTAATTGAAATGTAGAAGTAATGAAGGGAAATGAAAGTTGGACAGACGAGACATTGTGCCACGAGTGAGCACCGAGTCCGCATCTTCCACATTACGCGTGCAGTGCTGTACTAATTGAACTATGGTGGCAGCAGGATTTGGTGTAGCAGGTGTCCTTATGTAAAGATAACTTTATAGTAATCGCATGTGTGACAGGCATAACATGTGAAGTTGTGTTGCTGCAGAGCCTGCGTCCAGCACGCCTCCGACCAGCAAGGCGGTGGTCTCCGCGCCACCTGACATCAAGAAGCCGGCACTTGTCGTCCCTGCTGGTGCTTCCAGCAAGATCATCCATCCGGAAGAAGACATCTCCCTGGTGGGTTGTCTGTATTTGTTCGTTGCAACATGCGAGAGTTGTCCGTAAAATAAGGTTCCCAATAATTTTTCACAATGGAAAACATGTTTATTGGCATTGAATAACACATTTTTGGAAATCGTGGACCTTCCCCTATTTTTCGACATAATTGCCATAGAGCTCAATGCATTTTTGCATGCAGTGTACCATCTTCTTTATGCCTGAATCGTAGAACTCTCCCGCGGGGCCGTAAAGTTTCTTGCCTTTTGTTTCTTTCGCGCTTCTTTCTGCGGCCGTACCAGCTACACGCGTGGAGAAATGTAACCTTGATCCGTGCTCGTGGGAATGCCACAGTCAAACATTCTGGATGGTGTTGATTACAAGTGCTTGCAGTCTGGAATAGCTCAGGTGTCCACTTCGAGCAAGACAGTTGCGGTGTCCACAGCAAGGAATTTGACAAACAAAAAAGAAACATTGCTCTTTATAAGCGACATGAAGCTTCGTCATTGTCAGCATTTTTTTCTCGGTGTTGATGTCTCTATTGTGCGTGCCACAAAAGAGGGTGCATGGCGGTGAAATCTATGGAAAATAGCAACAGCATGGGCCAAGACCAAACAGTGACATTTTTGTGGTTAGCTCATACAGTGACAACTGATAAGCTGATGGGTTGGTGAGTGAAATGGTTAATTTTGGGGCTTTCACTATAACGACCTTTCAGAGTAATGAACAGTTTGCCGCACTCCCCTGATATTCATTATACCTAGATTTCACTGTAGAGGGCGCCTCTTTCCCAGACGCTGATTATAGCCTTACGGGATGTGGTTGAAGTGATGGCAAGAAAACGTCTGATAACACCAGGAGAGAAGCAAGGTAGGAAAAACGTACAAGATGGAGCACAAAATTTCAACGTTTCAAAATTTGAGCTTTCAAAAGGGCTTCTTTCGGAATCCTTTTGTGGTGTAGACTTGACTTCTTTTTAAGTACCTTCGCGTCAATTTTGTACCTTCTTGTAAGTCATACGATATAATGCCAACTTCTTTTTCAACTCCCTTTGGAGTCCTTGTGGTTTCAAGTCGACTCCCTTTGTGATTTCTTTAAAGTGTCTTGGTGCAGATTTGACTAATTTTGCAACTCTTCTGGAAAATTAGTGTCAAGTCTTTTTTGTAACTACTCTTGAAGTCTCCTGGTGGGGCAGAATTGATGTGATTGCCAAATACTATTTGGTAACTGACCTTTTGGAGGAGAACAGTGTTGGAAGTCTGCACACAGCCCTGTCTGTCTTTTCGTTGCCCCCGGCCTCGCTTTTTTTGCACACGAAGGCAAGTTCAATGGGGACCATCTACATGCAAAAGCAAAGTGTGTGAATGTGTTTGTGTTCTGGGAAGGTCGCACTATTGCGGTGTGCCATTGGCTGCCATGCATTTTAGAATGTCCAGAGGGAGGGTGTCGTGGAAATACAGGATACTGTGGCTCAGAGTTGTGCTTTTGACCCGCCGTGGTTGCTTAGTGGCTATGGTGTTGGGCTGCTAAGCACGAGGTCGCAGGATCGAATCCCGGCCACGGCGGCCGCATTTCGATGGGGGCGAAATGCGAAAACACCTGTGTACTTAGATTTAGGTGCACGTTAAAGAACCCCGGGTGGTCTAAATTTCCGGAGTCTCCCACTACGGCATGCCTCATAACCAGAAAGTGGTTTTGGCACGTAGAACCCCACAATTAGGGAGTTGCACTTTTCTGAATGTCGGCTCTGCTTGTTGATTGCAGGAGGAACGGCGGATGAGGCTTCCCCAGTATCAGTCGGCCGAGGCGAACCAAGCTGCTTCCAAGCCTGCCGCGCCTCCTTCGGGTGCCCCTCCTCCAACGGTCAATGGAGCCCTCCGACCACCGGTGCCCATGCCCCCTGGTGAGTGAGCCCTGCTGCTAATAGTGTGTGCTTGAGCGCACTAGTTCAGGTGACATCAGCAGATCAATAAAGCTTGCAGTGGGACCAGCTGGCTCTTGCATTTTGCAGTGGCCTAGTGGCTATGGAGCTTTGCTGCTGAGAAGGTTGTGGGTGTGGTTCCCAGCCGAGGTGGCAACATTCTGCCAGGAGGGCTGGACAGCTAGGAGGCTTGTGCCCCCTGTCTTTTTGTGCTTGTCAAAGAACCTTGGGCAGTCAGAACTCAGCTTGAGCCCCCCACAATAAGCATACATTTTACATCCGATGTCTTTGTTTGAACCCTTCAAACTCTTAAATTAGCACAGATGATATTGTGACAGGCAGGTTGATGCTTGGTTGGCATCAGTTTAGTCTTTTTTTGGTGAGCAGGATTAGCGCTGAAGTCTGCATGGGAACACAGACAGGCTTTCTTGAAAAGGGTGGTGCGAATGAACCTGCTTAGGGCTGGTGACATGCTGTCCTTGTCACGTAGCTGGATACACCTGTCTTCTCTGCCCTCATTGCCGTAGTAGTGACCATTGCGTTCTCACTCGCGTTTTGTCCCAGTGCAGGCGGCATTCTTCGTTTGCCTTTGAGTAAAAGCAGAACCTAATTGGCTAATTTGGGCCACTCATACGGAAAACTGGCAAGTCCTGGCTTTTGCATTCCTCTGTGCCTTGTTTTCAGACTGAACCCTGTGCTTACAAGACTTCATGGATAAGTGGGAGAAACGCATGTTATCTACCGTACTTAGGCGATTCTAAAGCGCCCTCGATCGTAACGCGCACCTGTTTCTCGTGACCTAAAGAAAGAAAAGACCTTTACAGTGCCGCACACCTCATTCTTTCATGCAGAAATGCAGCTTTCTCTCATTTGGAAAAAAACTAAGATTTACTCCCAATGCACTAAAGTTGCGATAAATAAAAGAAAGTCGCAGTTTCACGCGAAAAGCGAAGCAATAATTACGACAGCAAATTAGTAGGCAGCTATAGAAAAGTAAGGATAAAAGTTTTGTCGGCCGTATGAAGCTTTAAACATTCGCTTACTAACTAAATTAACAAGCATGGTGTCATGCCCACACAAGCATGAACACGTCTCACTCAACGACCACAGAAACTCTTTAAACGCTGGAGTGAGCTTTGTGCGGCCTCTCGCTTCGACTCGAACTAAGCGATGAGAACACGGCGTGGTGCGCCTAGATGCGTAGACTCTTGTCTCCGCCGCAGATCACTTTCAAGATAGAGGCCGCGCGGTCGCGCCATACATAGAAGCTGCCGGTGTAGAATGCCTCTGATGAACTCTGCATGTCTTTGCAGTTGGCACTTCCATGCTGATAGAGCAAACGCAGAAAACAGGAAGACGGACGGTCTAAGCCAAACCTAAGCCAAAGGAAGCATTGCCTAAGCACATGTACCACAGCACATGGAGAAAGCTATGGCAGCTAGGCTGGAATTGTGTACGAGGCGGCCATCTTGAAATGCCGATGGCGATATGGTAACGCAGATTTAGGGTCGCACTTGCTTCTTAACGTGCACACAATTTTTGGACCCGTTTTATTGGAAGAAAAGTGCGCATTAGATTTGAGTAAATATGGTATATCTGTTCCGTTATTCTAAAACACCTACGTTTTAGGAAAATCTGTGTGATTGAAAAGTGTTTCTGTTCTCATGCAGGCATGGCTCCTGGCATCCCGCCCGGTGTTCCCCCAGTGCCATACCGCCATGCAGGGGCTCCGCCCATGCCGTTCCCTCCGCAGCCCGGTGTGACACCTCCCATGATGCCCCGGCCATTCTAGGCCCCTTTCGTCACACTCGTCATCATCATCTCTTGCTCTTGTTGAATCCACCGGAGCAGATAAGTGGTCGACAATGCTGTCTTCCCGGCTCTTCCCCCCCTCGACACCCCTGCAGCACCCTTATGGCAGAGGGGGTGTGTTCGAAGAGAGGGGGGGAGAGGCAGGGGTCCGCTCAACAAGGTTTGTTGCAGCGATTGCAACGGCGATGTCTCCTCACCTCCGACCAACTTCACGAAGCTCCTTTCACTGACACACGCCTTCTCTCTCTCTCTCTTTCTCTTCTCCTCCCGTTTGAACTGTGCTCGCTGTCACATACCTTTGTTTTGTTTTTTTCTGGCCGTCGCCAACTGTCTGCGGGCACACACGACACAGTAAGTCTCGAAGCAGGCAAGTGTTTCATTGTCAGTTGAACACCATTTGCGCTTGCGATGTACTTGAAGGGAAAAACGGAGGGAAGCACACACACACACACACTGGGTGTGGTTGTGATTGAGAGAGACCGTGGCGTTCCTGCAAACGAGCTTGTGCCGACAAGGTAGGGTTCTCTCTGTCGCGCAAGGTAGGCGAAAAACAAATATATATATCCATTCTGTGAAGTTTGTGCGAGTTGTACGTTGGACACTGTGACTGCCGAAGTTGTGATCACCATCTAGAAGAAGACTCGTGCCCAAGGTTTGTGCAGGGAAGTCATCTTTTCTATGTCATTATGTGCGTACTGTGTGTACATTCATTTCTTTCTTTTTATTTGAGCTTCCGTCTCCCTGTGTCCTTCTCCCCGCAGTGTGTGAACGTCAGAAAGTGAGCGAAAAAGGGAATCCAAAGTTTTTATTTGTTCCTGTAATCTCCTTGCCTGTTGATGTTTATTTTGTTCAGTTTTCCCGCTGTCATATGGGACGAGTGCATTTGAACCCCATGTTGAAGATGGTGCGTAGTAATAAATGACTCCGTTTTGACTCCCCTGGTGCTGCTTCTAATGCGTAAGTACGTGCACTTACGTTTGGCACATTGCAGACCACTTCAAGGCTGCCCATCTGAACAGCATTACACAAACTCTCAGTTTGGAAAAATATCTCGAAGCAGGGTGAACTAGTACAGTAGTAGAGATAGCTATTGAAAAAAGCTTTCCTTGTTGCTGAGCAATTTTGTTTGAGAAGGTTGCAAAACTGTTGCCAAGGTCCTTTGTAGTAGCTCCAGTGATGCAACATTATAAAACCTTGTGCGTTTTGACTGTTTCGTCCAAGAAGGAAATACTACAGGTTACAATTAGACCGACAGTTTACTGGTTTTGTTCTACATGCTATTGTTGCTGCTTCAGCTAGGTGTCTGCTGCATGATCACTAGCTGCGTTGTACCATGCATGTTGTACCACTTTTATAATGGCAGATTTATGTAATGACAGAAATTCCCGATTCAGGCGACAGAATGTGCGTGACGGAAGTTCAGTGGCACCCTGCAGTCCCTCGCAATTCTACTCTAGCGGTTGCGTCACATTCCATCCGTGAAAATACTCATTTTGGCATGTTAACACCGCAGTGACTGCGGCAGCGAGAAAGGTGCAGTGAACCTAAAATGAGTGGGCAGACTTTGGGGACAGCGTGCAAGAATGGTTGCGCGCGAAGTTTGCCGGGATCAGGCTACAGCTTTGGGCAGCTTACATTACCAGTGAACTCTACTCCCACTTGCAGCCAACCATAGCTTCGCTACGAATCTTTAATGCGGTCGATAGTGGGCAGACAAGGGATGTCTTCGTATGGCTCTGTGCAGTGCATAGAAAGCTAGAGGTTGCATCAGCCAATCGGAATGGAGAATTGGAAGGGCTACTCCATTGCGCATCTTTGATTGCTCATCGCCAACCCTGTGGAAGTTGGCGAAAGTATTAGCATACAATGGGCCGACATTCACTTGACAATTAGTCGACACAACCCTTAGCTTTCTCTGCACGGCACGGAGTGGGTGGAAGGGTGTACGAGGTGTTACGAAAGGGCTGGAGGAGAGGCAAGCCTTGAGGTGTCTGCAACTGTCCTGCACGGTTTGAGGGTGTCGAGAGTGTGGAGTTGGGTGGGAAAGGGGGGGGGGGGGGCTGCGCAGTAGCAGAGTCACCGACGCGCGGTCTCTCTTGTCTGTCTCTCCTCCGATGGCTCCCTTTCCCCTCCTCCGTGTAGGCTGGGAGAGAGAGGCCTACTGTGGGGGACCGCCGACCTCTTCCTCCTCCCACGCTGTTGAGTTGGTGAGCCCGCCGCCCCAGGAGGAGGCAAGTGTTTGTCTCTCTCTATGACAAATGGGGCCGTGCCACCTTTCACAGTGGCTCTCCTCAGTCCGGGAGCATTGCCGCTGTTGGACCCTCCCCCCTCCTGTTTGGAGGACGGGGGAGGGGGTCCCCAACCCCTCCCCTCTCGTGGGCTGTGGGGTTCGGCGAAAGGCGGCCCCCCCTCTTTTCATTGTTTTGTCTTCTTCTGCATTTGAGTTAAGTTTGTAGTTAACTGAGGGGGGTGCCTTGCTTGACTCGCCACAGAATTTTTTTCTGCCTGGGCTTTTAGAAATGCGGGGACACACTCTCTGTTGCTGAGATTGCCAAAACAAACTTTAGTGAAAATGCTTTGAGGTTGGGCCGATGCGATGTCTTCTAGCAAAGGCACACTTCATTGAAGATACTTCAAGATACTTCAAGGTTTGGTCCTGTAAGACCTATTGAACCTTGGCAGACTTAAACTGTTCCACGATTGAATGTGGACTGAAATTTGAGTGTTACACAAATACGATCAGACGATACCGGTGTGTGCAGTTTGTGCCATGTTAAGTCTCGGGTAAACAGGCACTTTATAACCCTGTACATAGCAATAATGGTATTGTACATGGCCTGCAGTCTCGACCTTGTTTTCACCAAACACCTTTTTCAACCCCCTTTTCATAAGCACCAGCCTGTGATCATATGCCATTTTCACTAAACACGCCTTTTCGGACTCCGCCCCTGGACTGGTCATTGCATTTTGGCAACATTCCATGGCACTTGTTTTATAATTTCATAATTGGGCGCTTTCCCAGTGGAGGGTTTCTCAAGCTATTCCCGGTCGTGGGAATGGCCGAGGAGCGCTATTGAGGCCAACTGGCTGCCGCAGCCGAGGGAATATGCTACACATAGTAGAGCTTGGCATCTGTGGTGTTGCAGGTGTAATGTGACCTGTTTAAGTGCAAAGGTTCCCTAGTAAAAGAAGCACACCTGGTTCACCTAGTGAAACCTGGTACAGTGCAGGTCAGTCTTATTTGTTTACACGATGACGGGAGCAGCAATATCGTCAAAATATTACCAGGTTTAGCAATACTGTCAAAATACCAGGTTTAAGAGGAGTGCCTTTGCTTAGAGAACATCGCGAGGAAAGACTGTTTGCTTGAGGGACGACATGTTCTATGTTCGGACTTCTTTTGTAAAATAAAAAAAATCATGGGGTGCACTTGTTCCAAAATAGAGGCTTGAAATTATGTGGCGGGTCTTGGCTAATGATCGCTGTCTTTGTGGGCACTCTGGTAAAAAACGAAACCTTGTTAATAAGAAAAACTGGTGTGGTCATTCCCGAGTATATGCCAACAAGAGGCTTTTGTTTGAGCCCTGTAGACGTTGCTCTTTATCCAGAGCTTGCCAGTTGCCGAATGAAGGCACCAATAGACCAATCTCACAGCAGGTTCCGTACGCCACTGCTGTCAATTTTTATTGAGGTTAATGATTGCTAGACGGAGGAAAAATCCATTTAATGGTGTCTTCCCCACTCTTTTTTTTTTTTGTCTTACACAACACAAAAATTGTCACATACAAAACATTAATCAAAATAATCCCCTGGCCGAATGGCCAGAGTGGGGAGCCCTGGTACTGTACTCGAGGTTGTCTCCAAGAAAAGCCTAGCTGAAAAAAAAGAAAAAAACAGGGACCACTACTAAAAAAAGTATGCACCATTTGGGGCTTATCTCATCCCACAATAATCATCATCTTGCTTGCATTTTTTTTGAAAACTCTGTGCTTGGTACTTTCCTGTCGAGAATGCTGCGTCACACTGATAACACACATGCCATTCGTTATAAGGAAGTACCGGGTGCACTGTGTTTAAAGATAGGAAAGGTGCGATATAGATGACGATTGTTGCGGGACAAGCCCCAAAGGGTGCAAACTTTTTTTCATGGAGTGAGCGTAGCATTGTGGTGCCTGCAAACCCAAAGCACGTGTACTGCGTGGGAATTGTGAGATCGGTCTATTGTAATACTTCAGAAACACTTTTTTTCTGCAGTTCTGGTATTTCAAAATTTCTGGGCCAGTGTGTCCCCACTGTGCTAGTGCCAACGTTAGCTGAAAGTTAAATCTATTTGTGGTTGGCAATGTTGTTTTTTCGCTAGGTTCGACATCTTGCGCTTTAACCTGGTCGTCTGTCACCAGCCCGCCAGCCTCCCTCTGCGTTCTTTATTTCTAGCACTATTTTTATTAGCACACCTATTTCTGGCAGCACCTTTGGCATAACAAAAGCCTCCTGTTTCCTAGCCTTTCCCTTTTCGTCTTTGTCACTGCCAAGATCTGTTGCAGTGCGCATGTTTCTGTGTGTGCCTATGCAACAACAGCCTTCCTTCAGTGGCGTCGAAACACATTGCCACCGTTATTGAAGCGATGCATCCACGAGACGGAGGCCGGAGTATCTGCGGTGTCGTCGTCTCAAGACTTGTCTTTATGCGCTCATTTGTGTTACCGAGTGGCACAAAGGCACGAGCCGCTGCAACCGTGTGCCCCACCGACTGTGTCTGCATGTTGTGATGGGCGAGCTGTGGGTGCCCGCGGGTTGGACGATGCACGGAAATGGCGATAATAAAAAATGGCTTCAGTTTTCCTTCTCGTGTGATGGTCTTCCTTCGTAGAGGGCGATGACGATAAAGGGACAGCGGTGCAGCTGTGCTTGCAATGCCTTGCTTTCGTTTTGTCACCACTTCCCCATGGTGATGTGGCGAGCCATTGACAGTGCCGCCAGCGGGGCGTCGGCCGGAACCTGTGGAAAGTTAGGCGAGTGAGCGGGTGTTCACGCATTCTTCAGATGTGACACATAACATGAACAGGGTTCGTATCCTCAATAACGTTTGGTAGTGTTCTTAAGCACACATTCATTGGCTAAATGAAAACGTGTCCCCCCCTCCTTGGTGTCATTTTCATGTATATATTCTTGGGTCTGTTGAGTGCATAAACAGGATGACCGTTGCTCCTGCGACGCATCTTGCTAAGTGCTGTGTTATTTGAAGTGGAAATCGGTATCCCCGAAAGTCATCCACCAAGGATTCGGTGTCACTGTAGTTAGATGCCATTGGCACGTATAAGTTAGGATGGTATTAACTAATTGGTTCATAGCTTGAAGTGAATTCTAACAGCTGCACTCTAGACAAGGGACAGAAGGGTCAGGAGTGTCCTTGTCTCCCTTTGCTGTAAAACTGCAAAAGCCCACCTCGACGTACGTGCAGTAGCACCTTTTTCAGTGGTATTATGGGCAAGACTGAGCTGAACTCGCTGTCTCAAGCCATTTCAGTCAGTTTTACGCGAAGAACCTATAGGGTTTTTTTCTGCAATTTTATTTATTTTTGCATCAGCCAGTTTGCAATTTTTTTTGCGGCCAACTCGACTCATTTTGTTAACAAAGCACTGATATTTTCCAGACCGTAGTCTTGTAACTCTAGCTAGGCCATTCCATGAAGGGACCGGTCATTAATCTGCTGCTCATTTGTAAGACCTAGAAGTTTGCAGTACTCCAAAGGTGGACTTCGAAAAAGTGGCCTGAAAGGAAAAGGTGAAAATATAGAGGCTTGCATACCATATGTCCTGCCTTGAGAACCCAGTAGAGGGTGAGGTTCTTGAAAGACTTGCAGTAGCCTGCAGTCTCGCCTTCAACTACCATAGGCACCTTGGCCGCTGCCTGGAAGTCCTTCATGCCTGCCCACTTGAGCTGCTCCATCCACTGCAGCGTTCCTGCATACGTGTGTACGCATGCGAGATCGACGTGTGGTTAATTGTGTGCAGTCGTTGCAAGACATTCAAAGCCGTAGTTAAAAGTCCCCACAAAGTAGTTTTAAAATCATGGACCTCGACAACATCTGCTACAAGACGGTCCTTGTAGCAGACATGTTCTTTATGAGTAAATTGATTACTGGTAAAAAATTGTGTTCAAAAAGAACCAAATACTGAACCTTGCAAGTTTCTGTAAATTGTTTACTTCAAAGCCCATGACATGACTAATCTACCGTTGCCGAGATTTTAGGTTTCACCTTTGTTTTCTCTAGTAATGTTTTTGGACCAAATGAATGAAAAGCTTAAAACACATGCGCTGTTCCCAACCCTCGGTGCTTTCTCGGTTGGCTTGTGTTCCATGGCACCTAGCTGCGAAACAGCCATTGTGGATAACATGTTATACAATCACACAGGAAGGTGAACCTGGTGCTATGAGGTATGTATAGTTTAGCCATGCAAGAAGCAAATAAAGCAGGAGGGAGCATTCTGTTGGCACAGCGAATCCTGGAAAGCAAACTCTCTGTTATGCCGTTCGCTTTTTCTTCTGAAACGTTTTCTCTACACTTATGTGACCTTTAGCCTTAGCGTATTGGGCGAAAATGTTTGGTTTCCTGTAGTAGTTTAATCAGTGGGCACTTGTGCGGCTGCTGTGCAAGCAGTGTCCAGTGTAAACCTACAGAGCGCTGGTGGAGTGGTTGCACTAGAGTTGCTGCACAGGCTCCCTTTAGGGAGTCTGCAAAGTAACTCTAGGTAGCACGAAAGCCAACTGCGCTCTCTGACGCACTAGATCACGTGTTGGGCAACATTTTAGCTCATTTTAGTTGGGCCGGCTCGTTGCTCCCTCGTAGTTCTTCCTATGGCAAGTTTAGTCACTTTTACAATGCTCTGCGGAATGCAAAAAGTGCTAGTACAACATAGTGTGGCTGACGTAGTATGGAAATCAGTCTTGTGGCTGCTGTGTAGTATTCTCGTATGAGGCTCCATACAGGGAACAAACACTACTGCTGCGAAACCCTTAGCTGTTGAGTGATTGCTCTGTTGAGTGATTGCTAGGAGGCAGAGCAGGAGACGTCGATCAGCTACCACAGTGCACACTCACCCAGGGCGTCAACGATAAGGTCCAGCTGCCCGCTATAGACGGCCACTTTGATGTCTGTCTCGTTCAGCAGCCTGTCCACTGAAGAAAGAATAAGGTGTGTTTTATAAATGCAAAAGCATTTTATGTCCACAAGGCAGAAAAGACGGCGTAGGCAACGAGTGATACCAAAAATCAGCGTTATCAGTGACCAGGAAACGACAACATTGTGCCGCGTATGTGAGCCTGAAAGTATGTGTTCTTTGACACATGTTCCGCTATCCCTTTCGATCTTCTGGATCCACCAGAAAGGAATAGTGACTCACCCGTGTCAACAGCAGGCAGCATGAAGTCTGCTTTCAGAGCCTGGAAGACTGCACCAGACTGACCTGTAAAGTGGAAGTAAGTAAAAACCACGAATGCAGATACGATGGCAACAACAAGGTGACAGTTTGCGCCCCCATAGTGAACTGTGAAACAGCTGAAAGGTTTCTCTTCGCCTTGTCACCATGTACTTCATTAATGCAGTTTAACTAGAGTGTAAATTTAACCTTAGGGAGAAGCCATGGTGACATGTATAATCTAGCTGCCTACATTTCCAATCCATAATAACCCACATTGTTTCTGTATGAATGCGTTAAAACGTAAAATGTAATCGCCGCAAATGCGTCTGGTGTGTCCGTCATCCGCTGCTTGCTGTTCAAGTTTGGACAATTTCCATGTGGTCAGTAGTCATTCCCCCTTCTTCCTGTCCCCTTTATATTTTTTCCCCTTTTCAATAAAAACAACCGCCTCTCTGCTGCATGAACTCGGCAAATTGAGAGTCGTGGACAAAGGGTGCACAGTAAACCTATTCATTTTGACTCCAGAATATCCATGCGCGCCTTTTTCGCTTTTCATAGGCAGCAATTGCTACTCTTAAAGGAAGCTTTAGCTCGGGGGCTTCTACCTAAATACGCGGAAAAGGAGAACTTTTTTTTTTTTCTCGACAACTACTGCACCAAATTTCACGAGGTTTGTTGCATTTAAAAAAAAAACTTAAAATTAGTGGCTTTGTTTCGAATTTTTAACGCGACAGCAGCTCGTGTCGCAGAAAAGGCGGCGGCGTTGGCCGTGAGCGACAAATCTCTCAAGGTATTGAATTAAAACAACTTGCAAGATCGGCTGGATGTGAATCGAACCAGGGTCTCCGGAGTGTGAGACGGAGACGCTACCACTCAGCCGTAAGTTCGATGCTTTAAAGCGCGACAAAAGCGCTTCTAGTGAATGCGGTGTTGCCTTAGAAACGTGCCGTAGAAAGTTATACTGCGGTGTATATCGGTAGTTATGAGCATGTAAATTGCAGAAGTCTCAGTTAAACGAGTAGCCAAGTAAGTTTCCGCTAAATTTCTGCGCTTGGCGCACACGCAGAGCCATCTTGCGGCAAACAGAAGACCCCCTCGCAATGTACGGCGCTGCCCCGACAGGTGGCGCGCCACTCGCCCGCTTCTCCGTCTCGTTTGAGCGCATTGGGGCCATGCGGGGACCGGTGCGAGGATGGCCCAATACCCTTGCGTTTAATAAGTTTTCTAGCCCTCGCCCTCCTCAAGCGTACCAAAGACGATCCCTACTCGGCATGTTTTGTCGACGCAGCCCAATATGGACAGTCGTCTAACTTCGCCATTGCCCTCGTTGATCACAACGGACAGATAGTGAATGCGGCTTCCCTGAAGTGCTCAACACCAACCAGAGCAGAGCAGGTCGCAGTTGCTATAGCACTCCTAGACAACAGCAGATCACAAATCTTCACTGATTCGAGGTCGGCGGTCAGGGCTTTCGCTTCAGGATCCATCGCCGAGGAGGCTCACAAGATTCTCAAGAACAAGATAATCTCTCCGCACACCATCACGTGGTTTCCGGCTCACCTCGACCCCCAGCTTGACTCGTTTCCCAATCTTAATGACATTGCCCACTCCCAAGCGCGCGCACTAACCCACCGCGCGGGAGCAAGATTGAGCTCAGACTCCGGTGTTCTCGAGTTTCGGGACACTCTCACTACTTTCAGCGAAATTACTACGCACTATCACCTGGGTAGGTGGACTTATCCTCCCCCTCACTGCAAACTGGCTAGACCTCTGGCGTCCACTTTACGCATGCTTCAGACGCAGTGCTATCCAAACCTGGCCCTTTTCCACACAATCACTCCAGAGGCTTTCAGCTCTACTTGCCCCGACTGTGGGGCTGTTAGCAATCTCGCACACATGCTATGGCGATGCCCCTCGTTACAGGGACCCAATCGCATCACAGAACAAGAATGGAGCTCTGCCATCCGGAGCTCAGAGTATGCACGTCAAACTTGGGCTGTCCAGAGAGCCCACGATGCGGCGGTTAGGCTCGGCCTACCAGTCCCCACGTGGGAGCGGCCCGCAGCTCTGCCCTAGGGCAAAGCTTCTCAGGACCTTCTTATTAAAGTTCTTTGTCTGTCTGTCTGTCTGTCGCTCTGTCCCCTTCCAGCGTGCGTTACTCGAACCCTCGTGTTTAGGCGACGCGGCTCCTCTTTCCGCTATTTTCTATTAATTGACAAAATAAAAAAAATTCAGAGAACGAAACTATCGAGTTTACAACTCTAACTCAGCAATAAAAAAATTATATCAATTCAGTGAATTGCATGTAATTGTACATCTAAAGCGGACAAAATTTATATGTTACACATAAATATAGAAAAAGTAATACAGAAATACAGCTTTTGCAGAACGCTTGTACACAACGTAACAAATTCACGTAATATATAAAATGACAATGAATTTGTCCGCTTTGAATGATCTAATGGATGCCGTTTACAGAACCACAATATCTGTTCTAGAGCTATATTTTTAAACTTCGTGCTTCTATTTTTTTTTCGAACTTACGAATGTTTAAAAATTCTTTTCACAAAATTCAGGCCCTAAATCAAAATTTCGTTTCGAACAGTCACTAGAATTTAACTTTATCAAATGCAACAAACTTCATTAAAATCGGCCCAGAGGCTATCAGAAAAACGTTTTTGCTTTTCATATGTATTCGAATAGGCCGCGTCGGAGTTTGGCCCAAGCTAAAGCTTCCTCTTAAGCAAAATTACATTCTTTTGCCACAACAATAATCATCTGTCTTGTCCGCATTTCCTTTCTTTAACGCGGCGAGCCCGGTGCTTCCAAGTCGCGAACAGCATGCCCGTTATCAGCATGACGGAGCATTCTCGACAGGGCGAAAGTAGCGAGCGCCGCGTTTTCAAGGAAGGAAACGTGAGCAAGACAGATGATTATTGTGTGGCAAATATACATCCGGAAAGGTGTATATTTGTTTATAAGAGTGTATAGTCTGCTGCACCCCGTTTGTTTTTCACTTTTAATACACGATCGCTCAGAACGGTCATGGGGAACACGGGCATTGCTATCGCTTCGCCGTTCTCACCTCCCCAGGTGACATTCTTGGGGATGCTGCCGAGCTTCTCCTTGATTGGTCCGTTCATGAGCTCCGTCAGAGTGCCGTTGAAGACGTTGTAGAAGTGCGCCACGTGACGGACAAAGGCTCGGCCTGGGCAAAGGGAGAAGCGGAATTACCGGTTATCTAAAATCGGAAACTGGGGGGGGGGGGGGGGTAGCGTGGAGGTGGAGCGCAGTGAAAACAGCCTACACGAAAGACACGTTGCTGCGTTGTCAGCAACCAGAAGTGTGCCGACGCCCTTAGATACGCTGCTGCGAACATTTCAACTTTTGCAGTCGTGCGCGGCGCGGGAGGTCACCGTTTTCTCAAGAAACTATATTTTCAAGAGAAGTCTACTCCTCACTGTTTTAGGGCGCTACATATTTCGTCGCGTGTCATATTCCCATAAGCGGCTGCTATTGTCCCATAAACAGCTGACGTCAATCAAGAAGAGTGTTTGCATCAGGACGCTTATTCGTACTGTTATTGTGCATATTTAATCACGCCTTTTCATAAACAGGCTGAAGTAAGCGAAAACCTGCTTTCGAATATCCATAATAATTGCGCGCTTCCGGAAGAAGCCGACCGTCGTCCGTTTACGCTCGGCTGCGGCCGCCCGCGTAGGAACTAAACTTCGGCCCGTCTGCTCTCACTGGTGTCGTAGCCGTTGGGTCTCGCTGATTTCGATTAGTTTTGAACACTCAACTGGCCTCGAGCTCCGGCCGCGGATCTCAAGGTCGGACCACACGCACGCTTGCTAGCGCGCGTTCACTCTTGGCTAGACATCCTAATTGCCAGACTTCGCTTCGTCTATGGCTTCGTGTTGAGCTATCGACAGCGCTTCAGAAATGCGCAAGTTGGATGTGCACATGGCCACTATCCGTCGGTCAAGCTGGTGCTGGATAAAGCCGGCCTGCACCACGTAGCACGGCCAAACGGGAACATACGTGGGAGTATATGAACGCGAGCGCGCGCTCAAGTCTTATCGTGCATAAAGCAAACGCTGCGCATACATACGCACTGCAGTTGCATGTAGCTGAGGTCTGCTACGTAGTGTAGATACCGTGGCTGCCGCGAGATGCCGCGATCGAGTCCGCTCGCTGAGGACAACCTCGTTTGGCGTGTCGCAGGCGCCAGTTTGGCTACACCAGAATCCCTCACTTGCGCTGGCAACAAACACTGTCCAAGTGAAACAATGGCCACGACATCCAGGTTCACGTCGGCTCTTTCGCTTGGAGCTGCGCTCAAGTTTCACGTCTCGTTTGTGGTGTAGAATCGAGGTGATTCGATCGTCAAAGCCGAAAGGGCTCTTCCTACGATTACGTTATTCTGACCGGTCTCGAGGATTTCAGCGACGGAGCCTGCCTGTAACTGCATCAGTGTTTTTTTAAAGACAAAGAGCGAAGCAGAAGTGAAAGAATGGAAGTTTGTGCGCGTAGCGGGCCTCCAAGAGGTGCAAGCGCTTGTTCGGGGCCTTGCTACACCGCTACAGCTACGATACTTGACTGTTTTCAGCCTTCAGAGGCAACTCCGCAATGTGAATCGTGTTGCAGTATATGACATTCAATTTGCGAGCGCGGAAGTTGCCGGCATGCATCAGGAAAGGCGAGGGGATAGTTGCGTTGACGGGGCATATGAAACCCCTTATTAGAGCAATCAGCACCCAAATAGGGCACGCGGAAACCGAGTCTTCGTAGATTTCCCACGCGCGCGCACGTTCGACGGTTCGAATCTGGCGCCAAATTGATAGCATGCCGCGACTTGCCGCCCGCAAAGGGGGCGCGCAATTCAAAATGGACGTAAATAGCAAGCAACAAAAAAAAATCCAACGTGTGCTGCTAAAAAAAAATATAGCTGTGCGTTAAAGTTCTTTTAGGGGAAAAATACGTAAGCGTGAGAAAAGATTAGACAGCTCTTCTAAAGCGCAGCACCAGTGGCGCAACATGCAACAGTACTTCGCGCTCTTTTTTGCCGCTTTTCAAACTTCAGGCAGCGATGGCGGTGGTTCGTTCTTGCTTTCGTTTGCTTAAATTGACGAGTTTTCGAGTGGAGAGCTTCGAATCGTGTTTGTGAGAACGGCAGCAACCACACCTCTTTATTTCGGTTCGGTAAGCGATTTTGTTATATGATTTAGGGGTTCCTACTTTGCTGGAGATCATTTGCACTTTACGTTTCGGATTGCCGCGTTCGTGCAGTTGTTGACGGAGCCTATATTTCAGATTGCAACTTTTCTTTAAGGTTTGTTAGGAGCATTTTTCCCCCCTTTTGCCTCTTTGCAACTTGAATGTGGTACTGGCTTTCAGGCTACGATGGGAGCTGTGTAATTCCGTTACCGACTCGATATGCGGTTGCGATACTATATTCATCACTGTGCACTGCATTAAAACGTGATCTCGTAAATAACACTCGCAGGCTGCGATTACAGACGAGAAATGAGCGAAACCACAAAGATATCGCACGAAAGTCTCGTCAACACCGTTCGTTGACTTTCCAAATCTGGGAAACGAAAAAAAAAAAAATAATAACTGCTACTGGCCCCACATTTAGCTCATGGGAGTGTGTCGACTCCACTATTAGGCATGAAGGCAATGCAACTAACACTAACGGCAGACGGCAAACAAGTGCGGTGGCCGAAGATAACGGCCGTCTGCAGCTGAGGCCTCTTTTGTACAATGATGACAGTCGAGAGCAGTAGTTTACGATGCTGTTTCAAGGGAAGCCACAAGGGATTTGTTCATCAGCAGCTCGTAAGCATACATGTGCAACATATTTCATGAAAATTGAACATTTAAAGCGGTTCGAAAATCTGGCGGGCACTGTATGCTATTTTGTGCAAAAAAATTTATCACTTCTACACATTAGCTAAATGAAACTTGCTATTTCAATGCTCCTGTGTGAAATGTAAAAAAGCCTATCCGCAAATCATGCTGAACTTTAAATTACTTTTGCGTGTATTGTTTTGGTTGAATAAATAAAATTTATTTGTAGAAAAATTCTTTAAGAAAGATGCCTTAACCGTCAGTTGGCCTTTATTCTGTTTTTACTGAATGGTTTCTGCGCTGCTCTATCCCACGTGACTGTCAAGACAACTGTATCGCTTGCAGTGGTCTCACAGGGTAGTGTGTAGTCAATATAGTCTGCATCTTTTTCCGTTTTTCTTTTCCTGAGCACATGAATCTCTTTTTTTTTTTTTCGGAGTACCTGTCTTCACTCGGAAGTTGCATTTGAAATTCTGTGTAAGCTATCACTGTTTGTATGCCATTCTACCTTTCTAACTGCAAGAGGAAAACCTTGGATGAAGGGATTCATAACTGTCATGGAATGTGAGCTTAAAGAAATGTAGGGGTCAATTTGGCTGCAGAGAGAAAGCAATGACGATAAATTGGAGGCAAGAAACAAGGCTAACACAAGGTCCATTTTGTTTGTTGAATAAATTAATGTGCTATCACATTGAAAGTGTTTACATAAGCCACTGCAGCCTAAAGCTGTTAATAGCCAATGTGCTACAATTTTGCTACTCTAATTTAAGTAGTCGTTTGTGCTACCTGCATCTGCTGATCAATGTTTTCTGAATTTCAGAGGCGGCTAGGAACCACTCAACGTGAGCTGTTATGTTGTCACACTCTATCAAAACGGTGGCAGACCGGCTGACAAAACTGCTGCTTGAGCGTCATCTGCAACTTAATTTATAACCCTAATTGTATAAGCTTAATTACATAACATTCTTAGTCTTTTCTGGCATATATGAAAGTGAGCTATACTTGCATTTATTGGTGGGGAACATCTAGATTTGTAATTTAGTTATAAATTTAAGCCTGAACTCTAGCTTGCCAAACTGCGATGTTACGTGCTGTCAGCTTCAGGAAAGGGAGTTTTATGTTGTGCTATTTTGTCAGTAAGGAAAATGGCCTTTCATTTTTGAAATTTACAATATTCAATATGAATTTGACATCAACGCAATGATGATAAGGTTGTCTGTGATTGTGCTTATGAGAGTACTTAGTATTTTTAGGAGTATACCAGAAAATTTTTGTCTCCTTTTGTACCAAGAATGGATAGCTGTCAACTCAGTAATTATGCTATGGAGCCTCAATTGTTTGTTTAATAATGCAGAAATATGATTAATTATTTAATTATTACATCACATTTTAGTGGTACAGCTCAAGACATGCGCGAAGTGTAGTGTGGCTTTGGACGTGAAACAGAAGTCTATTTATTCATGTCGCGAATACTCGATGTGGCAGTCTCATAGTACCAGACACAATTGACGTGTGTACACGTACACTATGACCATACTACGAAAACAGATAATTCAACACTCGACAGGATAACAGAGTCCTCCTGCATTTCAATAAGAAGCGCTCAATTGGAAGGGTGAATTTGATGGCTTTTAGTGACAAGGTGATTATATCACTGTCAACTACTGCATTGAGCCAACTATCTCATGCTTCAGTTGTTTGTGATACTGCATGAATTCGAACTATGGTTTCTGTGACGTGAATAGCACTGCTTCACGTATATAATACTGTTGCGCTTGGAGCACATTTTGAACAAGCTGCATAAAATGTAGTTTAATAATTATTTGTGTTGCTCAAGGAATTGAGGCTCCATGTCATAATTGTGGGGTTGGCAACTAGCTGAAAAAACTCAAATGTGGGGCGCAAAAATTTTGTGTCAGTACTCCCTTAATGAATTTCTCCTATGTGCATTAATTGATTTTAAAAGAGAGTAATAATTTTGATGCACAATTTGTTTTACACTGCTGATGTCTTATATTAACTCGTGCAGAATACTAGAAACCATTGAGTCCACCATTACCTATGTAAGCAGCTGCATATTTCCCTGAGGAAACACGAAGAAGAAAGTTCCATAGCTGTGATCTCATTGATCAACTTTCTGCATGGGAATCCCAGTTGTCCATAGAAGATTGCAACGAAGTATTCCAGGGTGGAAATCAAGCCTTTCTGGTTAGCAGAAATGGTGGGCCTCCTAATCAAAACATAACTCTAGGGCCCACAGCAATCTCTTTGTTGTAAGCCAGCCGCAGTTCAGTTGTAATGCTAAATGGTAACTTTATTTAGTGAAGCTCTAAAAAAATATAGTTGGTCCTTGTACACATGTTATAAACATTTTAACTACCATTTTAACAAGACAATTCTTAAGTTTCAGTGCACTGATAATCAAGATTTCTAAATTCTCTGTAAAGAAGTTGCATTTACCATGGACCCGCTCCATTAATCATATTCATAGCAACCATACCGAATCACATTTGTATTTATGAAATGAACTGCATTTTTTTACTGCTCCCTTAAGCATCTATGAGCACTTATGCAAGGTTGTGTGTGTGTAGAGAATGAAACACTTTCTGCACACAACTTTATCTTGCTTAATATGCGCTCCCCACACACTTTCACTCAGTTCTGATGCCATTAGTAATATGTGCAACCGTTTAGAGTGCAGTTTACCTGATTTGATAGTGGTATTTATTGGTTGTGTTCGATCGTGGAAATGGTGTATGTGGTTTTTGCCTATGTATTTTCACACCAATGCAAGTCTACTGGCACATAAGATGCGCATGCGGTGGAACCTACTCATTGCCTGTGGAACAAGGGAAACAGAATTGTACATTTGTTGCACTATGTCAGACAGACATGCTTATTAAGTACATTGTTACAGCTGGCATGCATGGCATAGTATGCTAATACTGATACATTAGTGTCACTTAACAACAGTCTTTTCTGACTCTGAAAATGTAGAACTATTTGCAGGAATGGTGCTCGAATGTTGAGAATGGCTGAACAAAATGAGTGGACTGCAATGCATTATGTGCACTCAGTGTGTGCTTAGGCTGAACTGCTACACTTGTTTAAGCTGTATCTTAAGTTCTTAAAAATAAAGGGGCATAATGTAAAGTCACTTGTTCTGCTACACATGCGTAGTGGCAGATGTCATACGTTGTATGAAAACTTCCAATGATGTTTTATAACCAACTTTGGTATGCATTAAAGTTGTTTTGCTAGTGACATTTGATCACTAGAAATGTATATACTTGCCCGAGCTTATGCAAAAACTGTTGTCTTGCGGTTTACAAGGAGTGGTAGAATAATACATAGAGCAAAAATACCTTTCTTTGTGAACGTTGGGGTAACAATTTGGTACTGGTGCTATGTATTGACAAAAAGTATTTTGTTGCACTGTATTTATTACTTCTTTAAATGATCAGCTTGCAAAGATGGCTACTAGTTGTGGCCTTAGTAAGATCAAGCTGGAAGGTAGATATCTAATAGCTAGCTGTGTGCTTCCTGGGTATGAAAATGATACGCCGCCTCGCGGCATCAATGTGTCTTGATAAACTTCAGACCTGAGCTAGTTATCTTTCCTGCTACCGGTGCCTGCGGACAAAAGCACATTAGCGAGAATATTCATGCTGCTTCAGGCGTTAGTAACGCTAATGTTTGGGCACAAAACTGACCTAACCAAACCAAGTGAAGCTTGAGCATACTTCAGTTATATGTTATAGCGCATGCCCAAACAAAGTGCTCTCCACGATTTTGAAATGCCAGCAGCATATTTAGAATACATAAAGACAAAGCAAAGGTCCACTCTCGGGGAATGAAGGAGTCATCCCGAGTGAAGGGTTTCAAACAAATCACCTTAGTGCCAGTCACCTTTCTCTCCATTGTGCAAGTTTCTTATCCATGTTGCTGTCAGTTGCGCATCGTCTGATACTTTCGATGATTGATTGCTTTCTTTCCACTGCGATGACACGCCATAATAGTACACAGCAAAATTCTTTCGACATCTGCTTTTTTTTTTTTTTTTTTCGGGCTCGTGCAAAGTGACATCATGACAATTTGAGAACTACGAGGCAACGTTGCAGCGCACTCTGAAATATGAGAACCTGCGGCTGAACCTAGATCGGCTGGTTCTTGATGCGGCTGCTAGGGGGCGAGCATGTAGTTGGAGTTGCAAATAGTGGCATCTACGTGAACATCCGAAATAAAATTTGAGCTGTGCGCCACGGTGGCATTCAGTAAGTGGAGTGTTGCGAGCACGCCCCGCTCCGTTGTATGCCTAGCAGTGCAAGGCATTGAAGAAGGAGCGAGGGCACCTCAAAAGGGATCATAGACAACCTTTGGATGACAATAAATCCACTTCTTCTGAACGCATTGAAGTACTTCTTGTGGCAAAGTATGGCTGTAATTGTCTATTTTAACTTCAAATGCATTTCTCCCCTTTAATAAAACGTGTTTCAGGGCTCCTTTAATGCATTATTTTTAAAATTTTTATCTATCCATGTGTCAGAGAGTGCAGGACACCTAGTGCCTTTCTCTGGAAGAAAAATAAATTGACTGTGAATTTGAAGTATGGGACATTGTAGTCAGCCTGTTTAAGCCCACTGCAGTAGACGGGCGTCTCTCAGGGGTAGGGTGGCTATCAGGGGATCACCAGTAAGCAGTTAACTATGTGAGCAAACTCTGTTCCATATGCCATCAAAGCGCCCCAATGTAATCATTCAATATATTCCTTTGCCACCTCTAAGTGCGTAGTTCCCTTGCGCTGGCTAACCATTCTTTTTTGACAGACAACTAGTTACCTGTTCTATGCGATACACGACCTGTCAAACTCCACATCTGCCTATGCACACAGGAAAAAAAAAAAAATGCCAGAACTTCAAAATGCTGCCCGTCTCCAACAATAACGATTTCTTTCAAATATATGTTGTTTTGGAATGTAGACAACTATAATTAAAATAATGTAGCTTGAGTGTCACTGAGCAAAGAGGGATACCAAAGGAACAAACCTCTGTCAACTGAAATGGCGTAGTTGGACATTTATTTCAGGGTAGGGGGCGAGGGGTCACTGTATTCACTTGGAAGGCCGCATATTAACAAACTTCGGGGGCGCCACGTGTTTGGTGTGCCACTCCCTGACTACGCCACTGGTGTATACTGTCCAATGTCGAGGCTACGTAGCGCGAAGCTAAATAAACTGGTCTCTACATATGTACACCTACGCACCGAGTTGGTTGTCTGACGGTAAGGGCAGAGAGGCCAACAGAGAGGACGACTGTTCCAGGTGGGGCTGCAGGATGTTGTACCAGTCGATGCCATTCGTCAGCTAGCGCCGGGATCGGAAAGAAAAAAGAAAGAAAAAGAAGTAACAATTCAGTTGAGCGAAAGAAACCGTCGGATGTGATGGCCAAAGCCAGAAATAGCTTGTGCGACCGTAAGCAGTCGCACACGCTGCGTCAAACGAGTGCATGGGCAGCTGGATAAGTTCCATCACATCTGAGCGACGTTCGCGCGGCACAGGTTGACGTCATTGCGCCACATATTATGTGGAGGAAGCCGCGCAGCTAGGTATTGTCAGGTGGCTTGCACACGGATGCCTTTACCGCTCCCTCCTGCTATGCACCTCTCCCCGTTACGTCACGTGATGAGCAAGCTCCCCCTCAGCCCCGCGGCGCACCAGCGCTTTCCTCCTCGCCGCATTCCTTCCCTCTCCACATTCCTATACTCTCTTCGCTCTCACACTTCGCTGCTATTCCGTTTGATAGGCGGCCACCAAAAATGCGCGGAAACGACAAGGACAGCTCAGCGTTAACGCTGTACTATTTGCTGCGGTAGTTGAGTGAGCATGAGGTCGCGGGTTCAGTTACCGGATGCGGAGGACGCAGTTCGAAAGGATAGTATATGCAAGAACGCCCGTGTACTATAGCCTTGGGTACACGTCAAAGAAACACAAGGGTAGTCAAAATTATACTGCGGCATCCTTCATGAGCCATAACACGCTGTTGCAGTTCCGCAACGTTAAATCCCAAAACGTAATTTGTGATACGCTGTGCATGCTCTGCACTAAAAGAGATGTTTGGCAGAGTGCGTCATTCTTTGAGAAAGTTGCCATGACATTGGTTAACGTCGTTAAACTAACAAAAAAAAAAAAGCACGTCCACCGATTTCGAAATTCGGGTGTGCTGTCTGTGGACTGCGTTGGACAGAATGCGACAGTCGCCATCTTGTCACCTCTGGATGGACAACAGAGCACCCCCTCTTATTGGCTCAAGGTGCAAACATGGCGAAATTCGACGCTGCCCCGAATATAGCATTCCTGCATGATCCTCACTGACTTCGAGGTCGGCACTGTACCGATCGCGCCGTAAATATATCTGCGGATGCACTGTTCGTGAGAAAGGCTTTCTGTAAAATTTTCATTAGATCTCCTTAATTTCAGTTATACATATCGTCATTCCTGTCATTTGGCTCGTTACAGTGTTGTAGTCCACGTGACCGTTAACTCAGTAACCCGCAAAGAGTAATGCGTTTACAGACAAGCTCGCTGAAGGCATCGACAGCTGCATGCCACCCGCTCAGGCAGACCTGCGAACTGTAAACTCTCTATATGGAAGTCGTACGTTAGGCGTACTTGACTGGCAGACTGTGATCGCGTTCCTTTTGTACTCGTATCTTATTACTATTTCTTTATTTTTTGCAATGCTCACCGCTGACCCTCACTCCTGCTTAAGCCACTGAATACCTTGTGATTAAAGTTCGTAAAATAATTGATGACCTTATACTGGCGATCAGTTTAATCACACGAGTTTCTGCCACTACGGCAGAAACTCTCTGGCCAGCAAAGAGTGATCATGTTTATGAAATCCTCGCAACCGTACTAACCACGTGCCTTCCTTTGGTATCGTGCAGAGAAAAGAAGCAATTAGTGTATCGTATTATCGTGTATACGTCACCCGCACAAATGACGCCGTTGCCGCGTCACGCATGACGTAATCGGAGCTAAATTTACTTAGCCTCTCGCTCGGGCGTTCGGAGAGGCTTAGCTCGGCAGTACGTTTGTCGGTTCTAGCTGGGATGACCGCGCTTCAGAGAGCTCACTCAGCCATAGTAAGTATAATACATCAAACTCCAATCTGTGCTAGCCGGAAGTTACGAGGCCTGCAAGTGTGTTTGGTATTTTTTTTTTTTTTTTTGCCGGAACTTCACGCTTACTCGGCTGTGGCGCCCCCTCGTTCCACACCTGGGATCCACAAATGGCGTGGAGAGACTCGGGCTGCAAGACAGCCCACTCCTATCGCCACCACCTCGTAGCAACCAGAGCGAGCATGCAAAACAAACGGGGTCATCACGAATAGGCTGCTAGCATGATGGCGTGATTATACCGTAGAGGTCACCGGCCCCACTACCGTGCGTATTCTGTTAAATAATTTCCGTACTCTAGTTCCCTTACACCCTAGCAGCACGTACGAGACGTTTCACATACCCCACTGCGGCTGCGTCCTCGGTACAGCCTACCCGAATTTAATGCATGAGCATTCTTCGGCGAGTACCCCAGCAGAATCTGTCTACGAAAAATAAGCGCACAGGAAAACACACACGAACAGCGGAGAAAGACACAGGACTGGCGCTAAGACACAGGAAGACACAGTACTGGCGTCTTCATGTGCACTTATTTTTCGTGGATCTGCAATGCACCATCGAGCCCGTCTGCAGGTGTTAAAAAAATGTGTCGGTCACGCGAAAAGTGTAATGCTTTGTATCTGCACAAAAATGAGTAATTTGCGAAGAGATTTAATCGTTATAACAGTGTAAATGTAGGTGATCGGTAGCTTTATAAGCGATAAAGAAAAATTGAAACCCAAAATGAAAAAGAAAAAGAATTGATTAGCAAGCGAACCAGTCTCGTCAGGCCGCCTTGAAAGCTCACTTTCCCGCATCACAAGTGTGTGTGCAGAGAAGCCTGATGTGGGCTGCTGAGTATAAAAAGAACTGATCGGTTCATCTGATTATAGTACAATCATAAATGATTGGTGGCAGTAAAAAAAAAAAAAAAAAAAAAAAACTGGTGACGGCGTCGCCGCGTCAAGGTCGTAACAAAAACGAAAGAAAAATAAAGAAAAAAGAAAAAGAAAACGGCTGTGGTGAAACCGGTTGTGACGGCTTTCCGGCTCAGTTGATTCAATCGCTTTGAAGAGACCGCGCAGCTTCCTGGCAACTCGTCACACCGTTCAGTACACGGATTTAATTTCTTTGGCACCGGAAAAGCGATGGGTAGACGTGCATAAGCCAGGAAAAAGCGAGTAAGCTAAAACGAAGTAACAGCCGAGCCAAAATATGCTTACGCATTGGTTGGACAATTCTAATATGTGTAGCATATTTTTTTTTTAATGACAGGAAACAGACGTCAACGGAACACACCGTATAGACCTTATGAAAATCGGAAATGCACCGCGCGTCCTACGCATCTGACCTGGCCTGCGTGCCTTCTTATGTTGCGAACCGCGCGGTCTCTCACCTGTTCGACGAGGTCCTCGGCCGAGGCCCACATCGCCGTCGCCTTGGCCCCGTCCTTGGCGATCAGCGCCTGGCGGACCTCGCTGACCACCTTGTTCAGCGTCAGAAGGTTGGACTTGTCCAGGAACGACTGCGAAAATCGCGTGCTAGCTCGCGTTCGTTGACCACATGCGTGGACAGCACGGAAGTGCATAAGCGCTCGGCTTCTCTATTCCGGAATTCTTTACATCACTCCGCATTTTGACCGGTGCTTCGCGGTATACGACTTGTTTGAACTGGTATGCAGTTTAAGGTAACGCCAAAAAAGATTCAAAGTTAGGCGGAAGCTTTACTTCAGGAGATCCAGTCTAAGTACACGCGAACGGAGAAATCGTTGTTCTTGGCAACCACAGCAGCGAATTCGATGTGGTTCGTTGTACTTAAAGAGAGATGGAGGGAAAAAAAAGCTACCGACTGTAGGGGAGCAGTTTTCTTATTTAGGCCATGAATTAAAAGAAAAAGAAATAAGATACTTAAAAATTACGAAGAAATGTGAGTAATTGAGTTTATAACTTTTTAAACTTGGAAAAAAAAACCTTCTGCAAGTCGAACCTATTCAGACATCTAAAGCCAACAAAATTTTACACCACTCTAAACCATACCACCAACTTGTTGAATAAGACTTCCGCTACTTCCCCTCATAAACATTGTAAAACATTCACGTGAATCGTATACTAGTATGTCGCATTTGTCTGTTTGAGATGCTCTATAACGGATGCAGTTTACGGAAGCGCGATGTCTGCTTCTGATGCGAAATTACGGTTGCGGAAATGCAGAGGTCTGCGTTTTCTTTTTGTAGCAAATTTTGTAAGGAAGTTGAGGTCCTGAATCAAAACTATGCTTCTTAATGCCGTGAGAATTCGGCTTTCTCTCTCCAATGCAGTAAATTTCATTCGAATCTGTTCAGCAGTTGCATGCAGTGAGAGCTTTTTGGCGTTCCACATGTATTTGAATAGGAAATTGGGAGCTGGCCCGTAGCTGAAGGCATCATCTTAAGCTAGACGTATACGTAATTGCAAATTACGGTCGCAGCTCCTACCGTGACCGGACGCTTGATGAACCGGAATATTTTCAAAAAGAAAAAGAAGTACGTGATCAATTCTGACACCGCGTGCTTGATATGAATAACTATGATATGAATAACTGGCTGTGATACACCAGCCACCCGGCAACTGTAGAAGATAGCTTTTCCAGCGCAAGGAATAGCCGACACATGCGAGAGAAAAGAAAAAAAGCGTGAGCTTACCATAGTGTAGAGGTACTGTCCCCACGTTGATGTGGAATCCAACGGCGACAGCCAACCGTCGCCGAGCGCGACACCAGAGAGCTTGCACGAAACCTTCCCACTGGCGTGTGCCTGTTACGACCATTCCTTTCATTAAAGAGACGGACTCGGTGGCCCCCTTTTTTTACAAAAAAATTACAGCGTTGTGCGGAGCTATTATGGGGCGATAGAACAGCGAGTTTTACGTGGCAAAGTTATAGCGATAAGTATGTGGGTCTATAGACCACTTTGGTTTCGGTTAGACAACTGGCTTCGGTGGGACAGAACGGTGCGGTACCAGAGCTACTGAAGAGCGCCTCTCGAGGGGTGCTCCCTGGAATTTTGCAGATTACTGCGCAGACATACTGATAGTGGCGTGCAAAGCTCTCGCGCATAAAATCATTTTTGGCACGATGCCGTGTCCGTTTCGGCGTCGTCTGTCTATGTCTTCCGAGTGCAGACAACGAGATCGCGGCACCGATAGCATCTACAGGTATATCTTCCACGGCGCTGCGTGGTTTCAGTAAGACAGACGTACACTCCAGGCGAATTTTCGCCGCCGCCGTCGGCATCGCCGTGATGTTCCGTATAAAGTGCAAGTGCGATAAGATCGCGACTGCGCGCCGTATATGCTTAGGTGCGAGGGAAAGATGGGCTGAGAGCGGAGGAGATGGTGGCTTGGTGCGGCGGAGTCTTCTCGCTCGCGCAAGAGACGAAGGGAGGGAGTGTGCTTGCAGACTTCGAGTCCGCAAGAGGGTGTGGAGTGGGAGAGGGGGGTGGGGCAGGCTGGCGCGCGTCTCCGCTTCTACTCCTGCCGCGGCTGCGTGTGGCACGGCTGAGCGCGATTCCCCATCTTGGAGGTAATCTGTGGTGGGTTCGAAAGCTAGCTGACTCGAGGTAGCTGATGGCTTCGTGTGCTGTATTGTCTCGCGCGCCTAGTTCGCGTTGAAGCGAGACAATAGACGTTGGAGCGAGCACGACGGGTAATTCGACCGCCGCTGCTGCCGCTCTTTATCACGCCATCGTTCTGACACAGAGTGTTCGCGGTCATATAGTTAGATGTGTTAATGTTTGCCTGGGGGCGCGTCACTCCGTTCTTGTTAACTTAGTTGGTAAGTGAATGTTTTTAGCAGTTTATACAGCTGATGAAACTACTAACGTTACTTGGTAGAGCTATCTAATAATTTAATTGCTATCGCAATTAATGCTTCCCCTTTCGAGCGAAACCGCGACTTTTTTCTTCAGCGCCTCAAGAAGTACTGATCCGTGACGTCATACTAGTCGGGTGGCAACTCAAACGATCAAATGACCACACCGTTTATGTAAGGCGTAGACACCTGTCTCGTCCACCTTATGTTCATTTCAGTACATGCTTTTAAGGTGGGCCCGTTAGCCTTACGTTAAGAATTATTTCCTTACCTTGTAGAGAGCGAGGGCGAATTCAGCGGCCATCTTGCCGCCGTAAGACTCGCTGAAGATGTACAGTGGCACGGTCTGCGATAAACAGGGAGGGATCAGCTGATGGCGCGTGCATGCATGAACGCTCCACAACGAGCGCACGTGCGGATTGTTGGCACATCAGCGATTTGCGTGGACATTTCAACAATAATAAGATACGTTTATACTTCAGTTGTTATACAGCAACCACCCGGACTGCTCGTTCACTTGAAGGCCAGATGCTTCGCTCACCCATATTTCCAATATTTCACGTAGTCATGTTTAACAGGTCCCTCTGCGACGTTATAGTTGGGTGGTTTTCGGGCAACATGCGTACGTACTCCGTCTCACAAGTTGTTCCGCAATGCGGCTGCGCAAGGTAATATCCTTCCGCAGTGGAATATAGTTCCGGGCGTAGCTGTCTAAACGTTGGCGGGATTAGAGAGGTTTATTTTTGCTTCGTACGTGATACGGTACAGCGATACGTGACGCATGTCGGGACCTTTGTGCATGCACGTCGTATACCGCGAATTACTGTGGCGGTGAGCAGGCGACGCGGCGCGGATGAACACATCTCAAGGGGCATTCGGCCTTCCTATTGGCTTCCACGGCGCTGCAAACGACTAGTGAGATGTGTAGTATTCAGTATATATAAACTTTTTTTCGTCTGTATTTTGCAGTACGGGGTCAGTACGTCTGTATCTTGCAGCACGCAAAGGATCAAATTTCCTTTTACCAGCTTCGCTTCCCCGATACAGCGCACATATTTCGGTATGGTGTCGCTGTTTTACCTAGTAATATTTCCTCATATCAGTCATTCGTCGCTTCCAGAGCCTCTGTAGAGTTTGATGCCTTCGCTAACTTTGATAGTTTCACGTTAATTTTATCTACTAAGGTTAATTTTGATCGTTTGCCTCTTGCCTAAAGCTTGACTCCTGAATGCATCATCAATAGGGACAGCTGTCCCTATTTCAGACCGTGACCCCTTGATTAGTTAGTAAATAAATTCGATTTATTTCTTTACTGACCTAGAGGGGCCACACGTCAGAATAAATGAAAAAAAGGTGAACCCTAGGCATCTTGCGATAATCTTTAGGCTGCACAGTAAACCGTTATCGGGGCAGAAAATGTTCTTCGTTATAAGCGGTATTTCTTTAAAAGCGAGGAAGCTCTAAAGAAGTTTTGTTAGAGAACGACACGCAACACGATAGCTCGTAAAACGTGCATACTGAAGCACATTCGCGCTCGATGTAGTGGAGACGTGACAGCGGAGAAATTCTGCTGACGTCCGTGAACTGTTTCGTCTGACAGTTATCGTCACGTGATACCATTTGGCCCAAAGAGCTGCCGCCCCATAGGGCGGTCAAGTTCGCAGCGATTTTTGCGTCTCGAGGTTGGTACAAACATCACCTTGTATGCTGCCCCATGCGGATTTCCCGCTTCGTACTAAACGGAGTCCGGTACTACTGCGCTTCGAATAATGCGGGGTAAAATGCACGCACCCTGATTGAAACCAAAGAAAACTTAGAATCAAGCGATATTTCAGATAAAGCGATTTCCTTAAAATGGGGGTTTATACTAATAGAACCTCGACGTGTATATGTGGCTTGCCTGGAACTCGGGCATCTTGGCGAGGAACACGGAGATCATGGTGACCAGATCGGCGGCGATCTGCGAGTTGTTAACAGCGAAACCCGTCTCGTTGGTGACGAAGCTGTAGCCCGCGCCAACCGGATTGTCCACGAAGAGCAGATTGGCGAAACGCACCTGTGGGACAGAGATGTGAAACCGAAATAAAAAGAACATGAATACTAATTAAAAGAACTGTCGGTCATCTTCGGTTAATACGGCCAACAAAGAACAAGGCGTAAGCGAATTGCTTTTGTCAGGCGCTTACTCAAAGGGACACTAGAGAGAAAAATTATTTCTTCTGCATCAGTAAATTACCTTTCTACGACACCAAAGACACCACCACTCTTACCACGATAAGACGCTTGGCAAGCGAGAAAAGGGTGGCGACGCCTCCTTGAATTCAAATACTTATACTTCGACCTTGATTTTTCTCATCTAATAATCAAACAATTATTTTGAAATGACTGCCTGCAGAGTTCTTAAACAACGCTTTATTAGTATAAACTAATTTATTGTTTCGCTTTAGTGTCCCTTTAAAGGTCAGTTGCCACGAAATTTTGGACCGCGTAAAAAGCTAGTTTCAGATAATGTAGTCATATAGCTGTCTCCTTGCAAAATATTCCAAATACGAGTGGATGCGCCACGAAAAGCACGCAGAGATAGACTTTTTTAAATACGGAAACTGAAAAAAAAAAAAGAAAAGCCGCCATTACCGCTCACCGGAAGTGGCCCACGACAAAGAGCGCCTGGTGCCTCGCGATGGAGCAACCAGGAGGGAGAATTATGCAGCCAGCCTTGGCAAGCCAACTCTCCGCGAAGCCATTCCCGTCGGTTTTTCCCTCGAAAAGTCGGCCCAACACGTGACTCAGCGTATTGGCCAAAGGTTTGTTTCAGGGTAGCCTTTATTCGACACTAGGTTTTTCGGCTGCTCTGCCGTGGCTCTAGCTGCGGAACGGGAGCGCTAAAGACGACCGCGCGCTCTGACGTGATGATCACGGCCTGGGCCGATCGACTCGCTTGGCTTCAACGGTGCTAAAAACGCCCGGGATTTGGCACACGCTAAGTATAAATGTAATGAGGAGGGAAGACAACCGATGGTCATTAAGGGTTACGGACTGGATTCCAAGGGAAGGGAAGCGTAGCAGGGGGCGGCAGAAAGTTAGGTGGGAGGATGAGTTTGCAGGGTCGACATGGCCACAATTAGCACATGTCCGGGGTAGTTGGAGAAGTATGGGGGTGCCTTTGCCCTGCAGTGGGCGTAGCCAGGCTGATGATGGTGATGAAGTATAACCGAAAGCGTCCGCGTACCCAACTGTGATTTCTGGGCAGCAGCTGGACGTCCTGGGGGCCGATCTCGGCGAAGTTGCCGAATCCTGTCGACGAGGCGCCGGGACCGCCCTGCGGATAGATGAGCAGAAGTAACCACTGCGTCAGACACTACACATTGGTGGATTAACGGGGGTTTAACGTCCCAAGGCAACTATGTGGCTATGAGAGGCGCTGTATGTATAGTTCAGGGCTCCGGATTTTAGACAACTTCGTTTTATTGCCGATTAGCGTTTCTTTTTTTGCCTACTTCCCCCCCACTTAGCTGTTTGAATCGTGTTTCTAGCCTCTTTATCCCGCCGTTCTTTCTAATAGCAAAAGAGACATGGAAAGCTTCGGTATACTGGTCGGTATGGAACCCGATACGCTGTATCCAATCTGCCTACAGCGGCGAGAATTTAGGGTGGCGCCCTCTCGCGAGTGACGTCACGGCCAGGACACCGCTCGCTCCGGCTCGCTCGGCTGCCGAGCGCGCGTTCCTTTCTTGTATGCTTGGAGCACACTGTAACATAATTTGTACCCTTAAAAGTGAAATAGGGTGTACATGTATTACTAACACCCTAAGGGTGTGAGTTATAGACACATTTACACCCTTTTTCACTTTTAAGGGTGTAAATTATTTTACAGTGTATGGGTGGCTCAAGCCGTACTTATTGAAGGAGATGTCGGCTTCTTTCTGCCGCCATACCTGAACCACGGTTCCTTCTTGAAAATCGCGTGAGTCGAGAAAATTTAATGTCAATTTTGTACAATCATATATGTGACTGCACTGTTCATTGTAAAACTGAGTATACTCATTCTATCCAACTTATTATGCTATATTTTGCCTATTTTTTTTTCGCAATTGTCAATGCTATTTGTAGGTCCGATATCTTTGTCAATTGGTAGTTTAGACTGCTTTATCCTCTCAAGCGCGCGGTGTTCTGTGAAAACTGAACTGGTATAAAGCGTTGATTGATTGATTGAGTTGGCATCAGTCAAACGACCTACGTTTGTACTTTGTACATTGCAGATACTTATAGTCCGTCATTATTATAGTTCGAGTAGACAGGGTATTCGCGTATACCCACCCACTCGAGAGGCTTCGTGATAATTGTTGGCATTGGAGCGTTTATAGAGACATCATTAGTCTAAACACGTCAAGGTGTGTTCATAAATTCCCGAAACACGCATTCACGGGCGTCAGTCAACGAAAACACGTCGCTTGCTTCTAGTCAAATCAGAGTTTTTATACGTTCCGTTTTTCTTCGTTCCTTGTAAATACTTCGTGCTCTTTATTTGTGTACCCGCCTTCTACGATGTGTGCGTCGTGCTTAGGCCATGTCCTACGAACTCTCGCATTGCAGATTCTAGTAATAGCGGCTGCACATAAGGGGTTTTTGTAAACATACGCCCTTGCAGGAAACGAAACACAAACAAAACAGGGTCAACAAAATCAATGCCGCCTTCCAATTAAGCCACGTAACAATTTGTTCCCTTGCCTCGCTTCAACGCCGTGTTAGCCAAACAAATTAACTCCGAACAAAGTAACTTTCAAGGTTCGCCAATGGGGGAGGGATTGCTTCACCTTTTCCGAGGCAGGGGGCGCTCCCACACGCGCTTGTGACGCAACCTACACGCAGCGTTAGCAACGCTCAGCGATCGCAGTTCGTGTGTGTGTGTTTTTCTTAGCCTGAGTTGCGCGCATACGCGCTTTCGGCGCCATGTCGTCGCGCGCTTGAAACAACTGCGCGTATCAGCCTCGTTGCTGCGGCGGCGTCAGCTGCTGCCTGCCAGCTAATCCGGCTTGAGCCTTCGCCGACGACGTGACTCCATTACACGGCCGCTCGGACACCTTAATCCAAAGGCACGAGCAGGCGTCTTTTGTTTTTCTTCGACCCGTACGGCGTGGCCGTCTGTTTCTTCTTTTAAGCCGTCTGCTACGTACCGCCCCACCCGCGCAGACGGTGCTGGTGAACTCCGTCTGCTGCCACAGGTCATACAAAAATAGCAGATTTCTTGCGAGAAATTTAGTAGACATGAGCGGTTTCCTTTTCTTTTTTAAGGCTGGGAAAAGAGGCATTTTAAACGGTGTTCAAGTTTGCCGGCACAGATTCGGCGCCTATTGTTAGTTCTACAACGTGCCATCTGCGAAGAAGTAACACAATTGCATGGCGTACAGCGAATCTCGAACCCCCTAACTATTGAATTGCTGCCTTCTTCTAGCCTTCGAGCCAGTTTTGGAAGGGTGTCGAATGACATGTGGTATGTACCGGAAGTCTGAAGTGTTCAGTGTGTTTTGGACAGGGTGTTGGACTACGCTTAAGCCTAAAAGTGAAAAATAAAGAGCCACATATTGCCATAGCGGATCCCGCGCGCAGTAAAAATTGACGAGTTTTACCAGTTATCTATTGTAAGATAAGCAGATTTCGTAGAAAATGGTAGAAAAGGTACAGTTTGCAAAAAAAAGTACTACATATTTCGCTATCGCTTTTCTTACGGAAAATTATAAAAAAAAAAAAATGGTAGACCTGTAGATAAATCAATAACTGTAGCAACACTGTTCTGGCACAGAGGTAGCTCGTAATTGGTTAGATCGCGCCGCTTTGTTCGTCTGCACTTGCGTAAACTTTACGAAATTGCGCATTCTGACACGTTTGTCGCGTAACATTATAGGTCCTCATTAACTATTGTCTGAGGCATTTTTGTTTAGGAACGAGTAGCCGTATGTTTTATACTGCCAGTAATGCTTAGGCACTACCGCTGCTGCCGCTTGCCATTTACATATATATAATGTATACGGTGGGTTCGCGACTCCCACCGGCGGCAACTTTTCGCCCGCTTTCATTTTTCCGATCTTTATTATTTTCTACATTTCAATTTCAGTCACAGCTAATTCCCCGATGATTTCCTTGGCTTCATGATCTATATCAACCTGATTATCAATAGGTTGTGCATATAGAATTTTTTATGATCCTAGGGTTCCTGATTTGTACGAATTTTCCTTTAAGATTGTAAAAGCTTGTACCTTGTTCGGTTGCTTACTTTGCATAAAACTGTGTTGTGTATGTGACGGTAGTGTATTATGTTCTTTCTGTAGCTACATGCCCTGAGTGTGTGTATTCGGGTGCTTGGGTCCCGTCAGGCAGAGCACATCTGCCTTTTGCCTTTGTATCCGAGACCTTGTGTGTGTGTGTGACAACTGTCACGCACGCACGCACGCACGCACGCACGCACGCACGCACACACACACACACACACACACACACACACACACACACACACACACACACACACACACACACACACACACACACACACACACACACACACACACACACACACACACACACACACACACACACACACACACACACACACACACACACACACACACACACACACACACACACACACACGAACGCTTGCAGTAAACAGTACACATTGTAGGCAGTGATCCGAACCTCGTCTTAGACCGCTAAATAGACAGCTATAGAAGCGTACAGTGGCTATCTTAAGTATCGCTGAAATTCTTTAAAAGTCTGCAAAAACAAAAACATAAAGACAGCTACGCAAAGACAGCATCGAAGTCAGAAACTATAACACACACACACACACACGCGCGCACGCACACACACACACACACACACACACACACACACACACACACACACACACACACACACACACACACACACACACACACACACACACACACACACACACACACACACACACACACACACACACACACACACACACACACACACACACACACACACATGTATTTCGAGTGGTTGTACTTATAACGCAAGTTTCTTGAAAATTATCAATTTGCAAAAGCCGCGAAGTCGTCTGAAGCTATAGAAGGACGAAGTTTGAGCAACTCTATGTAGCACTTTTAGTGCCCGTCATTAATGACCACATTGGCCAAACCGCCAAGATTGCACGCATATTCCGCTAACTGACACTATAGGTAGAGCTTTGTGTAGTGATTTTTGCAGTCTTTAAACCATACGCTAGCGGTTTTAGGACACTGTGCTGGGGTGCTCACCACCCCAAACCCTTCCACAGCTAAGAATATTAAAACAACCTGCTCACATATGTTTCTGACCATGGAGAGTGTATTCGCGTGAAGAAAACAGTGAAATGATTATTAACTGAAGATTAACCTCTACAGTAAATATTTTATTCGTAATCGATTTGCTGAACTATACCCACAACTGAAAACATATAAAAGAAAACGCTGATATGGGCTCTACATTAGGCTTTCTTTTTTTTTTTTTTTTCAGCGCCTCAGTCAGAATTTGGCGGCATCAATTTCAGCGTATCAGAAGTGATACGTTGGACTTCGTGAGTCTAAGCATAAGCGTGGGCGATAGGCTGGCATGGAAGGTTACGTACACACACACATGCACCGTATGCGGAGACATGCACGCGCACAAACTTTAAGCTGCACAAAATACGTGGAAACCCGATCCCTCTCTCCTTTTTTTTTTCTTAGGCCTTCTTTCTTTGTTTTGTTGATCCACATTCACCCGCATCCCGTTCCGATGGAGGCACAAGAGAGGAAACAGTTTCTTTTTCTTTCTCCGTCGGCACAGCGAAGTCGACGAATACCTCGCACGCCTCGTCCTCACTGACAAACATCTCATCAGGTTACCGATCAATAATTTATGCCGGCGCAAGGGTCGGTCATGCGAGATGATGGTGTCTAGATTTGGAGGCCATCCTCGCTCAGGGCAGATTTATATCTCTATAAATATATACCATATCACGTGGAGTTCGGTTGCTAACAGCTTGTGTGCTGTGCTTTGGCGTCCCAAAAAGCTGTATCTTGCTGTATAAGCCCTGCTGCGGCGGCGTCCGCTTGCCGTTTGCGACAGCAGACGATACGGGTGCGTACAGACGGGCACGGACGGGATCTCATTCTATTCCATCGTCTGCTCACGTCTGCTGTTTTGCTGCAGCAGACGAATTTCGTGCATGCAAAAACAGCGTTCTGACACGCATGCCCCTGCGACCGACGTTACGAGAAACGCCCGAATTTGCATGAGAAAGCTCATCGCTCTATGTACCGGAGTTTATAAAAACACGTTCCGTGAGGCGAGGTAATAAGGTACGTGAGCTACAACGCGTGCACGTCCGCATTTCAGGTCCTGATCGACATCATTGCTCGAAAACAAATTTTGTGCTTTCCTCAAATATTGCAGACGCGCATCCGCCTTCATAGCTGATTGGTTTGAAGCCCTCGTTCGCCAAGATGTAGCTTCCACCGTGTTGCATAATTCTTGGTGGGGCAACGCTCGGAGAAAAAAAAAAGTGCCGAACAAGTGATTTTATTTTTTTCTTCGGTTGGGGGGCAAGCAGCACTGTTAAAGGGACATTGAAGGCAAATACTATAAGTCAAGCTGGAGTGATAGATTAGTGCCCAAGAATTTCTAAGGCGTCAATAATATCGCGAACAGGGCCTTAATAATCGAGAAATTGAGGTAAATGCAGGACATGACTAGAGACTCCTCCCCCGGGACATTCAAGCATTTGCCCGATGACGAAAGCACTCGGCACTTCAATTCTTTCACCACTACTCAACTATTAGCTGCAAAAAACAACCTTGTGTTGTACTGTAAGACGAAATAAAATGCTACTTGCCCTGTTCTATTTTCATTTTTAGAAAAAAAAAAGAACTAATTGAAATTACCCTTGACAACGACGCGGGCGGTCGAAAGGCTTCGTTTTCGCTCGACTCCGCGCCGCCCACGCTTTGACGTTGCAGTAGTTTCGTTATCGCGTAGTGCTGCGCTGGTTTTGCTGGCTCGCGAAACTCACGCAAATTCCTAGTGGCAGAGAATTCAACTTCCACGTGATGTCGCGGGAAGCCCGAACGGTCGACGCCATTCGACCAAAAAGCAGCTGCAGCGGCGAATCCACCGCTCTATCTCGGCTCGGTACCGCCCTCTGTCGGGCGCCGTTTTACACACTGACGGCAGCAAACGGTGGTGATGGCGTATGCAACGTCACCACTCCCCCGGTTGGGTGGCGGGAGATTCGACTTTCGAAAAAGGCATTCGGACCCTTCAGATGCAATCTTCTCGTAAACTAAGTTTTTTCTTGGCACAAAACAATCATTAGGAGGTTTCTGGAATGGTATTGAAACAGTTCACGTCGACTTAGTATTTGCCTTTAGTGTCCCTCGCTGTTAATGCAGATTATAGGCTTGATGAATGTTGCGTCAGTGAAGCATCCATTTCTCGCAGTTGCGATAGTTGCCGTGAGGTGTATAGTGTTTCAGATAACTATGCTATAGGCGAATCCTGCGACTGAATTCAGCCCGCAGGTGTGCGTTTCTGGCAAGCGTGACGTCACAAGTATGCGGTGGTACTGCCGTGACTTTCGGCACCACACACGCACGCACGCACGCACGCACGCACGCACACACACACACACACACACACACACACACACACACACACACACACACACACACACACACACACACACACACACACACACACACACACACACACACACACACACACACACACACACACACACATACACACACACAGCTCCTTTGTATACATATACACAAAGGAGCTGTGCGCATTAAACGACGCGCGCACGAATTAGCGCATGATACAATTTGTTCCAGCAAAGCTGTCAAGCTTGACGTCTTCGAAGCAGCTTATCGTTCGCCTCCTGGCGTTCAATTCTTGACACTCGTTGAGCCGAACGACAGCAAAACAAAACATTGCGAGTAAGTTCCTGCAAGAAACCGTGGAACTACGCTCGCTTCATTGGCTCGTATTTTATTTTAGGCCTATGGTGCTACATTTTCTCGTATCATACGTTATAGCAGGCGTCTAGTTTTACAACCTTTTTGCAGTTTTACGACTCGCGCACATCGCTTTGAGAGACCGGCGTTTCTTATAGACTGAAAACACTCGCCTGACCATTAGGCCTGAAAATTAGGCAGTAAGTCTGATTAACAGACCTCGCGTGACTGCACTCGCTCTCACAGCTTCTCGCTGGGTCACTCGTCTGGTCGTCTGCTCGCTGTACCAGTAAAGTAGGCTTCATAAATGCGCGGACTTCTGCTCCCTCCTCTTTGCCGTCTGCGACATGAACTTGGACCCGAAGATGGCGGCTGTCAGGTCAAGACAGCAATGTTTACGCACGGGCAATTTTTACTGGCGTGAAATGCCTCGAGGAATAACACGAACACGCTGGTGAGTGCTTTCGCAAGTTTTCCGTTGAAAATTGGTCGAAGTCTGCGACTATGGATGGCACTTTCGCATCTTCGCGTTCAGGAGGTGTGAGGTGCAGAAATGAACAAAAGTTTGCTCCTCGATTTCAGCACCTCGCATTCTGTATTCTATGACCTCGCATTGCGAATTGTAGCGTCGTGTGTCGTTCCTTGCGTGGCAGTGGATGCGTATTCTTGTATACAGTCGCATAGCGTTTTATGTAGCCGTATTGCGTTGTACACAGTTGCGTTGTTTTCACCATGACTCCGCCGATACAAGTAGCAAGAATGTCGTGAAGACAGGCGAACGCTTTCTTCTTTCCTTTCTCCGTGGTGAATACAAACGGGCTTTCCCTTCCCGACGACATCTTCTGGCCGAGGAAGCACGGTGATTTATGCTCGTAAACATGATGACGCTACGAAGGCTGAAGACAGTGTACCTTTAACTGCAATCGCAGTCGAAATGCACGGAATACATCTACGCGAGTCTTCTGCAAATTCTGCCACTTTGTCGGGAAAGTAAACCCGTGCCAGATAACATGTAATTCTGTCTCTACCGACGCATATTGCCTTGAAATAGCTTCATATCGTAATCTTCACGATGCCAATGAATGGATGATCTGACGCACGGACTGAGACAATGGCGTACGACAGTTCTCTGACTGATAAGGGCGGAGACAGAAGGAGTTCGTATCGGCTCATATCTTCGGGGGGACGCTTTTAATTCGGAGCCCGTGGGCGAAAAACAGAAAACAGTTGCCAACGCGATTGCTGCATTGTTCGCTTGGATCTTACGACTGAACACCTCTTCGGCACGGGGAGGTTTCGTGCGATTACTGCATCGAAGTGCAATCGTCACGTGAGTCGCTCTTTTTTTCATTCATTTAAATCGCGCTGCTGTAGCCTCGCCCTGAGGCTGAGCAGTAAAACGATTTCACTTTTGCGAGCACGAGCCCTTTCTTTCACAGAAAGATAAATGAAGCATTGAATTGAATTAAACCGCCCACTTGAGCCCGCGGGCATCGTTCTGCACAAATGTTCATTCATTCATTCATTCACTTCGCTTCTGAGGCAGATTTTATTCGCGACAGAAAGTTCTACTTGGTGCTTGTTGAAGCCTTCTGGTGTGTCATATGTGCCTCAGAGATGCAGCAAAATTTTACTTCGAGTCACATTTAGCTTTTGCGTTGGTTCGTGTAACCTTGTCGGAATCATCTTGTGTATCAGATGTCCAACGCGTGAAAAAAATTGAGAATAATAAAAGGAGGGCCCGCTGTGGTTGCTCAGTGGCTTTGGCATTGCGCTGTTAAGCACGACGTCGCGGGATCGAATCCCGGCCACGGCGGCCGCATTTAGATGGGGGCGAAGTGCAAAAACAACCGTGTACTTAAGATTTAGGCGCACGTTAAAAAACCCCAGGTGGTCAAAATCAATCCGGGGTCTCCCACGACGGCGTGCCTCATAATCAGATCGTGTTTTTGGCACATAAAACCCCATGATTTAATTTTTTTTGACAATAAAGAAAAGGCGGGGGAAAAAACAACGCAATGGTGTGCACGGAAATCTAGGAGGCAGCAGCCTTCTGTGACAGTGTGCACTCTAGATGGCGACGCAAGCGCAGAGGCTTAACCAAAGGCGCGTGGTATTTGCACCTTGCCACAGTGCAAGTTCGCCAGTCGTGAAGCGGAAGCAACGATCGATTGATAACTGTGCGTGCGGCCATTGTGCAGATCCAACGCACGCGCTGGAGTCTATGCATAAAGCGAAGCTATCGCGAAGCGGTTAATTAAATGCCACGGAACGGAACGCGATGCGTACAAGTGTCTTCTTTATTGCCGCTCTATGCAAGGTTTATTGTCATCCCGTACGAACGCGCACTGAGAGGTCGACGCAGTGACGTCGCATGCGGTGCTTGATGTTTATCGCTGGAACAATGATGAGAACAGGTGTGTGCCGAGATAAGTACGACGCGCATGGCTGTGATACGGTGGACTGTTGTTCGCCTCCCCCCCCCCCATTTCACTTCTGCGTCTTTCGCCTAACGGAAAATGGCGCGTGTTACGTGGCATGACGCAAACACTCCGATCGCCTGTCTCAAAGAGCTACGTTTGTATGCGTTGGCACGACACAAATACAGAGAAAAACTGCGGCCAAGTGGTTAGGTTGTGATCACGCTGTTGAGCCGGTGATATACTGGGGTTCGATCCCACCGTCGGAGGCGTAATTAATTTATTAATGCCGAAGCATTGTATATATATATATATATATATATATATATATATATATATATATATATATATATATATATATATATATATACACACACACACACACACAGAAAAGTCGGCGTTGTAGAGTGTTCAAAGATCATCATCATCAGTGACCTCATCAGCGTCCTCTCTGACGTCAGTATAAATACAGAAATAAAGTTAGCAAAGTGCAAGGTGTCTTAAGGTGGAGTAAAGTGAATAAAGGTGAATTAAATTGGATTAAGGTAGATTAAGGTTGGTTAAAATTAGAGTAAGGTGGATTAATGTTAGTGCAAACTAGAGCCAAGTTGATTAAGGTCTGTACAAATTACGGCGAGGTGGATTAAGGTAGAGTT
This sequence comes from Dermacentor variabilis, assembly GCF_050947875.1. Taxonomy (NCBI): domain Eukaryota; kingdom Metazoa; phylum Arthropoda; class Arachnida; order Ixodida; family Ixodidae; genus Dermacentor; species Dermacentor variabilis. The sequence continues at coordinate 18,417,320 of NC_134575.1, read as the reverse complement.
GTGGAGGACACATGACAATGCGTACGGCGTCACGTATCAGGGACGTAACCAATTCATCATAGAAGTCGTAACCCTTTCGCATTCAAATCGCGTAAGGATAAGCGACTGTCATTTTTTTCTTCTTTCCTCTGCGAGGGCTATTCGACAAGACAGCCCAGAAGCAGCAGTAGCCACGGTCAGCAAAGTCCGGGCTGGTTCCCGAAGAAAGCTCCGCCTTAAACAGTTAAAGCCCAGTCAGACATTGCCAGAAACGTCCGAGTGGTTTGTGCAGTCAACCGCAAAAGTTTACGCGACGCAGGACCTGCCGAGAAGCTAAATTCTCGCGAAGCGTGGTCACACAGCCTCGAATTAAATTTTCCAGCATGTATGGTAGCCTTCGCCGCCTACACAGTGATTCATTAAATACGAAGTGTCATTCCTTAACAGTGCAGGAATTCACATTTGAAGGGGAAACCGCATCCCGCAAACTTTTGCTGTTGACTGTACGTCAGCTGCGTCAGCGACACCGCGCGCAGGAGACATGTCGCAAGTCTTCGCAATTTCAGGCGAACGCACGATATCTGCTAACTGCATTTGTTTCCAATGGTGCCCGATAGGAACCATCACGTGTGTGTGTGTGTGTGTGTGTGTGTGTGTGTGTGTGTGTGTGTGTGTGTGTGTGTGTGTGTGTGTGTGTGTGTGTGTGTGTGTGTGTGTGTGTGTGTGTGTGTGTGTGTGCGTGCGATAGCGTTCGTGCGTGTAAACGAACAGACTGACGATAGTGGACTTGCGCGGGGTCACCGAGCAACGCGGCGATGTGTATGTGCCGAAGCGCGGGAAACACGAGATCTCGCGCGGGGGTCTCTCCCGCGCGATAACGGCCTTCACAATGCGCGCTCGCACGCGACGGAATCCCGCGCTGCGACCGAAGCGATAAGGCGCGCGAGCTTGCATGCCTATTTCGCATGCGAGACGAGGCGCCACTTCTCGGAGCGATCGATGTCCTCGCGAAGTCTATGACGTTAGCGACGGCCGCGGAGGGAGGGAGTGGCGCTGAACACGGCGTGCGTCCGCGGTCACTGCGGGAGCGCGGCGTGTACACGCCTCCGCAGTGCTACGGTCACGTGGTCGTTGTTGAACGGAAACTCTTGCGGGACCGTTCAAATGTTTCATTATTGGAAGTACATATACGAGTGGCAGGAAATGTTCGAAACAGCTTGCCGCAGGTGAGGAACGATCCCAGGGCCCGGGATCGTTCCCCACCTGCGGCAAGCTGTTTTTTTCATCCACCTTCATTTCCATTAATTCATCGTTTCTTTATTTCATTTATTGGACACAAGTAATTTCCCCTGTGTTTTTCTCGGTGTCAGTGTTTGTTGGGCTTCTTGTGATATGACTAATAAAAATCGGGCCCCTCGGTTAGCTCCCTTTCTTCTCGTTCTTCTTTAGTCTGTCGTTTTTCAAATAATTTACATATGAATATATGTTCAGTGGAAGACATGCAGCGCACTTATTCTAATAGTGTGCTTCTAGGGTTTTTGGTTGATGTGACCGGGTACCATTTCTGCTCCTCTTATTTCTTTTTGTGGTGGGGAGGGGAGGGAAGGGAAGGGTGCGCGCCATAGAGTTTCTCAATATAACACCTAGAGGTAAATCTGGCGCCACTGTTTATGAGAGTTTCTTAAGGGGCGCTGTGGGGGGGGGGGGGCGTCATGGGAATGACGGTATATGTGTCTGCGAGGCTTGTGTTGGCTGGCGTTGTAAGAGGCTTCGTCTAAAACGTGGATATTGCTACACAAATAACGCCTTCTGAAAGTAAAATCTTCACAAAATGTTTCCATTCACGTAAATTGCATCTTTACTCACCTACAATGCATGACGAAGGGAAGAAAAGCAAGAACAGACGACAAACTGTTTCAAAGCGAGCGCAAATATTGTCGTCTGTCCTCCAACTTTAGCGGTCCGCTGATACTTGTATACGTATCATATAATTGTACATGCAATAACAAGTTCTCATAGTTAAACAAAACATGTTTTTGTGTAATAATGAAGCTAAAAGACATTTTTACGTGCAGTTTTACTAGTAAATGAATCACTGTGACAGACGGAACGGTGCTTGCCTGGCTCTCCGAGAACGATGCCAATCGGAAGTCACAATATACTGGCCTTCCCATGCATACCACAGCGCAGCAGCGCCAGATTTCCCTCTGGGTAATGTAGTGAGAAACTCTACGGTGCGCGCAGACGGATACGTACTATAGTGAGAAACTCTACGGTGCGCGCAGACGGATACATACTATAGTGAGAAACTATGGTACGCGCAGACGGATACATACTATAGTGAGAAACTCTATGGTGCGCGCAGACGTATACATACCTGTAGCCAGATGATCAGTGGCGCCGCCTGGTAGTCGGGCTGGTCGGCGAACATGAGCCACCAGAACATGTACGCGTGCTCGCGCACCTTGACGTAGCTCCACGACTCGCGCGTCTCGGCCAGGCATCCCGTCGGCCCCTGCGAGTGGCTGCCGAAGACCACTGTGGGCCGGCAAATAAAGCGTGCGGTCGGAATTACGAATTTGACGGAGTCGTCGAGGGAGTGGTCAAACTTTCGCAAGAACGATAAATGACAAAAAAAAAAAAAAGTATGCGAGAGCGCCTCGGTTTACCCTGGTAGGGAGGGGCAAGTGCAAAAAACAGCTCCACATCAAGGGAAATTGTAATTGTTCACTTATTTATTTCTGGCCACGGACAGCGCAATTTTACAGAAACAACGGAGCGCTACTTGATTTGATTAGCGTATTAATCAATTTCTAATTGGTTTGTTCAAATATCCGTTGCTAGAACTTCACTCTAGCATAGGCAAGCAAACTTGCCGGAAATTTTGAGCGGGAGCAAAAAACGGCGTTTTTCCTGTTTTACTTTTCAGGAAATTTTGAGAAATTTTGAAACTCTACTAAAAACAGCTGGTATTTATTATTCAGACAACAAAAATGATAATTATCCTTAAGTACACGCGATCGTACAAAAGAATGCTAATCTGATAACTGAGGAAAAATGTCACTCAGTGTCCGAGTCACTATATAGCTGGACATCCTCGCATTAGAATCAGTCGGTGCTGCTTCCACATTCAAATTTGATTGTACGTGGACGAGTTATCGAACGCGTTTGCACGTGCAGCACTGCAGCGTCGAAGCTATATATGTCAGCGGCATGATTAGTGAAACCACCTTGTTGACAGTTCCACGTGATTCGCGTACAGTCACAGACGCCGAATCGGTAGGGCGGGGCTGGATAACAAGGTATCCCATCGCTCAAGGGGCACATATGGGTCGCGTAACTAGGGAACCACCCCGTCTGGTGCCTGCGTGCACCACCGATTTATTTCGGGCCCAGTAAATGTTGAGTCGTCATCATCATCACAGACGCCAGTCCAGGATTCAAGAGGGCGTCCTGTATGCCGGCACGCTTAAAAATCTACGCTTCATTTTCAGAACGAAATTGAAAGCATACGATGAAGACACAAAATGTGCTGCCGTTTTTCTGTCGTCGTCGTCGTCGTCGCTTCTAGAATCGTGTGTTGCAATACGCCAAACACCCTTTACCACGTGGTCTGGGAATGCACAAAAAAAAAAGGGGGAAAAAGAACCCACGGACAACGTCCATCCAAGCACCAACAGAAGTACCAGTGGGAGGCACAAGTCCTGAAGACCAGCTACACGGCTGGTGAACAGGCTGAGGCTATCAGCGCAGGGCCATTGCTACTTGGAATAGGGTGGCCACCCACCATTGTCAGTTGCAACTATTTTCACATATCGCGGACAGAAGACATCGCAGCTGAAGGCGACGAAGGGACTACTTCGGTTTTTGAAAGAGACGGGCTTGGACAAGCGGCTGTGACAGTGATGTCGCGTACCGCGCAAGAGTGACGGACTGTAACAGACGATGCGTGTACTGTGTTGTGTGCTCTCTCTCTCCTCCCCATCTTTCATCTCCCCATCCCGCTCCCATGTGTAGGGTAGCAAACCGCTTAAGCTAAACTGGTTAACCTCCCTGCCTTTCCTTCTCCACTTTTTCCTTCCTTCCTTCCTTCCTTCCTTCCGTGGCCGCCCGCCTACTGGCGTCAACAGCTTGGTCTCCGAAATAAAGTTTATTCACTCACTCACTGTGCACAGTGACGTGAAAATTTCAATGTTCTTTTTTTCACTTTCTCTGTGCTTAAAATGAAAAAAAAAAAACGACAACGCCACCCCTCTCGGTAAACTCCCAGGGACGGCAACACCGTACTGCACTTGATGCCATCGGCGGCTCGCGCAAAGAAAAAAAAAAAAAAGGTATTATCCTCAATCATTCCGTTTTTTTTTTCCCGGGCCTGGACGTCTCTACTTTAAGCATATCAAAACGAAACTATGGGCTTTTTTTTTTTTGCGTTAATTTTGCGCATTTTTCAAACGATCGCTTTTCGGCGATGACTTAGAGCTCACCCTCGCTCACCGAAGCCTGTGTCGTGCTTCTCCGCGCAAGCTCACGCTTGCGTTCAATATTCAATACATTCTATTACTATTTTCTCCCTAGATGCATTCGGGAATGGAATACTCTTGACCGAATTGTAGTCGAACAGCAAATATTTGATGCATCATTTCCTTGAGCTCTTGCATAACTCACCTAATACGTACTCATCGGCCTGATGTCATAGTATTTGTTTCTATTCTCCATATGATTATTTCATTTATTTTATTTTATTTTTTATTGGCATGCTTGTCAATATTCGTATTCATACTTACTGTTGTACGTATATTTCTTTCTTATTTTGTACGTGTTTAGCAAATTTGTCTCTGACAATTACTATTATTGTAGCTGATTATGTGTAAAGCTTTCTTCTTGGGTTTACACCCACTGTACCCCACTCCTGTAATAACCCTGACAAAGGGTTGACAGTATGTTGAAATAAACAATAAAATAAATAACTGCGCCTCCGCAAGACCAAATCAAAACGCGCCAAGGGTCTTAACGCGCTCGTTTGCCCTCGATGAGTTCATAACTCGAATGACCGCTCAGGGGCGTTCAATCGGACATTAGGGCTTTCGCATTCACAACTCATAAGAAATGCTCGGGTGTCCTCGGTCTTTTTTTTTCTCCATTTCTTTTTTTCGTGGCGTCTTCGTAGAACTCTGTAACGATGCTCAACTTTCTCTTGTATAAGATCAGATTTGTGAACGTGTGTATTAAGCCCAAAGGTAAACATTCGGGGAATTGGAACTGTTTCGTAATACCGAGAGATTCGTAAGATCGGGTTTCGTAAAAAAAAAAAAATCTGGGTTCGAAATGTACGGCGGGTGGCCGTCCACTTATGACGATATGACACGCGTACACCCGTCGCGCGATAACTCGTCGGAGGTGAGACATTCGTCCGGTGACAGCAGGCTGCACGAGGCCTCGGGTTCGATCCCATACCGCGGCGACCGCATTTAGATGGGATCGGAATTGGGAAAAAAAAAGAGAAAAGAACTCGCGTACCGTTTTTTGAGTGCGGTTGACAAAAATAACTGGCTTTTATTCAAAGGAAACAGCTATATCGCAGGATGTGTTTTTTTTTTTTCTGATACAATATTTAAAAAGATCGCCTGTGGAAAATGGCGCAGTTCTAACTACTGGACGATATTACTCGAAGAGACCGACGATACTTCCACGGGAAATAAAAGAAGATGCGTATTTGACAGATTAACAAGAAAGCCACCAATTATGTGTTTTAGTTAATTACGTTGCAACGCATATTGCAATTAACGGATTGTAGCCGGTGAGTGGGTGAGGCGTATCCACTTGGAAAGAATTCTCAGAATGGCACCGGTTTCAAGATATTCGCCGTAAAGCTCGCTCTCAAAAAGCACTGCTGTCCCACTTACTTTTGGGGGGAAACGTCGTCGTGTACTTCGGAGCACAACAGCAGCGGCGACGCCAACGTATTTCGTGGAGCACTTTTGGAAAGGATTTGTCCAAACTGGTACGTGTCAGCCTATATAATTCGTTCCAAGTGGATGCGCCTTGCGAACCCACCAGCCACGATTCTTAAATTACAATAATTAGCTATTCGATTAGACATTTCGATTTCTTGTACAATACCCGCCTCTTCGAGCAACCCAATCCAACGATTGGAGGAATTGTAGTATCTGCCACGGGCGACTTTAAAAAAAAAATTCTGTATAGTCTAAAAAAGAAATTAGAATGACCGCACACATCTGGTGACTGTATTTCTGAGACGTATCACTTGTTTCACGCTTGTAAAAGGAGGATTCGTTTTTCTCGGCAACCACTGCATCAAATTTGGCGAGGCATTTAAGAGAAAACTGAAAATATCTTGTGGCTGTTAGTATTGAATTTTTGTGTAGGCCGTGAACGTTTTATTAAAAATTGGCAAAAAATATCGCGAATTTTCAGGAAACGAAACTATCAAGTTTAGAACGTTGTAACTCAGCAATGAAAAACGATATCACAGTTAGGTGAATTGCATCTAATAGTACATATAAATCGGACATAAAAAAGTTTAATAATATGGAAATACAGCTCTTGCAGAACCCTTGTACACAACGTAACAAATTCACGTAAGATATGAACTGACATGTCAAATTTGTCCGCTTTCAATGGTCTAGTGGATGCCATTTACAGAACCGTGATATCTATTCTTGATGCAGAACTATTAATTTGTAAACTTCGTGCTTATATATTTTTCAAACTTTCGAATATTTGAAAGTCTTAAACAAAATTCAGGCCCTAAATCGAAATTCCGCTTCCAACGGTCACTACAATGTAACTTTGTCTCTCAATGCAACAAATTTCATTAAAATCGGTCCAGGGGTTATCTCAGAAAAACGTTTTTGCGTTTTACATGTATTTGAATAGGCCGCGTCGGAGTTTGGCCAGAGCTAAAGCTTCCTCTTAAAACTTAGTATAGTTGGGAGTACGCTTTAGCTCGGATCCAACTCCGATGCTGCCTATTCAAGTACACGCAAATCGCAGAAATGCTTCTGTAAGGTAACCTCTGGACCGATTTTAATGGAATCTGTTGTACTGGAGAGAGAAATTTATCTGAATTAAAGAAAATAAAAATTGCCACAAATTGGTAAGTTCGAAAAAAAGAAATGGAAGCACGAAGTTTACAAATTCGTCGCTCCACACCAAAAGCAGATATCCCAGTTCTGCAAAGTGCATTCCTTAGAGTACCTAATCAAACTTAAGTTTGACGTATTAATTTACAACTTACGTGGATTTGTCACAACATTTACAAAAGTATTGCCAAAGTCCTTTCCACAATTCAATTAGTAATATATTTCACAAGAGTGTGTAACATCATATTTTACCGCTTTATATGTATTATTAAATGCGGTTTTCAGAATTAGGTATAATTTTTTTTATTACTGAGCTAGAGTGGCAAACTTAAAAGTTTCGTTTTTATAAGTTTTGCAGTTTTCAGTAGTCTTTGTGAAAACAATCGACGGCCTAAATAAAAAGTACGCTTCTAACAGTCATTATATTTTTTACCTTTTCTTTCAAAGGTAACAAACCTCATCAAATTCGGTTTATTGGCTGCCGAAAAAACGATTTCTCCTTTCTCATGCATTTAGATAGGAGGCCCCGAGCTTGGTAAGTCAAGGCTACCATGAGTAACTATATATACCAAGTATTTCGGCGAATAAATATTGTTTTAGCGCAGTTCAGCATAGAATTTATTTTCGGCGACAAATGGCGCCGGCGGACTGATTAACCTTTTTAATGGCTGATTAACTTTCTAACATGTACTAAAAAAAAAATTTGTCGTCGGCTCTACAACGCACGCGGCCGATGCTGGATTGAAGACAGTCGTCGTTCAATAGAACATGTCTATACAGTAGGTATTACTTGTCTGCTTGTTCTTACCTGGTCTTTTTCGTAATATATATATTTTCTTTTCAATCGCTTTCATACCAACATTTATACATGCTAAAAGTGAAATCTCGAGCAGCAAGTTCTGAGCATTTAACAAATCATTTGCTACTGAAAGCGAATAACTTATCTTGCACTGCTGAGACGCCGGTTTTCTTCGATTAAGAAAAAAAAAAAGAAAGACAAATTGTCGCGTTTGCATCTTTCTAGTCGCGGTACGTCCGGTGCAGAGCCGCCATTCCCGATTGCATTGTTCCGAACCCGCCCTTACGCTTATCTCCAATGCACGCGTTTAGCAGCTCTTCTAGTGATGCAAATGCTTCTGAAACATGCGACCACTTATCCGTAATAATAATAAAAAAATACTTTTACTGATTTCATTGTAACTTCGTTGGTAAGTGAAATTGATCGGTTTGGTCAGCCGCTTGGCTTACTTTCGCCACGTTCTTTTCTTCTTTTTAATATTTCGTTCGCGGTGGCACAAACCAAGGTACCACTTGCGCCATACTCTTTAGGATGGCACCTTCAGTATATTATTATTATCGTCTGGAGGGCTCGGCTTTAGTTCCGATTTACCACTGAACTAACCGCGCCTTCAAACACCTACGTACCAGACGCGCCCGAAAGACGAGGAAGTTAAATTATTACCATTTATGGCCGAAATAAAGCTATAAATCCCGAAGGAGCGAAATCGCGCCGAAAATTAAATCGTGCATTGTTTTCGTTTATTGCCAGTATGAGCGACCGACCTCCATTTTTCGTTGCGATTACCCGAGTATTGTGCGCGTTCTCTCGATGAGTAGTTTGGCGACCGAATGACTACATCTGCTGCAGATTAAGCGTCGAAGTTTGCATAAGCGCACGTACAAAACGAGAGGCGTACTTACACAACGCGACGAGAAAGCTCGTGGCAGCGGTAGCGAGTGTTGGGCGCATCTTCGCTCTCTGTACAGAGCCGCCGGGTTTGAGAGAGATGTGCGACTCCAGCGATAATCTCCGAGCGCTTTATGAAATCGCGCCTAGGTCTGCTAGCCCACTGGCGCCTGCTGAACAGCGTTATCGCGTCGCTCGGCTATCGTATGTATGTACAACCGCGGTGGTTACTGTTTCGCTTTTGAACATTGCCCGCGCTGACTCATCTGTAGCCATGGGGGAAAAAAAAATTTTTTTCCCTCCATGCTTGTAGCTCTAGTAGGTGGTTTGTTAAACATGGCGGTCATTGCGCATTGATTCCGACTGCTCTTCTGGTACTTCGAATGCATAAAAGCATGGCCTTCGAGATTTGCTATTTGACGTTTATTTAGTCCAAAAGCATGACCTCCGTGTTCAACTTTTGGTTTCAAGAAATTGTTGTAAGAGGTGGAATGAAAATGTTACTTGTTACTGTAGTTTTCCGTGTACATCTTGTTTATTATTCGCGAAATTATCCTTTCTTTCATTTTAAAAGAAAGCATTCACGCTTTGTGCCGGATTTAGCGAGAGCGGCGGCATCTTTTACTCTCTGGCTTTGCGTTGGCTTCGACGGTGTCGAAGCTTAGAAGCCTATCCAATCCGGGATCGATTCCAGGAGGTGTTTCAGAGTCTGGTGCCTTTCGTTCGACCTTGCAAGGGTAAGCATTTGTATTGCATTTGCTTAGTGCTTCAGGAGTTCGTAATCAGTGATAGTAGCTTCCTGTAACAGTAAACAATTCATTTAATTTGATACCGAACTCTCCTAGAAATTACTGTGCCGGCACTTGCCGGGTTAGGCTTCAGAAGTTTAGCAACGGCAGCGTCGTTGCATGGTCAAAAACGCTTTCAGCATTTCTCAGCGTGATAAACTTACAATAAGGTAACGTTGATTTCAACTCGTTTTGTGCTTTCACATCGAGCGTAAATTGTTATAGGAATGAGCTTTAGGCTGCGTGCTTCTGTCGTAAGCGCATCTATCCTTTGCAGGACTCTCCCGAGGCCAGCATGTCTGCTGAGAAGTTCGAGCTGCATACCGTTCCATTTGACCCGAGGTTCCCGAACACCAACCAGACGAGGTTGGTGCAATCGCAGCACGCGCCTGGGACACTTTTGCACGTCGAGTGCTTTGACCGGGGTCAGAAAACGGACACTCCGGGTATTACGTGGCCCACGTTTCAGCTTCCCGGCTGAAACTAGCTTATCCCGAGATTCCGAAAGATTTATGCCTTCACTAACCTGTAGATAGTAATTTCTTTCCTTCGCTTTACACGCACGCAAGTAAATCAAAAGCCAAGCGTGCCTTTACTTCACGAAGCGGGAGCTGCCGGGTGGTTTATCAACGGCAACGGCATGAACGGAAAGCAGTGGCTATAAATAAGCCGGATTATCACCACTAGAAATTCTTATCCCCCAAGACTGTTTTGCACTTTCGTAAAAACAACCAGAACGGTCTGAAAAGAGCAGTTCAGTATTGCATTTGTATAACTGTGATAACATTTACAAGCGCCATAACTGAAACTGGGAAAGTGAGAAAACTTATAATTTTTTGTCTCATGCCACAGAGCTTCCATGTTGATCTTCTATGTTTGGTGTCTATTAAGGGGTGTGTAAATTAGAAATTAAAAACAATATAGACTAGCGAGTCTTTCAAAGAACCTTGCTGAACCTGCAAGAAAGTGTGCATGTTGTGCAGGCTTAATTATTAGCTTGCTGAAGCTTAGATTCCTAATCCATCAGAGAGAGGTGCAGAAACGAATGCTGTATTAGGATTACTGTTAGCAGTATCGGAGACCCGCCATGGTTGCTTGGTGGCTTTGTCATTACGCTGCTAAGCATGAGGTTGCGGGATCAAATCCCGGCCGCGGCAGCAATATTTTGATGGGGGCAAAATGCAAAAACTCCTGTTTGGCACGCATTGGCTGGACGCTAAAGAGCCTCAGGTGGTCCAAATTATTCCGGAGTCCCCCACTATGGCGTGCCTTATAATCAGATCGTGGTTTGGGCACGTAAAATCCCTGAATTAATAAAAACAGTATCGGAGACTGGCAGCTAAGAGGTTGATAGTCATGAACATTACTAATGCTGCAGGTGTGAGACTCCAAGCTGCTTCTACTCCGTGTGATAGAATTGCTTGTATGATAGCAGCGTGTACTTTCTCACTACTTGTTAGAGGTCGTAGAAGTTTCCATCTTTGTGTATCTGGGCTTTACACAAATGTGAAACCTAATTTGACTTGAATGGAAAAAAACTATGCAAATAGTGTAGTTAAGGGGGCAGAGAAAAGGACTAGACAACCAAATCTATTAAAGGTACATATGATTAATATACAGCAAAGGGAGTATCGTGTTGGCGTGGCAATCTCAGTGAAACACAAGAAAAGAAACCCGGAAAAGAACAGAAATCAAAATGCAAGTCATCTGTGTGGCTTTGTGCACACGGCTATGATACTACCTTTTCTGCATATTTATTCTGCATGGCTTCAATAAACTTATTTATTATAAATAATTGTTATTAGTGATGCACTTGTCTAGTTCTCTATTTTCTTTCACACTGTGCTTTACAAACCAGCATATTCACTTGCCCAACTTTCTGCGCCTTTAAACCTACCTGTTTCAAATTCGGAATGTGTGGTTTTCTGTAACAACGTACAACAGATTGCTCTAATATTGCCATCAGATTGCATTCTTTTTTACATAATTAGTCTTTCTTTTAGTTTTATTATGACAAGATTTCAAGGAATTTTCAAAGCTCTGTTGTCGTGACACTTGTTTACCCCTGCTGTGCGTTCAGGAACTGCTGGCAGAACTATGTCGACTTCCACCGATGCGAGAAGGTGAAGGGCAAGGGCTATGAGCCGTGCAAGTATTTCCAGAAGGTCTACAAGGCTTTGTGCCCCAATGCCTGGGTGAGGCAACGCTTGTTTCCTCTTAGAGATCATTCACACCAGTGAATCACAAAAGTCGTGCAACCAAGCTTTCTTTCCTTTTTTTTCTTGTTTTTTTTAGTAGATATTCAAGAATAAAAGACAAAATGTGCAAAACACTGTTTGGACTGATAGCTTCAAAGCTAGTAGCCAATCCAATATCGACTATGCATACAGGTTATGCATAGTAGGGAAAATACAAGAAACGTTCAGATGCAACATGTCTTCACATGTAGACATGACGCAGCACTGAAATGCACATTAGAACAAATTCTAAGAGCTACGAGTTCATACTTGTTGTAAATTGAACATACTTTGAAAACACAAACCATTTCCCAACATCATCATAAAATAAGAAAGCAAAAAAATGAGTTGGTCGAAAGTGACTGTTTTGGGTCTTTTGCTAGCTGCTCTATTGTTCAGTGGTGTGACTGTAGTCGCAAACATACTGGGCCAATCAGTGGCGCAGGAATAGGACATCTGTATGGCCTGATGCTTATTTTCCACGCCTATGGCGGTGCGAGCAGGCGTGAACAGCATCAACTGGGAGGAATTTAGGCATGGTGATGGAGTTGCGCTTGTCGGTCGCTGCGAGTTGCTTCTTGGTTGCCAGTCGCGGTCAGTCGCATGACTTCTGTCAATCACGGGTGCGAATGCACTTTTATAGTGCAATAACCATGACATATAGTGTAGTTGAACATCTCTACAACGAAGTGATTTGTATAATAAAGAATAATTCTCACCTATAAGGGGTGCAGTGTGTGACCACTTGTGACGAAGTGACCTGTATAATGAATGATTTCAGAGGCCCCAAGCACTTTCTTATGAAGGTGTTCAAGTGTACTTCTGGACATCAAATTTTCACCATTAGGCCCCACTAAGAGTGTGCATTAGTTAATTATTATTAGATAACTGTTTGTTTATATGACATATTCATGTTTTGACTGCATTATATCCCTTCTTTCTCCTTTTTTGTATTTTTTTTATTCTTGGAATTGTGTACTTTACCTCTTTCCAGTTGGTAGACAATTTTGTTAAGCCTTATCATGTACAGTCGGTTGTGTTGTGCTATATATTTTTTGAAATAATGGACTTTCAAGGAGGGCACAAAAATGATCTATCGCACTATTTTTGCTTTACCAGGTAGCAGCGACCTTGTAACTACAGTGTTGTGGCAGAATTCCTTGAAAGCAAAAAAAGAAATAATTGCCGATTATACATCCTTTGCGATGACTGTTTCAAAATGTGTGCTAAATGGAGTGCGGCTTCTTGCCGTAGGGTTTGTTTACAAAGTACCTCTGTCCCTCACAAAAATTGGAGCTGGTGGTCACAGATCACTGATGCATGCGTGGGTCTTCCTGGTCCAGTAGTCACATGCCACGCAATCACTGTGTCTAGTTGAAAATGGAACACGTGGTGCATAAACCACTGTATCCTTTTTCACTTTGTACTTCTCATTGCACATGGGATAATAAGCTTGGTCCCCTCTGGTCGTTGTGCTCTAACCTCTCTGCTCGTACCCACTATGGGGATTGGCTGTCACGTTTAGAATGAGCAGTGCCCTTTGTCCTTTCCACCTTCTCTCCCCTATTATTACATTATCTTAAGCTTTTCACAAGGCGATCACAATGCGATTTTGACTGCTGCAACCCAGGCATCAATGATAGCATGTGACCCCATACCCCATAACTTTCATGACGTATACAGGTGACTTGTAGACAAGCCCACGCCAACAAATTTGGCACGCTTATTGAATTTGTCACATTGAAAGATGTTACAATTCATGATTTACTGCATATGAGTGAGGAATTGAGATGTCATGCCGTGATTAGAGAGTTGGCAGCTATCTTATGTAGCAACAGAAGAGTAGGACAAAAATTTTGTCAGTTCTTCCTTAATCTTTACGATTACATTGCTCCTACTGTTGTGCTACATACTTTTCATATTTGCATTTTCTAACGAGGAATCTACTTCAGTTATGTGCTCTGGGACCTTCTCCCGTATATTCATGTATGTTTTACTAATCAGGTAAACTGAAATAGGCCAGGGAAAAAAGTAAATTGGCGGATTCCACACATTGCTGATAGGTGTAGCTTTCGTTGCTGTTTGCTGAAATGTCTTATCTTCTGTGTAGCTCCTCCTTCATGCTGTGGTCCCACTTAGTTCCCTTCACTACTTCCTCCACACTCGGCTGCATCTGTTGTGACTTCAATCTCCTGTTGCTGACTTATTCACTTACTTCTTGTTCTGCTTGTCTATTTGGGTACCTGCCGAGTGGCACGTATCCATTCCAGAAAATTGTTGAATGCTCACTTACCCAGTGCCTCAAGTTGTATAATTAGGAAGGCAGCAGGAGCCAGCACCCACAAAGCGCGGAGCTTAGGTGAAGAAAGCTCCGCTTTAATAACTGGTGGTTTATTAGAATAACAGAATCGGGTTGAAGAGCGGCCAGAGCAAGGGAAGCATAGCCGGTAATAGCAGAGGATTAGATGGCATGACGAGGTTAGAAAATTTGCAGGCACGAGAATGAAGTTGGGTTACGCATGACAGGAGTGAGTGGAGATAGCTGGGAGAGGCCTTCGTCACGCAGTGGACTTGAGCTCATAAAACTCTGGCTTTGTTCCAGTAATCGCTGCAGGTGGCTGAAGAGACGGCTAAGCAGACAGCGACCCTTTCAAGTTTAGTCCCACTGCTGACGATACCGGCAAAAGAGATAGTTTTGCAAAGACCGCATCAAAGTCAAAAACGATGCAGGCTGCTTAGCTGTCCAAACAAGATGGCAGCTGAACAGAAATAGGCTTGGAAACGCTACGGGAAATTAGTCTGCTCACAAGAAAACATAGTCATGCTTTCTTATGCGCTTAATATAAGCGACATTGTGTCTTTCGTAGGTTTGCACATGTAAAGTACTAAAATGCGTCAATAATAAGTGCTTTTTCTATCTTTTTCTTGCCGACGCGAGGTACCGTCTTGTCACAGAGGTGCTTCCCAGAGTGTTCCAGATGGGTTCTATACCTTGGGCTCGAAGCTGTTGTCTTAGCTATCAACGTAGGCTGTTTACAGTGCTGGCAAGAATTGTAATGCACCCTCAGTGACTGCGAAATGGTCCTGGAGGACTGGGCTGGTTCATGTAGGTCTACAGTCGACTCGCAGCTATTCAGGATGATTTACTTTTGTTCATTCATTCAAAGTTCCATACAGGCTCGAATGAACTGCTGTGGTGGCTCAAAGGGACACTAAAGGTTAATATTAAGTCAACATGGACTGTTGAAATACCATCCCAGAAATTTTGAAACGCTTGTTTCATGCAAAGAAGAGACTTATTTGAAGAGAAAATGCGTTCTGAAGCATCCGCGCACCTCAGGTGCAGTTCAAATCACCCGCCCTCTGATCGAGGAGTGGTGACATCATGGTCTCACAGTGACGTTGGCCGTCGGTGAGTAAAGCGGCGCCTGCAGACTGCGCTACGGCTTTTCTGCGCAAAACGCAAATACGTGGCCAGAAGCTGAGCCGACAGCAGCGCGAGAGCGTAACTATGAACTACAGAAAGCATTTCTTTGAAAGGCACTTCACATGACTTCAGTAAGTCGGCGTTGAACTCGTAATCCTCTGGACGAAAGTGCAGCGAGCACACTGTGCGATTTTTCGGCTCTTTGCCAACGCGCTGTGGCAGAGGTACGGCACTTAACCACTTTGAACGGAGAGGTTCACTCGCTTGCACACAGTGATAAGTAACGTTGGATTCGCCGCTGCAACTGCCCTTGACCAAGTTCCGCGGACCGTTCACGTATCCCACGACATCACATGGACGTGGCATGTCTCGCTGCTTGTTCCAAATGCAAGTTTTGCGAGCCAGCAGAACCAGCGTAGCATGACGCGATAACGAAACAACTGAAACTCCAAAACCCACGGGGCGCAGAGTCGAGTGAAAACGAAACCTTGTGACCACCCATACTACTGAAGGGTAACGTCAAAGTGTTTTTTTCTTAGAATCGAATAGAAATAGACAAGTAGCATTTTCTTCCGTCTTATAACCTAATGAAATTATCTTTTTAATACGAGTAGTTGAGTACTAGTGACAAATTATGAGGAGTGCCTTCGTCATCAGGCTAGTACTGGAATGTCGCTGGGGGGTCTCAAATCGTGTCATGCATTTACCTCAATTTCTCGGTTACTAAAGCTCTGTTTGCCATTATATTGACACCTTAGACGTCCTAGAGCACTGCTTTATCACTTTAACTTGACTTCATAGTAACCTTTAGTGTCCCTTTAAGCAACTATGGCCTTGTGCTGCTATGCACGAGGTCATTGGTTCAGTTCCCACTTATGACGACTGCATTTCAATGAGGATGAAATGCAAGAGTGCAAATGTACTTAGATTTAAGTGCAGGTTAATGCAAACCTGGCAGCTCACCCAAACTTCTTGTATTACAAATTTGAGCACACTCTAGGGCCTTTTATGTATGTTTGTCAAAATTTATGAGAAGTTCGTTCGTGACAATCTTAGATTTGTCAAAAGATACGGCGTGGCACAAGATTGCAAAATGTGGCTACAAAAAAAGAAATTGGGATTGAGGGGTTTTATAATGTAGAACCTGCACTGCTATTTTGTAGCAATGTAAGGCACCATATAAAAAAACGGCACCTTCTTCAAGCAAGTTTATTCAGACAAGATTCTGAAGCAGGTTAGATTCACCAGCAGCATAGTCGCTGATAAAATAGCTGATCGGGAAACACTGTTATCAGTCTCCAAGTTTGCTGCTCCTTGAGTGCTGTGTGTAAAGGTAAATCATCATTAAAAAATGCATCTATCCAGCGAAAGGTGTGTGCCCATGGCAAACTTATATGTGGCCTATGCACCCCCCCTCCTTCCTTTCCTTCGTGTGCGAATTCTAAAGTTCGCAGGTTGGCCAGTATCATTAAACCCATGGGATCAGAATTAATGTGGAGTCCCCACTACAGCCTGCCTCATAATCAGTTCTTGGTTTCAATTCAATCTTGAGTTGTAGTTGCAGCAGGTGTAACAACATTGATGTGGTGATATCGTCCCAAATTCTGACGAAACATAAAATGCGCACCACTGTTGAAGTGTTTGGGAAGAAAACGTGTGACGTGGTCTCGCTTGCTGCTTTTTGTTTCCATATTTTTGTCAATGTTTACTTATATCTGGGCAAGTAAGAAAAATCTTTACCTGCTTTCATCACTTGAATTTAACAGGTTTTCTTTTTATGCAGAACACATTCTTTCAAAGGAAACTGTCATAGCTAGGCTGTTGTCGGTCTTGCACATCAGTCATGTGGCTGGGCAGCATTGCCAGCAAGAAAACATTCTATAATTTTAATTAAAATGTAGCAATTAACTGTTTCAATCATTAAATGGACCCTGAAACGATTGTGTACAAACAGATTGATTCGGTAAGCTAGTTTTCTCTCATCATTAAGAGACATATTTAAGTGCTCTGCGTAAAGCATGTAATTTGTTATAAGGTTTTAAAAATGTGCGTCACTACTGGTCATAACGGGGCCACCCTCCAGAGTTTTCAGCCGCCCCTTGCCGTGCTACATTTTGTGGATGAGTGATGTCACTCGGGCGAGCGATCCAATTGGCTAGCCATGCAACGTCATCAACAGTGTTTAAAAACATTTCACTTCATTAAGCTTAATTTCTAATACCATATGTTGACATCCAGGGAAAACACGAGGAATGCGGGAGGTGGAAATTCTAGACGATTAGCAAAATGAGAACAAGGTAAAAGCAGGAGCCAACATTTCGACAAGTGGACTTGAAGAAGACAAGTCCACTTGTTGAAACGTTGGCTCCTGCTTTCACCTTGTTCTCGTTTTGCTCATATGTAGGCATAGTCATTTGCATAACGTTAAATATATATACACAGATTGCTAAACTTACTTTTTTTAAACCAATGGTCCGCTTCCTGCTGAGAAGGCTGATCGTCTGCTACACCTGTGGTGGCGGCAGCCAATAAAAAATGGGTGCGGCGATGTCTTCTTTGGCAGCACGATCATGAAGGATAGTAGTGCTGTACTATGCTCATATTGCACTTCTAGGCGCATGCAGGAAGTGAACTGCAGCTGCTGCACTCTGCAGAAAATGTGAGCACTGCACGCGATTGTCAGCACCAACCTCTTTGACTAACACAGTGATCACCTGCAGTTCTGGGGAATAAAAGAACGAGTCGCTTTTAGCGGCAATCACAGCTTCTGCGTTTGTCAGCAAGCAATGTTTTGTATGCAGTTTGCCTAAAATTGTAGGAGAAAAATATCCTAGCAAGGCGAAGTTCGAAAAAAATGAAAGTACTGCAAAGGCAATCGAACGTGCCTTACAACGTGAGAAATTGTCCATTGGAGAGCCGCCATATTGAATTTTACTTTAGTGTTGTGGTACTGTCTCTACCTTCCATTCGGGAAGTACCAGTTCGATTCCCACTGTCATCGTATTTTTTTTCTTACTCTTTTTTTTTATTCCAGAGTTTAGGAAACATTATACGTAATCAATTTCAGCACATTCACTAGTTAGCAGCAGCTCTACCTTGTCTGACAGAGCTTGTTTTTACTGCTAATGGCTGCAAATGAATTCTGTGAGCGAAATATAGAGAGAATCGTAAATGTACTTGTTATGTATTTATGCGTTATCAGGCTATCATCAACCCTAAATAATACTGGGAATGGTTACTTTGTACATTGCATCTACATACACTCGCAACAATGCAGCAAACGCCCATGGAGGCATTCGTCTCTTTTTCACTGCATGGTGGCGCAAGCCAGCGTACATTGCACGTCATGCTGCTGCATCTACACTCACCATGCGAAGTTCGTGTTTGTTCCATGTAGCCCAGGCTTAACGAAAAAGACTGCGTAGGAAAGAGACGCGGGAAAACACTTTGTTGAAATCAACCAGAAGTGCACAACCATTGCGTCATATGAAGGAGGCGGGACTTAGAGATGGCTGCATGATAAAAAAAGTTGAGGGGGAACGCCTTGGGGGAGGGAGAGGTGGGTGGGGGGGGGGGCTTGAACCACTTGTAGCTGTTTTATCATATAGCGCACTGACATGAAATTATTCTTAGTTAATATTCTTTGAGAGATACCCTTTGTCTCTAGGGTTACGAAAAAGAATGTTTCAGGGACCCTTTAACTTTTGGGCACCTGTATAGCAGCGACATTGAAGCTGAGTTGTATTGAAGTGATATCTGCTTAGCAAAGCATTGCAAGATTAGCATAACTTTCGACGTTTCAGTCTTCAAAACCGGGTAAAGAATGCTTAGGCATTCTAGTAAAAATCATCCTGAACTGTTAGAGGCACACTTTTTGGAAACTGTGAATACAGTTTCCGAAATGTATTCGGAAAAAATCTATTTTGTAGAATGTATTTTGTAGCGCATGTTAAGGTCACATCTCTTGAAAGTGGGGCTAGTCTTGGGATTTCTGCTTGGCAGGCATGACTTCACTATGCTCTTCTTCAATTTTGTAATTATGTATGCCTTAAGGTTAATTAGCACGCTTCAGGTAACTAACAAAATCGTCGCTAGAATTTCACTGCTAAGGTCCACCTTAGCTATGTATTGTATGTGCAAAAGAACGGCAGGGGCCTTGCTATGACAGTTTCCTTTAAAGGGAAGTGTTGCACAGATAAAGAAACACCTGGAATATAGCCTGTCACCTACTGTGGCTGAACATGCTTCCTTGCCTCTCTTGTTTGCAGATCGACAAGTGGGATGAGCAGATAGCAAATGACTGCTTTGCCGGCAAGATTTGAAGTGGCGCTTCGGAACTTCAGCATCGTCGGGATGTAGGGTCTAAGTTTCAATAATACTGTTCATGTGGACCATCTGTGTATGAGTGCCTTTTACTTCGTTTTTTCAAAAAGCTCATATTTACTCTTTGCACTTAAAGGGATACTGAAAGAATATTTTTTTGCTGATATTTTCAGCCCAAATGAAAGCTTTGGTGCTGAAAGCAGTTGACACAACCTTGTTTTCAGGCAGAAATTAGCGAAAAGTAATGAATTTAATGCATTTTTCACAAAGTACTGCGTATAGCGGCCGTGCCGTAAAGTAGAGGAGGTGACTGCGTCTGTGACGTTATCTGTGCCGGATACCGGCGTGCCAGCCATCGCCCGCATCCATCCACCTGCATGGATGGCAACGGCAGTAGCGAACGACATCTCAACTGCGCATTTGCTCGCGGCTGCATACTTGTTTCTGCAAGCGAAGCTTGTGCCAAAGTCTTCAAGATTGTCGTTTGTGTTGTGTGCTGCTTTGTAATGTGATCAGTAAAGCATCTGGCACAATGCAGGAGAATGCCTCTACGATGCTGCTTGCAAGGGTGTGAGAAAAAGTATTGTTGGGCAAGACAGGCCGTGTCAAACCTTTCCGGCAGAGTCGAGCTTCAACGTATGTGGATTCTGGCTGCATGCTCATCGCAGCCAACATAAGTAACGTCAAAGCGTGACTTCTGTGCTTTAAACACTTCGAGGACAGTGACTCTCAGATGAGCCCTGCTTTGCTGCAGAGCTGCGGTGTGTCAGTGAAAAGGCGCTGCGGTGTATTACTAACAGGCTCCTTCTAGGCTTTTCATCTGGTTATGAGACATCCGCATAATGCTGTAGGAGAGCTTCATGTAGCGCTCACAGTGGGCGCACCACAGCTCTGGCGCAAGTAGAAGGTGAACTGGAGCAGACGCCAAACAGACGCCACAGGCGTCCAGTGCGTACGCTCGCGATTGCACAATGGTCAGCCTGTATTGGCATGTGAATGTTGTCGACACAATGTGCGAATCACCGCCCTGTTTCTGTACAGTATTCAGTAACTTAAACTCAAACAATTTTGAAATAACTTCAACACTTTGTTGCAAAACGCCTGCTGCTGCTGCAGTCTGGCACATGACTTCATGGCGGTCGGCCTGAAGCCCCACGCATGCCGGCATGCAGACGCTGGGCACTCGCAGTCCTTCAAAAATACAGCCATCCGTTAAAAAGTACGAGAAATAAGCACTGTGCATCGCATCTTTCAGAGTCGAATTTCGATGCTTCCCTCATTTCTTTTAAGTTTTTGTGCAGCGTCCCTTTAATTGTGGCTCTGGATGCAATGGCAGAACCTGGCTACTGTATGTGCTTCAGCCAGAA
The DNA here is from genome assembly GCF_050947875.1 of Dermacentor variabilis. NCBI lineage: Eukaryota > Metazoa > Arthropoda > Arachnida > Ixodida > Ixodidae > Dermacentor > Dermacentor variabilis. The sequence goes on along the minus strand of NC_134575.1, from coordinate 18,396,409 downwards.
GCAAAGTGCAGCCTGTGGATCAATAGTATTATAGTTAAACTAAAACACCATGAAGAAACGTTTTGGCATTTAAGCTGCAAGTTAGTTGTCATGTAATACGAACAAAGTTTAAAAGAAGTGGTTGCAAATGGCAGGGTAGAGAATGTTTGGGAAAACTTCTGTAGTTTGGCAGAAATACTTGATCTGATAGATTTTATGTACAGTTGACCTTCATTAATTTGACTCTGGCTAATTAGCTTTTTTCGGTTGATTTAATCAACGGAAAGTCCTGGTTGGAACCCATACATTTCCGTTGGCCAGAATTGTTATTTCGATCCTAAAATTTTACTTCACCAAATAATTGAGTCTTTATTGGTTGTCATGGAGGGGCCTGACCTTAGTGGTGATCCTTATGAGCTTAATGGCTCCAGCATCAGTCTTGGTTGTGCTGGGGGCAGTGAATGTATTGAAGGGGCAGTATCTCCCGCTGAAAATGCTATTTTTGGCCTGGCCTTGGTAGATATTCAGGTGAACATGGTTGCTCACAATGATGATTACTGCGTTTGCCTTATCCTTATGTGCACTTTTTCACTCGCTGTGGTTGCTTGGTGGCTATGGTGTTGGTCTGCTAAGCACGAGGTCGTGGGATCGAATCCTGGGGACGGCAGCCACATATTGATGGGGGTTAAATGCAAAAACATCTGTGTACGTAGATTTAGGTGCACATTAAGGAACCCCGGGTGGTTCAAATTTCCAGAGCCCCCCACTATAGCGTGCCCCATAATCAGATTGTGGTTCTGCCACATAAAACCATAATAGCACTTTTTCCTAGAAAATGGGTTCGAAAATTGCTTGTACAATGCAACCAAGTACGAAATTGAAATTGTGTTTCCAGTTTTTGCAAATGCCTTCTGTCGCAGCTAGCGTCAGCCTGGTGAAAAAACAAGTTATTGTGTAGGATGGTGACTGCGATGTGTTGCTTTCAGTCTTCGATTATGTAAGGTCATTCGAAATATATTTTACATGCCAAGTTGGCAGCAACAAAGTCGTATCAAGCATTTTTGGCGTTCCGAAGGATTGCGTGCGTCGCTCGACAGAAGTGTTTAGGCACCTGTCACTACCTTGTTTGTGATTGTTGTGGAGCTGTTAGGCAAGTGCAGAATATCAAACACACTGTGGATTGTATGGAGTATGATTTGTTGTGGTCTACAGGCAAAGCTAAAGTGCTGTCCGATTATTTTACACTTCATGAAGCGTAAATAAAGCATTCTCTGAATTTAAACTTTGCCAATAACCTTTTTCCGATTATCGGAATCCAAGGTGTGCTTAATTAAACAAATTTGGTGCATGCTAAATATATACTTTGTTTAGGAGCTTTGATATCATTGCTGTGTTGTTTTTCTACCTTTAACCCCTAAAAGCTTGGTGTGCGCAAGGTGAGGGTGCGTGGCATTAGCTAGTACCTGCCCTATTCACTTCATTGTAATGTGCACCATGATTTCTCTACTTACGAAAATGCAAAATGCGATGCACTGATTTTCGTGTTGAGAGAGAACTGCCAAGTTGTTTTAATTTGGATAAACATTTATTGCATGCGACACAGTGTTTCAGCAACAGTCGTTGTTGGAGTGCTTTTATGATGGTCTACTTCCAGCTCTAGATTCCAGGAGCTTCCAGCACCCTCAGTATGGCAAAGCATGACCTTTAAGATAAGGTTGAGAGATTTGGACACCACCTGTGGTAGGCTTTAATTCCACACTTGATTCTAATGTGTGTGTCATATTGGGTTAACTTTTCCGTTTGGTCAAGTGAATACAGTGCGGCTTAATGAACCAATGGTGTGGTTGGACATTTTTGTGCTTCTTTAATAGATTAATATCATCTATCCAGCCAACGTCCAATTTAAGGGAAGTTGATTGTATTTACAACATTGCGCCATATGTGATGAAATAAGCATATTTGGGCAGCAATATTTATAAATTTGTCACCAGCCCTAATCTGCACCTTACACCTTGTGTGACCTGCCCAAATCCACTTCTTTTCCCCTTTCTCGCAACTAGAATATTGGCTGTTCAGTCCATACTTTCTACTTTCATATGCCTAGCTCCTGAGGTTGTACCTATAATTTTTCATTCTATTGAGCGCAACAAGAAAAGGTGTGAAGACAGGAATTAGAGGGAGCCAGCGTCTTAGCATCGGCTTCCTCGTTATACAGGCCGGGCGGGTCATGTAATGCTTAGAGCGGACAACTGGTAGAGTTCTTTTGTTGCGCATAACTTGGCAAGGGAAGGAAATCTTAATTTAGGATGGAAGAGCATTAGGTGGAGTGGAGAGATTAAGAAATGTGCGGGTAAAATGTTCCACAGCATGCTCCTGTGTATGTAGCTAGCATAGCTCACAATTGTCTAGACGGGGGGGGTGGGGGGATCTCAAAATGCCGTAGTCATTTGTCGGGCTGCTTACAGTGCACATAGTTGTATAGAGGCTACATGCATTTCAAGGCTGTGGTGGGAAGGCTTACCCGAGGCTTGACAGTGTGGCATAGTAAAATAAATATTTGCATGGACTGTCTGAGCTGTAGCATCATTTAACAAGCCTGCGCATTGTCATGGGGTGATTAGGGATGGTGCACACAGAACGGATTCTAGCAGAAAGGGTGTATAAGAAGAGAGCAACCGTTTATGGTCGAACCTGTGTGCATAAAGCTGAGTGAAACCTTAGTGACAAAAGCAGCATCAGCAGCTGTAGAATAACACTGCTCAGTCCCTGCTGCTTTTTGTGCGGCATGTGTGCACTGCGGAGCAGTTAGTAGCATTTTCTTTGGTTAGAGAATGTATTGCAGTTTTCGTGACATGCATAAAATAACATCCATTACTTATGACATGCTACTAACAACATTCAGAAGATTCTTTTGCACAATGCACATTTTGCACAGGTGCATTAGCATAAAGGCGATAATCTGGTAATGAAAGGCCCCCAAGATTTCAGAACAAGACAGCAATGGCGATATGACCCACAGTCCACACGTTTCGATGTAAGTTCTAGGCAGTAGGGTGCAAGAACACCAGGACAAATGCACATTTGTGGACGAATCTATTCGTAGTCTCTTCTCCTTTTGACAAGGCGAGACTGTGTAGCACGTGCTTGGTGCAGGCAGCTTAATTGGGCTGCTGCACCGAGATGGCACGTGCCGGGTAGCTCCTGCAGTCCAGGTTGGTGCGAATCGCAGCGGTTCACGGGTGTCGGATAGGCCGCGACGCGGCACAGGACCCTCAAGTGGTGGTGATGTGCAACCCCTTGATATGCGAGCTGACTTGGGAAAGGGACCACCATGATGTATTGCCTGCGGCTGATGGTTTGGCAGTGCCACGAGTACTGTCCTCAGTTGGGAGGCTCCTCTGGTTCAGTGGAACCGCTGCTGTCGGCTGTCGTTGCGCTGCCACTAGAGGCAGGTGATCTGGGCCGGTACCTGTGGCATTTTAAGAGTAATAAATATTAGGAGTACAGACAAGGAGCACCAAATGCAAATCGATCGACCGTGTCTGCACTTCCTATGGCAAATGATGCGCAAGACAAATTTCAATAAAAATACATGTCACGATGCGCAGAAAAGAGCATACATAATGAATTGCAGTAATTGGGAATAATTTGTTCGTAATCGTAAACCTACTGCGCGAGTAAGAAACTGATACTAGCATTCTGCCATCATGAGGCTGAAAGCATAACACCACATTACGATAGGACGGCAACAAGAAGCATTGGAGATAATGGCATAGAAGTGAAGATGCATGCAAAATCATTGGCCGATGCTAACAGCAGGGCCTCTGTGGACCACTAATTGTTAATTGGTTGTGGTCAATTACATGAACAAGCGATCTGCTATTTCAGAGTCGTTCTGTTGTGACTGGTCGGCAACCTGCCTCAATTTTTATACATAGTACGCACCGCCACAAATGCGATACGTCGTTTTATACTTCGCGTACGATGCTGTGGAGGCTACGCGAGAAGTTCGATAATCGAAATGAGTAATTCCGTGTGCCTCGTAGTCAAGTTTCGTGGTCGCACATGCTCGCACGAGCCCAGTGCAAGCGTGCGCATGAGGCGCCGTAACGGGCTGCAAACGAAAAGCCAGAGAAGGGAAACATCGAAGCGCATATAAGATCTAAAACAGCGTACTAGCAGCCGTATTAACAGCCGTATAAGATAGCTCATTATAGGGTAAAATCATTTTTCATTTAATACTGAGCCTAAGTAATGAGCAATTTCGTGGAATTGCTGGTAAAAACGCCGAACTGTATCGTGGTGCAGACGTAGCTACTGCGCGAGAATTCTAGCTAGCTTTCACACCGTTGCACGTTATTGGTGAAACGGAGTAGAGCAATGAGCTTCTTTACAAAAATCTGCAGAACCCATCCCACGATGACTCGACGGTTGTGTTTAGCATTGAATCGTAGCGACGCAACGTATTGCCCCTCCGCGGGAACCAGTTAGCGCTCGCTTTTCCTTGCCGTTGCTCTAGGAAACGCGCGGACCTTGCGTTTTGGTTTTTCTTTTTCGTTGGCGCCATTTTTCTCCCTAGCTCGACTGTCTCGGCGCAGCGAACGTTGCACGCTGTGTTTCCTGCGGTGTTGTGCTAGCGCTATGCCGTGCTGTAGTTCATATAACTGCAGCGAGAAGCCTGAAGATGGTTATGCAGTTTCTGTGATACCACAGGCGAAGCGTGACGGCTTGCGCAAGGAGCAGTGGCTGCACAACACTGGCCGAAATAATTGCTCCGACAAAGAACAGTGTTGTTTCCGATGTAAGGCGCCTTTCTTATTGCTCGTATCAAATCATCCCCTAATGCTTCAATTAAAAAAAAAATGCTTCCGGTCTTCTCATCGGTGTTTTTTCTGCGACAATTTGCACGTTGCATAAAAATTGGGGTTGTCCTCAGTATGCTGAATATTCTGCTGGGACTCGCCGCCTCGCACTTCGTGAACTGATATTCGGTCTTGATGGAGGCGAAAGGCGTAGCGCATCAAAAAGGGATAATCGAAGAACACAGACGACACGCAGGTTTGTAGCTACGTGCGTGTCGTCTGTGTTCTGTTTCTTATGCGATACGCCTTCTGCCTCCATCATGATATACCAACAAGCCCGACGTGCAACTTTAGCTGTTATTCAGTCGGAAATGCCGCACTGTAGGTTCTGCTTTGCGCGGTGAACAGTGACAGCCTCTCGATCTCGCTTTTCGTGATTGTTAGGACCCGTTGCCCGTTTTACTGAAAATCGAAATAACGGCTTGTAGAGAAACTTTTTTCCAGCTTTGTTGTGTGCGTCAGTCGCTTAGTTACAATGAATGCAGGCCCTGAAGAAAGTTAGTGGCATGTATACCCGTGGCATTGCGGGTGATGAGCGCTAGCTAGTCTACATTGCATTTTTCAATGCGCAAGCATTCCTTTTTGAGTACCCCAGCCCTGTCACGCTAAGTGTAATGCCTTGTATCTGCACAATGCGTAATTTGCAAACCAAGACATTTAATCATTGTAATAGTGTAAATGTAGATCATTGCTAGCTTTAGCGATAAGGAAAATTTACCCCCCCCCCCACATAAACATAGACGATACCCTTAGAGATGCATAAGGCTCCTTAGAAAATGCATGTGGAACCTAATAGTAGGGGGTGGGCCAACTGAAATTTAGGGGTGGGCTAACTGAAATTCCGCTGTATGTTTACACGTACTTAGACAACTCCAGTAGAGTGTGTGCATAATTTTTCAATTCATGAACTTTCTTTGAATTGGGCTACCAGGCACGCATAAGTGGGCGACTATTAGTTTTCTCAATGATACAGGCTATGTGCAGGGCGTGTTCCCATGATCGCTCATGCTTTTTCGCAGTGAAAATGCACAACCATCCTATTCAGTTTAGAGACCACAGCGCAAAACCTACTTTCGCATAAAGAAAACAAACATATGGACGGACGATGCACTCGCGAGTAATTCATTATAAAAAGGCACGCCGAATGTAATACCTGCGGTGCACTGAGCGCACAGGCAAGATGAGCCAAACACAGAGGGATGTGCCACAAACAACGCTAGATCAGATGCACAAAGTAAAGCATCTTATCATGTGGTAGAAAAAATGTCGAGTAGAGAAATCGCCTCCAAGCTCCTATTACAACAATATGCCCCATTCATACGGCTTTAATGAGAAACCGACCTCCTCATTCACGTTGCGTTCAGCATTATCGATGCTGTTATCTCCGTTTTTTTCAATATATTCAACACCACCGGGGCGCGCAAGCGACCCAAAAATCATGCGCCTCCATCGAATAATGCGGCCCGTCCGCGAGCGCCAAGGAGAAAGAGCGTGTCGTGTGCAGCGCGTGAGGACAATCGAGGAGGAAAGCACCGCCGGGAGGAGGGTGTCGCTACTTTCAATTTGTAAAGTTTAACGCTTTCAGTGTAAAGCTTACCACTGCGCCATCTAGCGGGACCGCCGCGAAGCCTGCTCGTGACCTCCGAAATGCGGGGCGCGTCGGTGCGTGCGAACGCCCAGGAACGCGTCATGCGGTAACCGGGCTCCTTTGTCGCGTTTCTCTTTGGGCTCGTCGCGCCATCTGTGACGCCGCCGAGAAGTCCGCGCGCGGCCTCCGAGACTGGTCCGCTCGCGGTCGGGACCAAAACGTAGTACTCCGTGATTCGAAGTACGGCAGCGAGACTTCCCGAACGAGGGCAAAATCAAAGAACAGAGGGGGGGGGGGGGACAAGCGCTCACTTTTCATCTGGGAACCTTTATTGCACATGAAGTATATGCACATGTTGCGGAATTCAAAACAAACTACGATCTGCTGGAGTGTGTAGCACGAAGCACATGAAGTCGAGGTTTTGACGGAAGCCCGTCTGGTCGGGAGGCATCATGAAGAAGGGTAAAAAGAAGGACACCGACCACTGAATGAATACAAGAAAAGACGTTTGGGCTCCCCTGACGGGTGCTATCTGTCATTTGTTTTGACAAATGACAGATAGCACCCTCAACCGGAATGACGGAACCCTCCCCCCCCCCCCCATCTACACGCGCTGCTTACATCATATTTTAAAGCCATATAAACATTGTATCGCACGTCCTTGATTTTATTGTGAACGAGGCTCCCGTCAGGGGAGCCGAAACGTCTTTTCTTGTATTCATTCAGTGGTCGGTGTCCTTCTTTTTACCCTTCTTCACGAAGCACATAGCTACCGGATAGCCCGCGAGAAAAGGATTCTTTCGAATGCCTGTACAGCAGCATACCCGACTGCCTCGCCTGTAGCGGTCCGGGTGGTACCGGCGAACCGGAGCTGGCTCTGCCGCTGTGGCACCGCCCGGTTCCTTTTTCGGGCGGCCGCACGCTCGAACGCCGCGGCCTCCAGCAGGGCGTCGGGACCCTGGTGCCCGGCGCCTGTCAGCTGCGGTCGCAAAGTGCGTTCCCGAGATTGGCGCATCGTGGTCCGTGTGGTCGACGACGCGTCTGTGAAACCTCGATTACTGCTGCTTACAGCTACAGAGCGACCAAAAGCGCAACAGCAGGCTTGAAGGAGGGGGGAGGGTTGATTGTCTGAGCTATATTTGTAAATCACCAGTCCCCTCCCCCCCGATAAACAAAAAGTCAGCGAGAATTTCACGGCAAATGGGATAGAAATGCGTTAGGAATACAGCGCACCTCTCCGAGGTCCCAGATCCATGATCGAAACCGGGTTCGCCGCATTCCAAAGTGTTCAGCTGGAGCTCATTCGACACGCGTCTTGCCTTTGCGAGGAGCGAAGTGCAACCGACGGTGGCACGGAGTAGACCAGCGTTAAAAGTTACGTTAGTCCAACCACAGCTAATTTCCCCGAAGCCTTCCTTGGCTTCATTGTATGTTGCCCTTTATGGTGGTCATGATAAGAAAAAAAAAAGAAAAAACATCGAACCCCTCGGTTTGCCTTCTCTCTCGTCGATTCATATCGAGGGTCCGGAATCGGGCAGCCTTGATTTCATTAGGTAGCATGCGAGGGTTTATTCGCGGTGCGCCCGCTGCCAAGTTCACGTGTTATGTGACACACCCCCTCCTCCCCCTCTCCTTCGGTCAAAATAAGAAGGATGTTCTACATCCGGGCCACCGTCACAGTGAGTGCCGCTGACTAACGTACTGCCAAGGTTAGATCTAGTAAACGTAAATACCCAAGCTAGTGGACGGATCGATGGCCATCCCCGTAGCACAATTGGTAATGCAACGCGCGCGTTGTGTATTTTGCTACCACTGGCGGCAAGTTATCTTTTCGTCCGCTTTCATTTCCCTTCGATTTATTATGTTCTGCATTTCAGTATCAACCACAGCTAATTTCCCTGATGCTTTCCTTAGCTTTGTTTGTCGTGATTGACAAACATCGAGCCCATCGATTTCTTTTCTCTGTCGTTCACACACACGCAGTTTATTTATTTTACCCTAAGGGTTTGTACATTGCAGAGGGGAGGGGCATATACAGACCAAAATTGGAAAAAGAGTTCATACAATAACAATAAGAAGCATGAACAATTATCAACTGAAATAATACAAAAATGAAATGAAACAGCCGCAACTAAGATAAAGCAGAGTAATTTGAACAACGAAAACAACAACAAGCTCAAAAACAGAACAAATTAAATACAAATAATTAAGCAATGTTAAGCATGTTATTCAAGAAACCCGTTAAGAGCGATGTATCCGTGATGGCTGTAGCTGCTTCTGGCAGTTGATTCCATTCGGAGGTTGTTCTAGGTAAAAATGCATGTGAATAGGTCAAAGTTCTACAAGGAGGAACATCAACTTTTTGGAGGTGGTCAATTCTAGATGACATGAAAGGAGGGAATTTAATGAACTGATTGGGGAGATGATTTTCGTGATAGTAAATTTTATGAAAAAGCGCGAGCCGGGCTATTTTGCGCCGAATTGTAAGTTCTGGAAGGTTAAGTAGTGACTTCATCGTGGTAACACTGGCTGTGCGGTCATAATTGGATAAGATGAAGCGAACGGAACGATCCTGCACTCTTTCAAGTTGGTTTATCAGTGCAGCACCACCAGGATCCCAGATAGATGATGCGTATTCAAGTGACGGACGAATGTAAGTCGTGTAGAGAAGCTTTTTAAGTGGTGGGGGTGCCATATAGAAGTTTCTTCGAAAGTACCCAAGTGATCGGTTAGCTTTGGTGATGATGTACCTCACATGATGGTTCCATGATAGGTTACTACAAATATTGACACCGAGATATTTGTATGAAACAGACTCAGGAGGCGTATTATCAAGATGATAGTGTGGTGATGCAAATAAGGTGGGAGATACGCGCATTGATTTGAATTTCGAAATGTTCAATTCCATGTTCCACGTTTGACACCAGGAATGTATGGTATTTAAGTCGGTCTGAAGTAAGGCAACATCGTCTTGGTTAGTTATTTTCTGATAAATTACATAGTCATCCGCAAATAGGCAAACCTTTGATGAAATGTTATCGGGTAGGTCAATCATGAAAATTAAAAAAATAAGGGTCCCAATACAGACCCCTGGGGAACACCCGATAGCACTGGCTGAACTGGGGAATCAACAGTATTTGCGGAAACAAACCTAGTACGGTTAAAAAAGAAAGCTCGAATCCAGTTACGAACATTATGATCTAGATTTAACTGGCCGAGCTTAAAAAGTAGTAAATGATGACTAACCTTGTCGAATGCTTTAGAGTAACCTAAAAAAAATAAAGTCTACATATATGCCTCTACCGCGTGACCGGTTTCCCACACTTCATATACTTCTTTTTTTCTTTGACGCTCCTAATGCGAACGCATTAAAAAGTTTAGTGTGTCACAAGAGGCCCGGTGAAGCCGAAAAGACGCAAAAAAGGAATTCTGGGGTTTCACGTGCAAAAATCAATATATGATTGTGAGGCACGCCGTTGTGGGGGCACTCCGGATTAGTTTTGACTGCCTGGGGTTCTTTAACGTGCAACCAATCCGCGGTATGCACGGCGAAAAAGACGCAGCAGTGAAGGGGGGGGGGGGGAACAGTTGGTGACGCCTCTCCTATGTTTTTGTATAAGCTACTTGTGACGTCATAGGCGGAAAGATTTCATCTTTGCCGGGGAAAGAGGGGGGGATGACTGTATTTGCTCCCCCCATATGCGATCGCCCCAGCGCTTTCAATGGCGAAAAAGAAAAGAAAGAAAGGCTCCGGCAGCCAATGCGGTCCAATTATCGCGTTTCAGTCGTTGAATAGTGTATATAATATATTATGCACACGCGCACGTCCCCCAGCCCTGCACCGCCAGGTGTTTACGTCCAGACGAATTCGCGCGCGCCTGAGGTTCAGAGGTGGCTTTTACCACGCTCCTTAGTTTCGCTCCATCTAAAGTCTCGGTAAGTTCCCGCTGCGAGCATGTACCATTATAGATACCGCATTGTGTGCAATCTGTCGAAGAAAAAAAAACGATGCAAGCTGCTTTATAGAGTACAAAGTTTACCCATGAAGCGTTCACTCGATCGATCGCTGCTCGGGCTCAATTAGCTGATAACGGTTTCGCTGCGAGCGCAGTGAATACACTGCGGTGAACAAAACACACACACAAAAGAAATCGTTACAATGGAAAGCTCCCGCATCGCTTCCCGGAATTTTCTTTTTGTTTAAGGAAAAGGTCAGATAGTTATCGCTGATATGCAGGCGCTTCGTCTGCATTCAAAAGGGAGGCAGTAAGTTCCTTAGGAAAACAACCATAACCACCACGCCAGCGCACAACGGCAGTGGTATACGTTCGACGACAGTAAACAGCAGCAGCAACAACAACAAAGAAGGGTACCTACGAATACGCGGAATGCTTTAAACTGAAGCGTTCTAACTACGTGTACGCGGCTTTCAAAAGACGGGGCACATTAATGGGTTAAGAAGCGTATTAAGCTTTGCTTCCAGGAAGTATGGCCCCTCGGTACAAGTTATTATTGCGAGCCTCGCGAAAAAGCGGGATATCTGATTTGAAGATAACGCCATAGAGTATAATATACAGTGAAGATTGTTGATTTTCCGGCTTAACGTTCTCTTGCGTCTTCGGGAAACTCTGGTCATGCATAATATGTGTAAGCGAGTCGTTGATTTCATCTCTGTCATTTCGCGATTGTGAGCGTACCGAAACTCTGCTCTTTTGGAAACAAAGATGTTGAAGACAGCAGAAAAGGACGCATTTGCAGAGCTTTGAAGTTTGCATGTATACGTCTGAGCGGCCGCATGCTTCACTGCCCGTCGCCTTTGATGATAATGGTCGTGATGATAAAAAAAAATTCACCGGCGGTTACGATGCTTCCTAATGGGACATTTGAGCGCAGCTCTGTACGCATTTTCATTTCTCGATGTATTGGCTGGCGATTCACAGAAGCCGCAGCCGACCGAGCTCCCAGACGATCGACGCGCGCTACGCCGGCGCCATCTCGTGGCCACCGTCGTCGCACTATGCTTTCTTCTCACGCTTTAGCCACACCCTCCTCCTCTTTTTATCTCACGGTTCCGCTGCACCTGCCTCTCCACTTTCCTCCTCGCGCCTGTTTTCTCGCCTCCTCCCCCCCCCCGCTTCGCACCGCGTTCGCTCTCATCTTTCGCTGTGCTCGTTCGCTCGGTTAAAGGCTGTTTCACATGGCGCGATTGGGGCGAAAAAAAAATCGCACGTCGCAGAGTGATTTTCGCTAACAGCTTTCACATGCGTTTGTGGCTGCGCGATTTCCGTCGCAGCGATTCGCAAAGTTGCCCCCTGCCCACGAACTATCCATGCCTGCGTCGTTAAATAAAAACAACATGGAAACTAGTGAAATATTCGAATTTTCCTATTATTATTGGATAATAGAATAAGTACGCCATTTTGTAACGTTCAAAAGCGTTGATTGCAGATGCGGTGAGTGAGACGCTGCACAACACCGCAAGTATGAGCGTGCAGCTTGTGTGGCGTCGGCGGGGTGGTTCCGTTTAGTGCACTATAGTTTCGTTGTTGCTATGGGAGCCACAACTTTCTTCCTGGATGAGTATTTGTTTTTGCAGAAGAACCACCTAATGTTGAGTGTGCATGTATGAGCCTCCGGCACAATTTGTAGTGGGTGCGTATCAGCCGTACACTGCAGCTGGCATCCTCTCGCACTTCCCAATGGACACGTGGCGCCATCCAGCGGCGCTTCTGCGAAATCCGCGCGTGACCTTCGAGATGCGTGACGCGGCGGTTAGGGCTAACGCGCGCACGCTGGCGCCACATACCCGACGACCCAAGTTAGCGTGATGGAGGTTCATTGAAGAGCGGCAAGCACCCATTGCACGCATTCGTGGCACAGCTCGCTAAAGGGTCGGGCTGCTGTGTTTGAGGAACTCGTGTGACATGGGCTAAATTCCGCTCAACATGGGATAGATTTTAAATCTTTTCTTTTTTTATTGAAGAGGTTGGTGAAAACGACTAGATACCCAGATGGCCGCAGAGCGCAAATTGCGGGAAGTGGCCCAAATAGTGCTAATCGCAGTAAAGGCTGGTGGAAACGCACTTCACGAGTGCATGCTCTTCGTCTTTTGTGACGACGCAACGGCCTGGAGCAAATTAGTGTCAATTTTTCGCGTACGCTAAAGGTAAGAGCACGACCAAACCAGTTCCACAGGCGCACTATACCTTATATTCCGAGTGAAAATTTTCCGCCACCGTTTCCGAGTTAGTACTGTAAAGGCTCGAAGGCAACACGCATTTATAAGGGGCAAATAGTCTCACGAGGACATACAGGGGAATTTAGGGGCGCGCCCAGGCACATTTAGGACGCATACTCACTGAGCGCAGTCTGAGCGGTCGGTCGGTCAGCAGCTCGAGTTGGACCACAATGGCCACCTTGGCCGGCGTGCAGTACGCCGCGGACGAACCGGAAGTGGCGCTGCCGGAAGTTGCGGCGCCCACCTCCGCCAACGTCGTGTTCCTCCTGGCGTCCGCCGAGAGGTCGTGCGCCCACGTCCTGGCCAACTTGGCCACGCTGCTGCTCGTGCTCTCTGGCAGCTCGGAACGGCCTGAGCTCGACGGAGCATATGCGATGTGGCCCGTAAGCGTGAATTGCACGCTGGTGCCGCGGAAAACTTGGGGAACGTGGAAGATGGAAATTCAAGACGATGAGCAAAACGATAACGAGGTGAGAAAGGGAGCCAAGGTTTCGACAAGTGGGCTTCTCTTCTTTAAAGGGACGCTAAAGGTTAATATTAAGTCAACGTGGACTGTTGAAATACCATCCCAGAAACCTCGAAATGCTAGTTTCATGCGAAGAAGAGACTCATTTTAAGAGAAAATGTGTTCTGAAGCGTCCGCGTAACTGTATAGCGCATTTCAAAGCGCCCGCCCTCCGATCGAAGAGTGGTGACGCCATGGTCTCATTGTGACGTTGCGCCGTCGGTGAGTTAAACGGCGCCTGCAGACGGCGCTACGGCTTTTCTGCGCAAAACGCAAACGCGCGGCCAGAAACAGAGCCAAGACAGAGCCGACAGCAGCGCGAAAGCGGAACTATGGTGGCTAGCGAAGTGGAACGCGCGCGACGATAACCTGGTCCTTTATTTTATGACGCCAACTTTTACGCTCGTTGCAATGGACGACCCTGACAACGACACATTGGCTCGCGATGCTGGGCTCGACTTCAGCGATTTAAGCACTGATGAACGTGACCTGCTGCTGAGGGCTCGCGCTGCCGGCGTCGTTGGGTACTACTACGACGGCAACTGTATGTCATGGGTGTACATATTCGCACATTTGTAGCTTTTCCTTCATGAAAACCAATGCCGCACTCACCGCCTCGTCTTCGACCTGCAGTTGTTCTTGCGCTTCGGAGAATACAGGCAAGACCGACGGAACAACGCTACGGGAAAGCATTGCTTTGAAAGGCACTCCACACGACTTCAGTAAGTCGGCGTTGAACTCGTAATACTCTGGACGAAAGTGCAGCGAGCACACTATGCGATTTTTCGGCTCTTTGCCACCGCGCTGTGGCAGAGGTACGGCACTTAACCACTTCGAACGGAGAGGTTCACTCGTTGGCACACAGTAATAAGTAATGTTGGATTCGCCGCTACAACTGCCCTTGGCCAAGTTCCGCGGACCGTTCGCGTATCCCACGACATCACATGGGCGTGGCGTGCTCGCTGCCTGTTCCAAATGCAAGTTTCGCGAGCCAGCAGAACCAGCGCAGCACGACGCGATAACGAAAAAACTGAAACTCCAATGTGCGCGCGGCGCAGAGTCGAGCGATAACGAAACCTTTCGACCACACACACTACTGAAGGGTAACGTCAAAATTTTATTTTTAATTAGAATCGAACAGACGTAGACAAGTAGCATTTTCTTCCGTCTTATAATCTAATGAAATGATCTTCTTAATACGAGTAGTTGAGTACTAGTGACATAAATTGTGATAAGGAGTGTCCTCGTCGTCGGGCTAGTACCGGAATGTCGCTGGGGGGTCTCAAATCGTGTCATGCATTTACATAAATTTCTCGGTTACTAAAGCTCTGTTCGCGATTATATTGGCGCCTTAGACGTTCTAGAGCATTGCTTTAGCACTTTAACTTGACTTCATAGAACCTTTAGTGTCCCTTTAAGGCGACATATGCTTTCCTCGGCACAGTATATATCGGCTGTTCAAAATTAAGCTTTATGGTTTTCTTAAAGTTAGGCAATTGGATGCACACGAAGACCACCTGTGCACCAGTGATGTAGCCAGGGGGACACAAAGTGAAATGATAATTATCGCTGTCAGCAGCCCAATTAACTAAAATTGAGTAATAACTTTTGTTGACTGCAGTAAGTGTATATATTTGTATTGAAAAGTTAGAGGCAGTCGTGTATCTACACAGTATCGGCTCAACGACTTCCAGCGTGCCTGTGCTCCGAGATATCTGACTCCAAATTTCAATAGCCTTGACGAATGCCGCCTCCTCCTCGCGCACTCTGGCAGAGGCCGACGCCGCGTCGCTATTGGCCTAATAGCATCACGTGGGCCCTCGCGCCGTGCTTCAGCGCCATTTTCGCTCGAGAAGCGTCCGCGGTCGAGTGGCGAGGAGCGCACGTTGGTACCGTTGCTACGCTCGAGCGGTGTAGGCGGCGCCACGGTCGAGGAGGGAGCGTGAAAGAGAGGAGAAACGAGGAGGAGTGAAGGCAGGGAGGAGAGTGTCGCTACTTTACGAAGTTTAAGGGGTTTTAGTGCAACGTGGTCTACACCCACCCAGCGAGGGAGAGGGCCTCACCATCTCTCCAGGGCTCCGCCAGGTCCAGGTAGCTGAGCGTGCTCTTGATGGCGTGCGGTTCTCGGCCGGGTGTCCGCACTCCTAACGGGGAGGACTCGTACTCGTTGGGTGAGCAGGCACCGCTGGCGCTGGCCGAGTAGCAAGCGCGACGAATGCTGGTCTTCAAACCCGTACTCGCCACATCGGGCATGCCTGCGCTAACGCAGAGAGGGCGCGGCGATGCTTTCGAAGGCAACCGTGAATCACGGGAGAAGAATGTTTGAAGCGCTAAAGAAAGACGGACTGTAGAAATATCTCCGGCTGTGAACTCACTCACCCGCCGCTATGTCCAAGCATCTCGTGGTATTCTAGTGTTGAAGACGAGGTCGCGGCGGCCGCGTTCCAACACGGGCGGGATAAAAAGAAAAGATAAACTGCACGTGTACACATAGTAATTACGCGCGCATAAAGGACCCCCTTAATCCGAGCAGGTGGTCTTCTCGCACCTTGTCAGCGACTAGATCATGGGACCATAGCGTCGTGAAGGAGCCTTCTGCTGAGGAGCTTATACCCAGACGCTTCGAAATCCACCATGCATATTGCTACTTGCAACAGAGCCTCTGAAATCTTCGGCGCCGTGCGTTGCCACGCGCAACGAAGATCTCGGAGGCCGTCATCGGACGTCGTGACCGGCATCGCGGGCGTAACGAGGTTAGAGAAAAGAAAGCGCTAGATAACGTGGTATAAAGAGGTATTTGATATAAAGAAATATTCACTTCAGGCGCTATGTCCACAAATGTGCGCACGAAAGCAGGGCTGTTCAAAAAGATTAAAAAAGAGAACAATGACCAAAATAATTATATTTCAAATATGTCGCATAGATCTTGAAGCATTTCTGATTGAACATGTGCTGAAAGATTTAATAATATGCCCAAAGATCTTAAGTGAGCTGGACGGTAGAGAAATGGGGGTTTGTTTGTGGTGCCAGCATGCCGTCCTTTTAGGGGCTCAGGTTTTTTTTTTTTGCCATTGTTTTTCATAACTTTTCATGTCAGGAATATTTTTCGAGTGGGTGGATTGGCGCTTCACACGAAACAATTGATTTTATATCTGACGCCTCCCGTAGAGAGTTCTTGCTCTCTGTAAACATGACTGAACCCAGGGAAGAATTTCAAAAGTTCTTAATCCGTTCTGCCGATGTATATATACGCCTTCCGCGATCCCCGAGATACGAGAGACTTGGTGAAACTAAATTTGTTACCGACGAAAAACAAAACAAAAACAAATTGGCGCGGGGAGAAGATCAGAAACGCCGAACTCTAGTCTAGAGTCCGCCGTGCTTTGTGCTTACTGGACGACCTCTGTCGCGACGAAGACTGCGGAAGCGGCGGCGGCAGATGGCGCTGTTGCTGCGCTACGAGCCTCTTTAGCGAGGCCTCGAACATCGCCCTCTCGTTCGTCGTCGCAACGCCCTGGGCCGCGGCGTCCGCACGAGACGACGACGTGCTTTCCGGCGTGCTCGATGGGCCCGGGTTCGAGTACCGCGCCGAAGAGCTGCCGACTCCGGTCTCCGAGGGCGCCGTCGCGGCGTGCGGTAGCTGCGTCCCCACGGAAACCGCTTTCGGGGGCGTCGGCGCGGCCGCTGTGGAGGCGGACGCCTCCGCGGACGGTGGATCGGAGGAGGCCATGGGCTGTGGCGGACCGGTAGACTTCCCGGATCTTGCGTGGCAGAGGGTTTGGGGAAAATGGAGACGTGAGGGCTTCTTATCGGGGTAGTTGTTGCATTACGCTTTCTATAGGTGCACCCTGCCGGTATTTTCTGACCGTGGTTGCCAGGGGCGTAGCCAGGGGAGGGGGGGCTTATGGGGCTTCAGCCTCCCCCCCCCCCCGAAATTTTTTCGTGCTGTCCATGCACCGTCGACCAAAGAACCCCCGCCGCCGGAAGTAATTCTGGATTTTGTCTTGAATGTCTTTTTCGCGCTCGAAAAGACATTTCACCGCGAACATTGCGAACTCGGGCTGGATTTCGTGGCAACGCCCATGCCCCCAGAGTCACATAACGCCAGGAGCCCCATCCGAGCGCACATTTTCAAAGGAGTTTTGATGGCGAACGGGCTCGCCGCGGAATCGCGCGGAGGCCACGGAATCTACGGAGCGCATGGATTTGAATTCCTAAACTATATGGGCATAAAGTTCTCACAAACTTTTGATGCGAAACGTGCATTTACATTTCCAAAGTTGTGCTTCAGATATTCAAGTGCGAAAGTTTGTCGGTTTACTGTTGTTATAAACATTTCACGCCAAAGGTGCATTGACTTTTCTAGTCTTAGATCGGAACATACAACGAGACAAGCCAAATCAACGCACTATCAGACAAGTTGACAAAACACGTAGCGAGATCCGATGAGACGAAGCGTTGTGGTGGTTAATTTGTGCCGTCATGTCGCACAAAAAATATCAACATTTTTTTTTTCACCTCGCCATAGCATCCATGTCAAGACACTAAAGTCAGCCAGGGTCTCTACGTTATTTATTTTTTCTACTTCGACTTTTATTCGCGAGGACACATTGAGCCTCTTATTTTTTTTCTTTTTTTTTTTTGTACTCGCTACTCTACCCGCAGGCTGCCAGGGCCAGCCAGAGCGCATGCGTTTTTCTCGTGTTGCCCCGACCACCGCGCGGCGCACTTCGTTGCGCGTTCGGTTTGCTCTGGCCGAGTGCATTTTCGCCTGGCAGAGATTTGGACGTTTTCTATCTGGCAGACGAGAAGAAGAAACAATGGTCGCCAGCCGCCATCACTGCGGGAACTCGACGGATTGCAGCGCGTTCGCTTGAGCGCAACCTCTCCGGAAAGTCTTGTCTCGCCTTTGTAGGATACCGAGCACTATGCGAATGGTTCTCGGTGGACCAAGCGTCTCACGTTTTCTTCGATATTCATTCGGTAGCCACATTAGGTGCCCAAAGTAGGCATTGGATTGTGGCGAACATATTCTCCTTTTTTCACCACTCCAGAGAAAGCATAGGCCGTCATTTCAGCCGGAAAGGTGTTGTTGACTTCTTTTTCGATCGTCAGGGGACATTACTGATGGAATTTGCCAAAGTCGGAGGGATTATCAATAGTTTCCGATAAGGTGAAACGCCGGATCGGCTGCGTGCCGCAATCAAGAACAAACGAAGTGGAAAACTGACTATGGTGTTGGGCTGCTGAGCACGGAGGTCGCGGAATCGAATCCCGGCCACGGCGGCCGCATTTCAACGTGAGCGAAATGCGAAAACACCCGTGTACTTGGATTTAAGCATGTTAAAGAACCCCAGGTGGCCGAAATTTCCGGAGTCCTCCACTCCGGCGTGCCTCAATCAGAAACTGGTTTTCACACGTAAAACCCCATAATTTATTTTTAATTGTTTCACGACAATGCCCGTCCCCATGTGGCTGATGTGGTTATTACAAAACTGGTAAAGTTCAAGTGGGAAACTCTGCAACGTCCGCCATACAGCTGAGACCTGTCGCCTTGCGACTTCCACATTTTGGGACAAATGAAAAAAAACAGCTCGAGGTAAACAGATTCGTGTCGGACGATGACGTGAAAGAGTCTGCTGCAGATTTTTTGAAGCAGCAATCCAAGCACTTTTATGAGACGGGAATCACCAGACCCGTTAGTCAATGGGACAAATGTAGAAACGCTTATGGAGACTACTGTTGAATAAAGTACCCCGTTTGTCATATATTCGCATTGGCCCACTTTCATTCGACTCGCCCTGGTATATTTTGCAGAACGGCTGTATATACGTGCTCTCTGTTGGGACAATAATTTCGGTGCAACTACTCCCGATGCACGAGCGGTGACAGCTGCTTCTGCATAATACACTGGAATAAATGAAAGCGTCATTGAGATTTATTACTGGCCGTTGCATGTGTACAAAAATGTAAACAAGGTTCTTCAGTGACAAAGTTTCATTAAAAAAAAGACGTGGAATGCGGGAGATGGAAATTCAAGACGATGAGCAAAACGTGAACAAGGTGAATGCAGGAGCCAACGTTTCGACAAGTGGACTTGTCTTCTTCAAGGCGACGTATGCTTTCCCCGCCACAGTATATATAGGTGGGGTTGTTCTAAAGGGGAGAGGGTGTGAGGCGGGAGGATGCGGAAACGAGGGAAAATGCGTTAGCGTGTCGAATTGAGAGTAAGGGAACGCTGTGTACAAGGTCAAAGCCAGGGCACACCCACCCCGGTCTGTCAACGCACGCGCGTTAGCCGGCGTTGACAGACCGAAAAAAAAAAAAAGAGCGAAGACAGAAAGACAGAAAAAAAAGAGCGAAAAGAAAAAGAAAGCAAAGGAAAAAAAAGAGAAAGGGGGGGATACGCCAAGAAATCAAACTAAGTGTTGTTGCCTATGCTTGAAGTTTAGCATAGCGAATAGATTCTAAAGCTCCCTTTGAAACCTTTATGCCTATTGCTTGCAGTGTCTTGAACTTATGGATAAGGTATGATTCTCTGTATTTTATTTCTCGTTCAGAACGGAAATTTGACTGCAAGATGTAGCGCTTAAGTTCATCAAAGTTATGACCTGGTTGGTTGAAATGCTCGGCGACGGCTTTCGGAAGCTTTTTAGCTGTGTCCGCGCGGTGTCCGTTTAATCTGACGTTCATTGATTGTCCTGTTTCACCGATATATTGTTTCTTACAGAAGGAACATTCAAGCATATAAATCACATCCGAACTTGTACAAGTGGAGCTAGATTTGTCTTCATGTGTATAACTATTTGCGGTGCTTTTAATTTTAATGTCACTTTGAAGGTGCCTGCAGGTTTTGCACCTAGGGCGACAACATGCTTTTATTACGGGGGAATGCTGTTGGCTGACTTTTGCGTGCACTAACATGTCCCTAAAGTTCTTGTTTCGGCGATAGGTAACCTTGGATACATCCGGGAACGCTTTTCGCAGACGCTCGTTACTTTTTAATATTGGGTGGTATTTTCTTAGGATGTTTATGTTTGGGAGTGCATTAGAATATTGATTAGAAAATGATTGATCCGGGACTTCAAAGAGGGGCGACGTAATAATAACGCATTTACAGCTAAATCGTCACGAAGTTTTTATTGCCACCTAGGATTATCCTACTGAAGGATCGTTGCTATCACTGTAGTGCTTAGTTAATTTATCCTCTATCTCTTGTACTTCTCTTACAACCTACCTGTACTTATCCCCTTTCTCACGTCTCTTGTACTTTTCTATATAATACCATGCTATTACGACATTTTCGTTATAATGTGTTACTTCTTGGTGTATCGCCCGCTAGCCTAAAGTCTGACGTCCACACTGGCAGCACTATTCAGATAAATTAATCAACAAGCCATTTACAAAAATAAACTTTTCTTGAACAGACCAATTATGCATACGGAATGCAAGCAGGACTTTAGTACTCGCCAGCGTTCACTTCTGTTCAATTCCAAATGTCAGATGGCTACCGCCACTCGCCCACTGTCACGGTTCTGGAACGAACGTTAGTCAGTGAACTCACTGGTACGGGTGACGACTTGTGCAGGCTTCTAACGCTCATAGCCGCGGCACTCATTTGCGCTCGAACATCCGCTGACACTCACTAGCACTACACTTGCACCCGCATATCAGCTCACAATCACTAGAGCCCTCTGACGTTCTCATTCATAGTTAGAACATGAACTGGCACTGAATCACACTCACTCTTCTGAACTGAATGTGAATGAGTGTGAGATACGAACGTGGTGGCAAAGCGCACCTGAAAGAGTCGCAGCAGTGCTTTGAAGGAAGGACCAAAGATAGAGAAGGGATAACACACTCGTGATTACGTGCGTCTGCATGTGCCTGTAAGGACGAAACTTATACCCGGAAGAAATTTTAGCCCTGTGCCATTGTTTCGACAAGAAGACACTGCTTTCTTCCAAACCTCGTATTCGCCAGAACTTGAACTCTTTGTTTTTGTCTGTTGACCTCAGAAGTCAAGAACAGAGAATCCGTCGCTCACGAATCAAGTCGCACCTTTTGAAGGTTCGTCTGCAGCGGCCTCTTCACTGCCCTGCGGTATCGTCTGCTTCGGGCTAGCTGGTGCAGACGAAACCAACGAAGTCGTTTTCTAGATGGAGTCGTCTGCTCCCGACATGGCCGGCTGTCGTCTGCGGTCACGCGCCGCAGCCTCCATGGCAGCTGCGGTCCGGGACGTGATCGGCGCCGCGCTGCGACACAACGTTCCATTCTTCTTCTTCTTTTTCCCACTGCATCTCCTCTGCCTCCGCAGTCTCGGATTCCCTCTAATGCTGCCACGATCACCTAAATCGACCTCGAAGCTGCTGTCGTTTGGTTCCCCTCAAGTGCACCCAATAGGTTGCCGTTGAAGGTGATTTTGATTACCTGAAGGTCCATGGCACGTACGAACATTGGGGATTGACGATCAGTTGCGCACGTTTTCCTTACCTTCTCTTGCACTACGAGAAAAGATTCCCGGCAGGGGTGTCTGCGGTATGCAGAAGTTTGGTATGTGGCGAAACCGCGGACATGTGGGTTGGGCCTACCCTATAGACGTGCGAGACGTGAAGACGTGAAGAGGGGATCCGGGTAGTTGAGCCCATGCCCAGTGTTTGGTCCTTTAAAGGGTAACTATAACATTTTGGCTCGCGGAAAAAAAAGCCCAGTTTCAGATGGCGCGGGTTTATAGCAGCTTTCGTGCAATTTTTTTCGTTTGAAATTCTAGTGGATGCGTCACTAAAATCTCACAAAAGTAGACGTTTTTGATGCCGAAACTGAAAAAAAAACCCCGTCATTTCCGAAGACCGGAGGTGGCGCATGACTCAGAGCGCGCGACTCCTCGACATTTTACTCGACGTAGCCTCCGAGATCCGTGAACGACTAGCCGCGGAGTGCTTAATAATCCCGGAGGCGACGTGCAGGGTTATACGCTATAACATATACGGCTAACCACCAGGTGCATCCATCGTCTCCTTAGGCGCAATTTAAAGGCTGCTAATAATAATAAGAACATAGATAATTACCAACCTTGCAGTTTTGCCAAGACTGCTTCTGTGGTACATCATGTTCGTTTATTGCCAATTTATCCAAAATGGAATTTCGCTGGATTTAGCCTCGTCAGGAGAGGGGGGGGGGCGGACCGGGAGTAAGTGTGGCAGTTGCCTTTTCTATACACATTGCCACCCTTTTTTCCTTCCTTTAATTGTCTTTTAGATGAAGATTTTCTATTCCTCTAGAGGCGCCTATCTTAATACACGGGGACGGACAAATCGTTCTTCTCAGCATCCACTGCACTGAATTTCGTGCAGTTTGCTGCATTAAAAAAAAAAAAATTAAGATCTGCGCACACGCGTGCACAGTGCGAAAGACGAGGGCTGAAGGAAGAGCACGACACAGGCGCTCGTCTATTGCGCAGTGCACAGACGTCGATATTGAATCACCAACTCGCCCAAGCTTCCACCTTATTAAAATCTACTCAGTGTAAGGGCCCCATTTTTGAAGTTTAGGCCGATAAGTTTTTTTTTAGAATAATCGTTTTAAATCGCAAAATATAAAGAAGCCAAACCATTATTTCTTTAGAACTCTGTAACTCAGCAATGTGAAGTATGTGATCAAATTTCTGTTGATGAACCTATCCGGGCTTCTGGAGCGGTCAAGCCTGATGTGTTGTACATCGTTCTGAAATATACCACTAATTTGTGAGTAGGCTTTTTACAAAGCTCTCGCACACGTTGCAGCCGTTCATCATATTGGTCCGCTAGAGACTCTCTAACAGGGGCAGCTTGCAGAACTGCGATAGCTGTTTTTGGCGCGCAGTTCCAGATTTGTGAACCTTATGTTTCAATTTATTTAAAGCTTGCTGATTTTTGGTAATCTTCGCAAAAACAAATTCTGCTTCCTATACAGTCAGTAGAATGTGACTTTATCTTTCAAGTGGAGCTACTTTCATTCGAAAAGGTCGAGTGGTTGTCCGATGAGAAAGTTACTGCGTTTTACGCGTATTTTAATATGGAAATCAGAGTTGGCTCCGATGTAAGCTTCCTGTTAACGCCTCACACATATTCTTCTAATGCTTTCTTTCTTTCTTCCTTTCTTTCTTTCTTTCTTTCTTTCTTTCTTTCTTTCTTTCTTTCTTTCTTTCTTTCTTTCTTTCTTTCGCGCAAAGAAAGATGGAACGAAAAATTTTGGGCGTAACGTTAAGAGACAGGAAAAGAGCAGTGGGATCAGAGAGCCAACGGGGATAGCTGATATTCTGAGAAACAAAAATGGAGCTGGGCAGAACCATGTAATGCGCAGGATATGTAACCTGTGGACCATTAGAATTACAGAATCGGTGCCAAGGGAGGAAAAACGCAGTCGACAATGGTAGAAAACCAGGTGGGATGATAAAATTAGGAAATTTACTGGCGCAAGTTGGATCAACTAGCTCAAGACAGGGGTAATTGGAGATGGCAGGGTGAGGCCTTTGTCCGGCAGTGGACATAAAGATAGGCTGATGATGATGATGATGATGCACGTTTTTAACAGCTTTGGTATTTTGTAGTATCTTAATGTGCATTATGTGTAATATGCAGGGGGATCATTTTTATTCTCTATGGAATTTTTAAAAATCGCCTGTGGCAGATTGCATAATTTTTGTCCTTGAGCTGGATTATTCCAAGAGGCTGACATTATTAGCACGAGAAATCGAGGCACATATTCAGCAAATCAACAAACAATCACTAATTACGTCTTAATTACTTTACGTTACATGTTGCAGTTTAGGAATTGTAGCCGCTGAGCCTTCGAGACGTATCTATTTGAAATGAATTGCCACGACGACAGCGTTTTCGAGATATTATTTCCCAAAATGTGCCGTTCCAGTTACTTTTGTAAGCAGAAGCCGGTCACGTAGTGCATATATATATATATATATATATATATATATATATATATATATATATATATATATATATATATATATATATATATATAATCCACCGTCAGTTTCACTTCGCTCGTCGAAGAGGCAGGACGTGCATCAAGGGAGCTCCTCAACAACACTTAGCAATGTGGTGAACGCGGTTTAAACCATGGATACGGGACATCAAGGAGTTGCGACATAATGCTGACGCATTTCTTTCACGGCCTAATCGCCACTGAATCTTTTTTTTTTTAGTGTGTGAATACGTGGCCCAGTTTTGCACACACCAATGTCCTTGCAGGAAAGTCAGTGTACATAGTGAACCATCACACGCCGTGGCTTTATGTAGTACGTTTTTTAAACATTTGAAAAATAAAAGGAACACGTCGCTATACAAATAAAATACAAGCGCTTCCATTAGCGCTAATTTTCTTTTTCTTTACGACCGTCTCTCTTTCTTTTTTAAGTCCCGGTCTTCTCCGACAAATTTCAGGGACAGCCAATGAATGTGCTAAGCGAAGCACCGCCTGTCGCTACTTCTGGTAACTCGACAACCATCTTACGAAGGGATAAAGGTAATTGCTAGCAACATCCTGGGAGCGGGCCTTGGTAGCCTGTACATCTTCGCATGATTGCTGGTCGTTATCGCCGTGCTTCGCGAGCTTCTTGAGCGTTGATCCCGGAATATGAGCGTCGCCATTAATCATGTCAGTAATGACTGCCGGTCATTTATCGGCTGTGACGTCAAGGAGGGAACGGGGTAAGCCCTCTGGGACAAAAGAATAGGGAGCGCCTAGGGAAGCCGCCGTTAGGGTTCGCTCGCGTACTTGCTTGCGAAACTCAAAAGTGATGTGCAGTCTAGTGGGAGCCATTACCGTGACAGGTCCTCGAAGGCAGCGAAGGCCTTGGGAACCGGATGCGATCCGGTAAAGAAAGAAAGAAAGAAAGAAAGAAAGAAAGAAAGAAAGAAAGAAAGAAAGAAAGAAAGAAAGAAAGAAAGAAAGAAAGAAATGTTGAACGAAGTGCACGAAAGAGTCGCCGGTGCACCTTTTCTAAATAATTTGTTTCCTTTCTTTTTTCTTTGCTGAACTTTCTATATAGAGAGAACACATAATGGTCCAGATGTGAAGTGCGCAGGAGAGCTTGCGCAGCTGCAAACGGCGTCAGAAATTGATACGACTGCAGTGCGGAAAGTTGGTATTTTAGTAAATTATGCAAAACAAAGAGATCGAAAAAAAAGGGGGGGGGAGAGGTGAAAGAAAAGTACATTATCGCAGGAGTTTCCCTCATAAATAGGCTTATATATAAGTTTTGTTGATATTTGATGACGACTCGATGTAAAGCGTATGCATAGGCCTATACACTGGGAATTCCTCTTTAAACTTCGCCACGTTTTCTCAGCTGCATCGTCGCGTAGCCTACGCGATTGAAGCGTTTTTTTTTTCTAAGTGCTACCTTGTTCTGCGGAAGGACGTTGTTAGTCTTTATTGCTTTGTATACGTATATACTTTTGTCGGGTACATACATACATACATACATACATACATACATACATACATACATACATACATACATACATACATGTAAATAATACCCCTTCAGCAATAGGGGAACACAAATTGCTATCATGGCAGCTTCTAAACATGGATGCCCAGCATTAAAGTGGTAATGAGCCTAATGTTATAACAGAAACGTGTTAGCAAGGTATAACTTTTCAGGTTCGAATTCTCAGAGTATGTATGTATGTATGTATGTATGTATGTATGTATGTATGTATGTATGTATGTATGTATGTATGTATGTATGTATGTATGTATGTATGTATGTATGTATGTATGTATGTATGGGGGTATGTATGTATATATGTATGTATGTATGTATGTATGTATGTATGTATGTATGTATGTATGTATGTATGTATGTATGTATGTATGTATGTATGTATGTATGTATGTATGTATGTATGTATGTATGTATGTATAATCGTAAGCAGTGTGAGCGGGAACACAGAATTTGTTTTCAAGAAACAATTACTCTGGATGTGGGAATTCAAATGTGACATTTTAACATGCAGCATGCAGCCCTCTCTAGAATGTCTATCGAGGACCAGAGTTGCGCTTTTTGCCACAGGAAATTTTTAAATGTTGTCTATAGCGCAACAAAGACTAGCGCACTGTGGCTGCCTGCTCCTCGCTGTCGCAGCGCGATGGCTACCCGCTGCTGGGTGACGTAAGCAGAACGTCACCTCGAGGGGCACGGGTTCGCGCTCACTGCAGCTTCCCTCCCAGTTTTGGTATCACGCGTTCTGGTATCTGAAATTCGCCGTGGCGCAGTTCCGCGGGTAAGCGCATTTTTCCAGATCCAGAAGTTTATGTGGTTTAGACGGCGGGTTTTGTTCAATTTCCAATGTGCGATGAGCCCGCTGAAACTAAAGGTTTAGGTGTAAATTAATGAGTTTTTGTTACTAAGCAACTAATTAACTCGTGTCACCCGTCAAACGATGATCGGTACCGCTGACCGGCACGTCTCCGAAGGAACCGTCGTTTTATATCAGAGTGGCTATGTTTAGATATTGCTTAAGGAACACGATAGAATTTGCTGACAGGAAAGGCAGAGTGGTCCACCTGAGCTTGTGTGCTCTAGTCAGCTCTTCTGCACTGGGAAAGAGAGAAGGGGAGTGAAAGTACTGCTTTGGGTGATGATAAGAGAAGCAGTGAGTGCTTATGTGGATTAGGCGGTGGCCCTACTAGAGCCACTCGTCTAGTTTCGTGTCATGCGGAAACTTCAACAACGCTTTAGTTGCCCCGCATTGAAGTTGTAGTGTCAGGCCATGGGCCGAGGATAGCACCCTCCGACATTACTTAAAACAATAAAGCCTTCCTAGAAACACTGTGTATTACATTTGAACATTTTGACAAAACAAAGTGAAGGTTGCCGGAAGAGAAAGACAGCTTCCGTTGTTGCTTCACTGCCGAGATCGAGCGATCGATACCCTTGCTGCGTTACTGCACCGCAAACGTTAGTCCTTGAATCAAACAGAATAACTGAGACGCGTACGCTCGCAAGGCCGCTTTTCAACAATAGATGCAAGTTCCCCCGTTCAGACCGGAGTAAAGAAATTGCGCGCATTTCGGTGCGCCTGACAATGCCCGTGTTCGGGAGCCAATCCCCGCCAAGCTTCGATGGCGAATCGACTCCAGTCGCGTCTCTGTTGACATCCGGGAGACAATGAACAGAACGTCTTGCCAAGGGCGAAGCGCCGTTCTTTCTAGCGCGAATGACCTCAATTGTCTTCCAAACCGGGTACGCCCTATACGCGAAGCAATCCGCTTGTGCAAACACGCCGACTGCTTCTGTGACGCTGGCTAACAGCACGGTATATATCGTGACGCTGCACGACTGACAGGGTTCCTTAGAACACCGCGCTTTGTCGACTTTCGACTACATGGCGATTGTTGTGAAGAGGCGAGTTTGTGTTGGAGGGCCCCGTGGCTCTTGCTTGGAACATTTGTGACGGGCGAAATTTTTTTTCTCGTTCTTCGCGAACGCGGCGTTTGGGCGGTGGCTCTTTAGAGATGATTGAATAGCGATGATTGTTCTGTGCATCGAACGCGTTGTGTCACCTATTTATCTTTGCATTGCGGCTATGTCGTTAAGAGCAAGACATATTTGTGTATTGATTTATTAAAGTACTTTCCAGGCCCTAGGGCATTACATGAACAACAACAAGTACATGCATGTGCAGCAATAAAGTTTCAACACAACGTGTTGTGTACGGCTGTTTTGAAATTTCCGTTGTCCGGAGTAGTGGCGGTACAAGCCACTTCATATATAAGCAGTTCCAGGTTTAGCTCGAGTAGATACTCTAGTAGAAGTGGACGGGAAAACGGCGCCGAAGTAGCACAATCGGTAAGAGCATCGTACGCGTGATGCGAAGATGTGGATTCGCGCCCCACTTGCGGACAGTTGTTTGTTGATCCACTTTCATTTCCATTAATTTATCATAATTTATTTCATTTATTTAATAAGTACATGTAATTTTTCCTATGCTGTCCTTGGTGTCTGTTGGCTTCTTATGATATGACTATATAGTCATATCATAAGAAGCCAATAGACACCAAGGACAGCATAGGAAAAATTACATGTACGTATTAAATAAATGAAATAAATGATGATAAATTAATGCAAATGAAAGTGGATCAGAAAACAACTGTCCGCAGGTGGGGCGCGAATCCACATCTTTGCATAATATATATATATATATATATATATATATATATATATATATATATATATATATATATATATATATATATATATATATATATATATATATATATATATATATATATATATATTAGTTTTCCACTTAGGTGATCTTAACGCAGTACAAAGGAACTGGAAGGGCGCTCCAATAAGAGAGAGAGATAAATTAGTCGCAAAAGCTTAACCGGAAGATAAATATCCAGAGGCGTTCCCACAGGCCGGCGGATCGCAAAACACCCATTAGCACTTGCACGGCCTTCTGATCTAATGGTAGGACCCGTCACTGTTGTAGTACCCTTTCCTCCGGCAGAGGCCGGTTTTCGTCAAGCTAGTTAAGCGCGACAGAGAGCGATGAAGCTGAATTCGCATGGCCGCAAAGGCGAAGCTGAAATGCGGTTCCGAACCAATGAGCAGCGACATCAATTATTGGCTGTGTGATTGAAGCGCGACTGCATCTCTCGGGGCAAAACAATGGTTGATGAAAATTGCTCTTATAATATGTCATCAGTGGAAACATCTGAAGAACTACAGTGTACGTCATTAGAATGACAAAATGTGAAGTCCCAGGCCGTTTGCGTTCATCCACGAATAATTCTGAGTACGAAACAGTGCAGGCTTTCTGAAGTTTGCTCGTTGCGATTCGTGCTATTGGTTGGTTTGTGACGCGATGTTGGGGTGAAGATTCCCACGTTTCATTCGTAATGTTGCGTGCTCTAGCTGTATTCAGCCTTTCGCGGTGATCCCTTGGGGGCTGCCATGTTTGGTCCTGTGCTGACGCGCCCATTGCTTGCCTGAGCTGCCTCTGTTGTCTCCGTGTTTACGATGAATGTACATGACGCCGGTACGGCGCTGCAAACGTCTCTTTCGGCGGATATCGTAGACGGTGGTTGAGTGGACCACACGTGAAGCTTTGGCTACAGCTTACAGAGGACATGCAAACGCTTTCGGAGCTCATTACGCTTTGTCCAAACGGCGCCAGCAGCGCATACAGTGCCTCTAATAAAAGCGGGGCTAAAGCTGCATTCCAAGCTATCCCAGCTTTCCGATTGTGAATTGTATCGGTGTGTTCAACTCTTCGTTATTTATTTACCAATACTTTTAAGCAGCGGCTTGTCACGTTTCTGACTCAGTAAGGTTTCCTGGGCGGTCACTGTCTGATTGTTTATCTTCTGCATGATCGCTCGCGGGTGTGCTCAGTTGCGATAGGCTTGTTCTTGCTGGGCACAAAGCTTGTAACGTAGATGTTCTGCACGTTGTAATAGCCCGTAGCTAATACGCATTATCGCTAGTCACTCGCTTACTGTGTGGACCGTTACGAAACGTTCAGTTTCGAACATTAATAATAATATTTGGGGTTTTACGTGCCAAAACCACTTTCTGATTATGAGGCACGCCGTAGTGGAGGACTCCGGAAATTTTGACCACCTGGGGTTCTTTAACGTGCACCTAAATCTAAGCACACGGGTGTTTTCGCATTTCGCCCCCATCGAAATGCGGCCGCCGTGGCCGGGATTCGATCCCGCGACCTCGTGCTCAGCAGCCCAACACCATAGCCACTGAGCAACCACGGCGGGTGTTTTCGAACATTAGTGTGCTGTCGGTGTAGTCGACATCACCCATGATTCGGCGCATTGATTCAAGCGTGCGCCCGTTCATTTATTCTTGGTACGTTGTCGATAGAGTGGGCGTAAATTTGCGTGTGAGTTGGGGTGGATGTGTGCAGATAACGTGCGAGAAACTTGGTATATGCCAAGAAGCGGTGCTACTCTCTTTGTCACCGTATAACGGGCGGTATTCACTCGTGCAGATGTTCCGGGGTTGAAGTCTTTTCATTGGAGGTTAGCGACAACACTGGCGGATGAGCGAACGTTTTTCATCCTCGAAGGAAGCCGTGCATCGTGTAGAGCCTGCAACACAGGGAGCACTTATGTAGCAGTGGTTTGTGCACTTGGACACACCGATTCATTCCATCCATTAGTATGCCAGTCACGATTTTCGCAGCCAACTTCTGCACACGTCGTCACTCTACCGCTCCATATTTTGGAGCATGAATGTAGCACACTGCGTAAGCAAAAGTTCAGTTGCATTTCTGGCAGCTGATTTTATAAAAGCTGGACAGAAGATGTAATGGTTTCCTACTCGTGCACTTTCGCTAAGGCAGCGTACTCTCGTTTCTCTAGAGCGCCATCTCGTTTCTCTAGAGCAAACTGCTTCGCGAAAAGGGTCAATATGCGATGTGATGTGAGCTGGCGGCAGTAGAAGACTTTGCGCAACAAGCCTCGAACGGCGAAGGTTGATTTCTTTTTCCACCGAGAAGTCGGCCCCGCGAAATGTAGATGGCGCTGCCGTGCCTTCACAAGCCGCCATTGCAGGACGTATGGACTCCTATGGCAGCTTCGCTGCCACGTGCACATATACCTTGGAGCGAATGTCTCGGCACCCTTTTCTGCGGGGACTGGCACTGAACATGACTCACTGTTTTCTCTTCACCGCAATGACCACAGGCTGCGGTGTCGGCCATCCCCATACGCGGAACGCGTAGGCGTTGGTAAACGCGACGCCTAACGATACCTATACACTAAAGGGTCGCGTCTCTTCGGGGAAGTCTTAATGAAGTGTGGTTCATTTGTGTTAATCATGCATGAAGTGGCGTTCATTTCATTCAGATGTGGTGCACTGCGGACGGACGGACGGACGGACGGATGGATGGATGGATGGATGGATGGATGGATGGATGGATGGATGGATGGATGGATGGATAAATGGCTTGCTTGCTTGCTTTATTGATTGATCATTGATGGTGTCTACGAACGCAGCACTATACGCTTTTCATCCAGCATTATCTAAAGCACTCCATTAAGCTTCTCATAGACAATGTAAGGCATACGTAAGGAGTCGACTTAGAAGATATCTAACAACAGGATGTAAAGTATTCCACTCTGTTTTTCAATAAGGATAATAGTCAATTTGTCACCTGATGTTGTGCAACAGGTTGCCTTTGCGAAGGCGCACACATCTTTTGCGTAGCAGTATGCACTCACGTACCGAGACGTAATGCCGAATGCAGGGCAGTAATACGGTGTATCTGACATCATCAGGTACGTTCCAGCAGACGCCTTTCCTCCTGTAGCAACAGACGTCATCCCTGATTCATCTATTCTTCCCAGGTGTACGTCTGGCCGCCAAACAGGGATGACTTAAAACAAACAAACAGTCAAGAAAGAAAGCGTGACGGATTAGGCAAGGTGGTGGATTTCCATGGCGAATGTTTATAACGGAAATGCATGACACAGGATATGGAAAGGCACGACAACGACAAGCGTTGTCCTCGCTAATCTGTGTCATGTGTCTTGCATTTGTGCTGTTCCCGGACGTCAGGAAACAAACAACCAAACTAACCTAAGAAACCAACAAAAACAATAAATAAATAAATAAATAAATAAATAAATAAATAAATAAATAAATAAATAGAAGTAGGAGTCTAAGTGCATCAGGAGAAATCGAGGAAATACCCCCCAAACTTGAAGCCTCGCTAAAAATTGCGTAGTGGGCGTTCTCTTATATTTAGTTTGGGGCAACTTTCTTACCGTTGCATGCTATAGCGTTTGGTGAGCGCCTACGCAGAACGGAATGCTGGATCGTAATCAGTTTTACCTTCCGGTAAACAAAGTGTGCGCCTTTCGCCAAAAAAGCTCGAAGCGCTGTATATACCAGAAGTGACAGCGCAAAGTGGCCGGAAAGAACCTTCAAACGAGGTTGGAAGGTTGACACGGGTTTGCGAGCTTCCATTGCGATCTAATCAAGCGGTGCAGGAGGGAAGTGCGAGCTTTATGTGGAATTGTGTGGAGGTTCTGTTGACTCTCAACGAAACCATATTAAACATGTAAGGGCCTCTGGCAGAAGTTCTTTGAAGCAAAGGTCTGTTGGAGTGGAATCCTTGCAAAAACTCGCGCATGACATTCAATTGCTTCTCGACAGAAGTTGTATTGAAAGGGACAGTAATTAATGAGAAGACAACAAAGCTACTATGAGCTAGTTTTGCTAGGGAAGCATGCGCTGTTTTTGGTGTGACCGCGATGCAGACGACAAGCAGACGACATTCACAGTTTTCAGTTACTACAATGTTCATTTCGATTGCGTTCACTTTCGTTGCTGCAGCACGAGGTGGCGTATTCGATTCCTGGCCCCAGTGACTTAAATCTGATGGGACCAAATGCAAATGCAATCACTTATTTAGGGTCTGTTGACTGAGCCTTTGTTGACTCACTGAAACTTTGTTCAGCATCTAATGAGCTACGACAGAATTTTTTGCGGGGCAATAGGCGGCTCGAATCGGATGAAACGGAGCCGTGGCGAAACTCTTGCTCGACATTCTATAGAATTTCGACTGACGTTACAGTAAAAGCAAGAGTAATTTAACGGGAAGATTACAAAGCTTCTCCAAACGGTTTTCGTAAAGGAATTGTGCACTGTATAGGGTGCAAACACGATCTAGACGACAAGCAGACGACAAGCAGACGACACACAGACGACATGCGGACGACATGCGGACGAGAGAAAGCATTAATTGTGTTTCTGTACTAGTTTGTTAATTTATAATTTGTTCGTTTTTGTTGCTGTTGCAGGAAGTTGGTAAAGGGCTCGATTCCGGGCCCCGGTGGCTTAATTCCAACGAGACCGTATGCAAGTGAATGAGTGAATGAATGAGTAAATTCAGCTTGACTGGGTTTCTCTAGAAGAATACTTTTTCTAGAGTGTTATATAAATTGCAAAAGCTGACGGTATGTGTGCACTAAACGGACTTTAGTGTTATTCCCGGCTGCATAGCGTGTTAGCGGAATGTAAATTGTTTTGTGCGTTTAGTGCACCACACCAGCTATCCTTAGATCTGCTATTTACTTCTGTTTACTCTCAATTAAATCCTTGGTGTAAGCGCAGCCTGAGGTTAACCGCAATCAGGCTGCTTGATAGCGAAGTTGGGAGCAGGCATGCATGACAAGATAATCGATCAGGGAAGCGAGGACACACTGCGGCCATGTAAAACACCGTTGCAACTCCATTGTCTCTATAAGAAACTACCTTGAAAGTCGGATGATTGACAAGGTGAGACAAGCGCTTCTCGAGTCCTATAGAGTCGGTGTTTGCATCTGTCTCCTCGGGAGTGCTTGTTTCACGAAGAAACAGGGTCCCTCGCACGTTACAGAAAGTTTTCACTTACATCGTATTGATTTTCTGCTTACTTGTTGACACCTTCTCTGTGCTGTGTAGAGAAATGCTGAGCGACAACAATTTGCCTTGGCGAGGCATGAAATATCGTTGGCCAGAATCTTGAGCGCGTGCGAAACGCTTGCAGAGTGACACGCGAATTTTTCGTTCATTCAAACAACGAAACCAACACGAAGTCGTCTGTTGAAAATTTTAAAGCACTTCTCAGTTCATTCTCACAGGTCGTCTGCGGCTTTTTCAATGCCCGAGAAATTTGAAAACTGAGAAGAAAAACAAGTATAGGTCGAACGCTCATGTTGGATTCTATCTGAAGCGAAGTTAACATGGAGTGTTCAGTTAAGTGCTATATACTACAAAGTGTCATACGTAACAATTGTAACAATTGTATTCATTTTCTTTGTAGGTAATGTATAATAAATCTGATGTAATGTTTTATGCACCGCACATCTGTCAACTGTAATTTCCATACTATGCGCACTACACGGTTCACAAGCTATGCCGAAACGCAACAACCAGTTCAGTTAGTGAGTCGTCACACTGTGAGACGTCGGCGATATTTGATTCTTGACAGTGGAAGAATAACATGGTCTGTAGATATGTAGGCAGAAAGAAGAGGTACGCGTATGCAATTGTCTCGTAGTACAGATAAGTAAGTACATTTAAGTGTTCTGCACCTTTTGTGACACGGTGCAACATCACATGGGATTGAGCGGCCAGGAACGGGTGCATATGCAGTATTACCCAAGAAGAGGGGGGGGGGGGGCAGGCCAAATAAATAGGAAGTGCAAGGAAACCGATAAATATGACGCGCTATTACATCAAGAGGTCGGGCGCATTAGAGATACCTATCAGGTACCGTTCTAGTACATGTTTTATGTTGTTATTTGTTCCTTGATTACGCGAAACATAGGTGGGCGCACTGGCACCACATTAGAGGTCAGCATCGAAACCGTGCCCGGTTAATAGGCAGCGAAAGCTTTGCCTTAAAAAAAGTAAGGCGAAATATCTGCCAAGACGCAAGTTCACCGTTATATATACGCTGTAGTGTCCAGCCTAATTTTACAAACGTGACGTCAGCTAAAGGCAACAACACACATTGGTGTTGCTCTCCCTCGCCTGATGTTTGTGTCCTTAAACTGAACACTACGGTAATCCTGAACCAAAGCAGCTTTTAGACAGAATCGTTGACAAGTGCACAGGTCTGGTAAGGAAGAGAAAAATATTGAGTGGTCTCAGGCTAATCAGGAAACTTCTGGTACACGAACCCTTATCTGTGAGTCACGCTGACAATCTTACCTTACGAAGGTGGGCGTTATCAAAAGGAAGTTGATGTTGCACCAAAGTTGGTTGAAGTGAACTTGGAAAGGGTGTCCGAGAGGAGTAATATAAGGTTAGGCTGCGTGATCAAATTACGCCTCCGCAGCAGCAAGGCGTCCAAGTTCTTACCGCGGTAAGAGGCCTGGTAAGCAAGAAATAGGTGCACTAACGAAAGAGGTGCGCCGACGTCACATTTATAGGTCGTGTAGCAGCTCTCTGTGGCGTCATGGATTATTGCAGACGTAGCGTGGCCTGCGCCGGTGCAGCTACTAATTGTTCGTCGGCAGAGAAGGACTTCCGTTGTTGTCTAAGCGATTCAAAGACTCGATCTACAGCTGGTTTCTAGAACTTTTCT
Organism: Dermacentor variabilis; assembly: GCF_050947875.1. Taxonomy (NCBI): domain Eukaryota; kingdom Metazoa; phylum Arthropoda; class Arachnida; order Ixodida; family Ixodidae; genus Dermacentor; species Dermacentor variabilis. Next base: position 18,361,125 of record NC_134575.1, on the reverse strand, counting down.
CTCACCGAAACGGCCACGACACTTTAGTCGGTGACACCCGAGTATTTTAGAAGAGCAGAATTTTGGGCCGTAAGGTGAAGCGTGGTTGAATGCGGTGAAACACAGTATACGGAATGAAATAAGGACGAAAAGGATTGGAGAGTGACCGAGACTGAGAGCACCCTGGGCGCAAGTGCGCGTTTCCCTGCAGCAGTACCCCCCCCCCCCTCTTCCCCCGAGCAAGTTTTAGTAAACACTCATAGTTATTAGGAGCTAATAAAACAAAAATTACGGTCGCTCGCCAAGTAAAAATATATGTTCAATCAGGGAAGTGAAGGTTGGCAAATTCAACAACTTGAAGGCACCAGTATCTTTCCTTGGACACAAATCGTGTGCCATTATTGACAACAGCGAATGTAAAATTGAGTTATACCTGTACCACGCGGGCGAGGGTAATGCCGTTAAAGTTTAAGACCTTAAGTTTCTTAATGCCATTATATTTCGATCGCTGCTACACGCGCATACTTAATGACATTAAGCGTTGCGGTGGCGATAGCTGCAGTGAAACGGTTAAGTTTGCGTGCCAGTCGTAATACAATGAAAAACACTTATCTAGTGAGCAAATGTTTGAGAAATGGCATGAGAAACATTAGTCGGCGTATTGTATGTAGTTTACTTCAGGAATGTCGTTGTTGCACCCAACCGTAAACTGTTTGAAGCCAAAGCTAGCTCCATGGCCAATCCATAGCTTAGCCAAAGCATTGGAATTGGAAAAATAGCTGGCGCTCACAGCTTCAAAGCTCTCAGGCAGCGATCATGAAGAATTTGACCGTGTGCTCCAGTTTGTTCTGGCGTATGTGCTTCTTCGAGTCAAGCATCGTCGAGAAATTAGAAGGCTTCAGTACGAGGCCGACAAGGCAAGGAGCCGCCGCCGTGCGATCGAACAGCTTCTGGCTAACGCGCTCACGATTAGTACACTAGCCCTGACTAGCGGCAAAATCGCCTGCTGATCTGTACGAAAATAAAGTGCTCCTTTAAAAAAATTGAGAATATATAATTTGTTTTTATCTACAAGCTTGCTTAATATCGTGAGAATGTGGTCACTACGGCCACGGCGGGGACATTGTAAACGAGCGTACGCACTCGACGGCCAAGTGAGTTGTAATAATCGTAAGAACGCACTACGCCGCGAGAAAGACCAATTTTTTGAAGAAAGTGAAGAATATATTAATTGTTATTCACTAAGAATCCGTTTAGTCTCGCCAGAATGTGGAGACACTGGGATCGAGAGTACGCATTTGATGGCCAAGTAAGTTACGAGAACGCACTACGTCGCCAATGGCATTAAGCTTCAATGCCATTAAGCATGACCGTGTGTCACCCCGCAAATGACATTGAAGTTTAAGGCATTAGCCAGTTAATGTCATTTTCTGTGCTTGTGTGGCAGGGGTATTAATCCTTAAGCTCCATCTAAGGGTCCAGTGACCATATACAGTCAAGCCATAACGTAGCACACTGTAGGCTAAAGCATGCACAATTATTTTTCGCACGGAGATTGGCACAAGACATCGCATATTGAATAATAAACAGGAGACCGCGCGCAACCTGTTACAGAGGCGGCACAAATGCGAGTTCCATAAAAGAACACGGTCAAAAAGCAACCCAAGACGCTTAACAGAGGATGCGTATTTAACCGGTTGACATGTGTATGTACAGCAGTCAGATGTGTGTAAGAACAACGGTTTCAAAGGCAGGATAGGGACTCTAGCTCGAGCTGGAGTCGCAGATTTGCCTTTCGGGCGAAACTACAACTTTTTTAAGTGCACCGCATGCGTTACTTTCTTGCAACGCGGTTGCGATGCGTCTCCTTTACGATTTCCCAAAATTCACCGAGTGCCCTCATTTCAAAAGCAACGTTCGTTCACTTCGCCGGTCTGCATAGCATAACGTTTCCCGCATTCCACCGCGTACGAGAGCACGTATTACTGCTTTTGAGACATTTGTGCTCGAACAAAGTTCCGGCGACCGCGTTCGCCTTTGGGCACGCACCACTGGCCTTGAATACCGACGAAATAAAACGCATATGTGAAACGAGTAAGCCATAAACCTACAGCTCCGCGGGGGGACTTATTCCAAGCAAACCGGTCGCACGTGAGATGTCATCAGCGAGCGAGATGCTCATGGCTTTCAATGTCTCTTTGTCCCCTCCTTCCGAAGGCAGAGGAAAATTGTCACCCCTCCCCCCCTCCCTATCTTGAGTCAGCTCTACGTATTCGTTCAATTCAAAGAGAAACTTTCTTTTTTCCTGCTCTTCGTCGACATATTGAACTGCTTCTGTTTACATTGTCACCGCGGGTTTCGGTGGTCGTTGGACCGGACGGTAAAGAGGCGAAATGCGGGATCCTCGAGCGATCTGCAGGATTCAGCCGTGCCCGCCCGAGGCAGCAGGAAGGAAAGCAACCGAGGAACGCGGGGACTCCTGCGTTCCAGAGAGGAGAGGCGGACGCGTCGTATACAGTCGTGTTTCCGCACGCGTACGTTGACGAGGCTACAGCGGTCCTTCGGGAATTCCACCAGATGCGAACATGCCGGGAGAGGCGGAACACGCTGTTACGTTTCCCACCATGAGGCGCCGAACTGTGGGGACGCCGTGCACACCAAAGTTCCTTACGAACGACACAAAAAAGGAATCGGAAAGCATATTTAGCGCCAGCGAAGAAGGCAGACGACACCACAATGCTCCCTCCTGTCCTTGTTCGCTGGCGCTAAATACGCTTTCCAAGTCAGTTTACCAATACGCCCAACAAATGGCAATGACAGAAGGTAAATTTGACGCTAATTTCTGTCCGCGCAGAAGTTTCGTTCTCCGTGAGGCTCCTTGCACCTTAGGTGGCGCAACACTTAGAATCTCCTTTATATCTGCAGGCAGCATTGGCAACAACATTCAGGCAGCATTCCTTCTGCCTGCAGGCAGAAGGAATGTTCTTGACATCCGTTGTCATTGGTCGTGAGTTGTGGCGCTGGCTAACGCTCCCAGGGCTGTATCTGCTATGCGTGTAAAACTCGAGGAAGTAGATGGGAGAACGGCGCTGCGGTAGCCCAATAAAGAAGATCATCGTACGTGTAACGCGAAGACGTGGGTTCGCATCCCACCTATGTCGGCAAGTTGTTTCTTTTTTTCCCCCACTTTCATTACGCTTTACTTTAGGGCTTAATACTACATTTCAATTTAAAAAATGAAAAGGAGTAATTTGGCGTATGTTTTCCTCGGCTTCATTGTCTGTAGGTTCCACATGATCGTGATTAACACAGCAGTCAACAGTGTGCGCCGACTTAATAAGCGATTATGTCATCGAGCTGTATTAGGGTCACAGGAGGATATACTGCTGCTCACCGAGGAAACGCGTGGTTGTACTGGCACCCGCATGAAATCATGCAGCACGCGCCAAGTGGAAGACTACGCTCTACGTCTTGGGAGCTCTGGAAGCGTTCGCCAGGTGATTGGTCGCACCGAGGCGCAGTACCCCGTATTTAAAAGGACACGAAAGATTAACACTAACTCATTTTGAAAATGAAGAAGTACTCTCTGCAAACCTCTACTTTGGTTAATTTCGAAGCAGGAGTTTGACTACAAGAAAAAAGAAATGAAAGCCTGACCTTTGTTATTAAAATTTTTAATTTTGCAACCACGCGCCCAGCGCCGGTACGTCCAGTGTGGCGTAACAGATTTCAAAGTGTTTTCTCGTATTTTCGCTATTGGGGCACGGTAGAAGTTGTTGAAGCTTGTCAGATCGGGTCTATAAGAGAGAGAGAGAGAGAGAGAGAAGGGGGGGGGGAACAGAAGGCAGGGAGGTTAACCAGACGCACGTCCAGTTTGCTAACCTGCACCGGGGAAAGGCGGTTTGGGGATGAACAGAGAGAGAGAGAGAGAGAGAGAGAGAGAGAGAGAGAGAGAGCGCAGCTTCGCGCACAGTCGAAGGTTCGAACCGGGACTATACACGGTTTTCCAGACCTGGTCGACTTGAGGTGTTTCAAGGGCGCTTTCGTGGCTTTCCGTGCCATCGACGCGTACGGCCAGGGTCCAAGGATCTTCATTACCGAAAATGGTCTTGAGTCCAGCTGGTTTAGTGCTGTCCCGAGAACTTCGCGCTCGACGTCGTATATGCAGACAGATACATAGGATGGTGTTCGACCGTTTCTGTGGTTCCGCAAGAACAGTCGCACATGGGCGTATCCCTCCTTCCAATGCGGCATGAGCAGGCCTTCGCGAATGCCACACCGAGCCAGAGGCGGCACAATACTGTCACCTCAGAGCGGGAAACATTTGATGGCACTTGTAGCTTTCTTCGGCTCCTTGAGAGTATAATGTGGCCCGTCTTTACCGATAAAATATTAACCAGAGCCCGGCGTGGGCCGTCAAAACCTTTGACGTCACAGCAGGCTGGCTGCGGGAAGTTAAAGGCGGCGCGTCGGCAGCCGTGTTTCGTTATTGCGGCTTTTCTCGCTTGCTAAGTCTCTCATGATGAGGCTTAGTGTATTTTTTGGAGAGAGCGACCTTACAGGAGGAGTCGGAGCTGTGTTAAGTCTTGTGAAACATATCGTACCCTTTTTCTTTCGTTTTTTTTAGTCGTTGGCTACCCGTCTGCGTAGTCGTCTTATATCGTGCGCGGCGAAGCCCACCTCACCTTGCAACGTCGTCGTATAATATATCTGCATGAATATCTAAAACGGTGACTTTTTTTCTTAGAAAAGCGGAGATGATGAATTAGGTTTCGACTGGAAAGGAAGCAGTTCGCGGTCTTTCTTTTTTTTAATTTCTAGACCCAGGTCAACAGAACGGCCGAGCTCTGAATCCGACTTACTCACGGGCGTATTTCTGCGCCCTTAATGATGAGGCGGCGGGCACATTTCGCGAGGATTATATTTTTTTCAAATTCTCGTAGGCGAGGCTGTTCGAGAGAAGGTTGGTCCGTGTTTTCGTTTCCCCGAATGCCGCACTGCTCCGGAATCTACGCGGTATTCGTCGCTGGTTTATCGCTTTTCTAGAACGAACTGTATCAAATTTGTTTTTCTGAATAAGTTCGCACAGAATGTGGAACATCGTAGTGCCCAGCGTATCGCGAGGAACGAACTTGTTATGAGCGCCGAATCAAGTCGTGTTCTTTTCTTGCTCTCCATTGCACGACGAAGGCCCCTATAGCTGCCAGCGATCTCCAATTGACCCTGTCTCGCGCTAGCCGAATCCCAGTTGCGCCAGCGAACTAGCCGATTCTATCTTCCCACCCAATTTCTTTTTTCTGCCGCCTTCGACTGCCGTCTGGTTGCCTTAACAGTATTTGAGATCAAAGGCTTGGCAGCGCTTTGTCCTCATCAGTCTTAGTTTAGGCCGAACTTAGTTAATGCTCACTCAGTGTTCACTCTCTTCGTCTTTCCTTGTTTCTATTCTCCCTTTCCTTTACTCCTAGTGTAGTCCTGGTGCTCGTCTGGTTGCAACCTCCATGCCTTTCGTCTCCTTGCTTTCTCTCTCTCTCTCTCTCTTAGTTAATACTCAAGAGCCTTATGCTAATGTGGTCCGATAAAAATGCCTTAACTACTCCCATTCTTCTTGCGAATACTGTTGTTGCGTTTTTTTATCGCTTTCCTTTACATTCCTTTATCGTCGCCCTTCTGCTAAGGCCTTTCTCCGTAATGCAGAGTAGAGTGTACACGGTCATCAGTACGCCGACAAAAGTTTTCACATTTTTCTCTCTATTTATCCCGGTGGCGTTTTTCATAAGTACAGCAGGTCATAAGTGCAGTCATTGTACTAAGTGTATGACAACAGCTGACTCCAGCATAGCTAGTCGGACTCCGGTTGCATTCCTGTCGCTCGGAAACTCTGCAGAAGGGTTCCTACCCTTGTACTGACCACCCAAAGCTTTGTAGAGTTAGCTGTCCTACTGGTCCAGCACGACTCAGCCAGAACCAGGAACACGTGCTCGCGATGGCTTCCTTTCTTTTGATAAAGGCTGTACGTGCATGTACGCACACGCATGCGTACACGTATGTACATTCGTCGGGCAGCAACATTCAGTAGGCAGCAAACTCAAATTTATTAGTCCATTGCTTTTATTTTTCTAGGAAGTGGTTATGTGAAGCTCTCGGCCCTTGCAAGAGTGACATCTGTTCCTGGTTTATTATTGTGGTTTATTGTTATTATCTATTATGGTTTATGACGGTGGACTGTTGGGCTAGTTCGTGATGCATTGTGATCATTGAGCTGAGCGGAAAATTTGAACGTATATCTTGTCAGCATTGCCTCTCATCTCTATCCTGCAAATTTTTCACCCAACGCAGTGTTAATCTATTCCACGCTTTATATACGTAATTGCTTCAGCGCAAGCTCAGCTGCCTATCTATACCCGTTGTAAGGCTTTCTTAATGGCACCTCGAACTGCATATCAGACTAGAGAAAAAAAAGCCAGAAACTCCTTTGTGGAAGCTGGTTTGCCACATCTGGGCCAACATAAACCTTTCTCAGAGCGGTCGACGTCTATGCGGCATTGAACCGCCCACGTCGCGGCGACGTCGTATGGTACACGTCCAGTAGACGTCGAACAACCGATGTCTCTGTGATGTCCGGTATAGGGATCGAGTAGACGTCGCTCTATTGCTATTACCCTGACGTTGCTAGGTAAGCAAGGCGGCGATCAAACACGGCGTGGCGAACACGTGGAAATGGTGATGACTCCGCTCCCCCCCACACACGCTGATATATAACCCCGAGAGCACGTTTAAAAACGGCGAGCCCTGGAGTTCTCCGAGCGCTCTGCGGTTCCAGTTTTTGAAAGGGTACAACGAGAATACGCAGCCGCGCTTTCGCAATTCTCGGGGCCCCCTCAAAGACCCAGCGGCGTTTCCTTTGTACGAATACCCCGCGGCATTGGGAAACCTAGCGCATGACGTGACTTACCGCACAAAGTCGAGGAATAATCGCCCAGAAGCACTGTTTCCTTTCTCTTTCAAGTTATTGCGCAAGAAATTTGTCAACGACTATTACACGGACAAAAGGCGAAGCTGTTAGTTTAGCAAGAGATTTCATCGCGAATATTTATGTGTTCGCGTTAACACAGTGATACTACCGTGCAGACTAGTGCAGGATGAAGCAAGCAGAACTGTAAGAAAGCCAAACGAACAAAAAAAAAAACATGAGCCATTTCACTCTGTGAAGGTGGTTGACCAGCGAGACTGTTTAGCACATGACCATTTTGAACAAAGGTACGAACTCATTTATTGTCTTGATGGGTGGTCATGGTGACAAAAGATACGCACACTCATTTACTGTCTTGATCGGTGGTCATTATTTCACCCGCAACTGCGATCACATTCTTTGACAATGTCAAATCGATGCACGTACGCTACGGGGGGGTTGGCTGGGCCGGATCGCTGTGTCATCGCTGTGTATGCAACACGGAACGCATAAACCGCTCCCTTTTCGGTACCGACACATCCACATTGAAATCAGCGACAACGACAACAGGAGTAGTGTCATCGCAGCTAATTCACGCAAAGTGAGTAGACATGAACCTTACGGGACTATGAATCATTGCACTAATTGATTCAAGAAGAGTTTTGGTGTTTAGTGACTCGTGATCTGCGATTAAAGCCTTCTCGAGAGGAATTGTTGCGGAACCGGCGAACAGACTGCTGCAGGGTAGGTATATCACTTCGCATACAGTTACTTGGTTCCCGGCGCACATGGGGACAGTGGAGGGAGCCCCGCGTAACCTCAACGAGGTGGCGCACAGGGAGGCACGGGGATTAGTCTGCCGTGTACTCCCTGAAGGGGCTGGATCTCCCACTCGTGAGCACAGGGACCAACTGTTAACCTTCAACGAGATCACCAAGCACTATTACTTAGGGCGCAGGGCATGCCCCCTGCCACATTCTAAATTAAATTGGTCACAGGCGGTTACATTAAGGCTTCTGCAGACACGAACGTACCCTAACCCGGTCATCAAGAACAAAATTAATCTAGACTGCGGGCTTTCAGTCTACTGTAGTAAGTGTGGGGGGTTTGCTCGATTTAGAACACATGCTTTGGCGCTGCTTGGCGTTGGCCGGTGATGGTTCTCGAGGTGATCAGTGGTGGCAGCGGATGCTGCACAGTGAAGAGCTGGCGGACCAACTCGGGGCTGTCCAGGGGGCCCTTGTGACTGCAGAGGGGCTCGGCCTCCCTGTCCCGACGTGGAAGCGGCCCGCATCAGTTCCAGACTGAACCCTCGGGACGTAAATAAAGTTCTTCATACCATACCATATGAATCATTGCATTTTTTGCTTGCTTACGCAGGCATGAGCCACTGCTCACGGGGGTATGAGCCATTGATGATGACAGTTTTCGACATGCTATTTTGTATGCTGTCAAGAGTTCGACGAAAGTTCGTCTGGTCAGGTAACATGACGATGAAGAAATTGCGGTCACTGACCTAGTCAAGGTGAAAATAACACAGAGACCTTTCGGGACCCGTACGGGTTCCTTGATTTTCTCTTCTTTTTTTTCCATTTTTTTTCCTCTTCTTCTTTCTCCTTTTATTCCCTTTACCCCTTTCCCCAGCACAGGGTAGTCAGCCGGTACTTACACTGGCTAACCTCCCTGTCTTTCCTCTCCTTTGTCTCCTCCTAAAAGCGGGCAAGAGCAGCAAGTCGTTTTTATGTTGTTCTGTATGTTGTATGCGTGATCAGAAAGTATTTAAGCGCTGTTCGCTTCACTTTGCTGAGCGCTTGTAGCCTCTGCCTTGCGGGGCTATGAGCCATTGCATTTTTTGCTTGCTTACGGGAGCATGGATACTTACGGGGTATGATCCATTGATGGTGACAGTTTTGTTCACGGAGAACAAGAATTCACGGAACCCTACATATACAGCTTCGCTGTAAAACATTATAGATGTGTTGCCATGATAAAGGTTTGCTGCATGTGATTCTTTTTATTGTTTATTTCATCTACTCTCAGTACCCATTGGGTCTACAGCCAATAAGCAGTATAGTCGCTAGGTTGTCTTTATCTTTTTTTAAAAGGAATGTCCTCACTTCCTCTGCTAAGACTCCCGATTTCCAATTAATGCGTGGATGACACCTAAAATTGTTTTTTTTTTAACTTACAGATAACATCTACAGCTCTTTGAGAACTTTTGGACTCTTTAGTATCCCTTGTTCGAACTTAAAGTGCGCAGGTACAAGACGAGCCTATGCGGCACTTGGGAGGCGGATTTCGAAAGAACGGTGCTATGCAGTCATTTTGCGTTGTTTAGTACCAGGATTACTGCGCTTCGTTGCACAACAACACTGCTTTGCAGTGAAAGCTGTGAGCCGTGTCCTGGCGCTGGAGACTGAGCAGACGACGCTGCGGCGCGCGTGGTGGCAAATGGAGCAGAGGAGATGGGCGATAAGGGTTTTGTGGGAGCTGCGTCGTTTCATTGCGGATACGGGGTTTGAAAGAAAAACGGAGTTGCTTCTTAAGCAAATACGGGTGTCCAATGTAAAGCACTAAATACCCAAGTCGACTGGAAACAACAAGATCAGTTAGGCTTATGCTGATCGGTTGCGTTCCGTCGTCTGCTCGCTGTATTATCGCGGACAATTTGCTGCGGCACAAAACGCAGGCTGCGGAGTCAAAGCACGCACAAGGGCGCTCCTGAAATAAGTCCCGCATTCTTATCCGCGTTAGATTAAGGCGGATAAGTGAAAACTTAGACATCTTTCTTACAATGGCAAATAAAATAAGATGCAATATTTATCAGTAAAGTTGATGTATATTTCTGCATTTCGGTTCCGCGTTTGCACAAATGCGAAACTGTCGCACGTAGAAGCTTTGCTGATTCAGTGTATCTTCCAAAAAAAAAAGAAAACCCAACAGCGGTGTCAAACGCTACGAGAATGCTTGACGCAGTATCTCATGTGCAGAAACTCTGCCCCGGTAGCTCTATTCATTACGACAGAATGTTGACCGCCGTGTATTGATCGTGTCAATACACGCGTCAATCGAGCTCCCCCCCCCCCCCTCCCGCCTAATATTTATTGTAAATTTAAACTAGGTGTCAGCTTGCGTTCTTACCAGACTTCAGGAAAACCTGCGCATGACGTTTGTATAACTGGTCGAGACGTAATTTTGGGCTAGTTTGTTCGTGCCGGTTGTGAAACAGCGCCAGAGAGCACAAGGGACCAGACGAAGAAGAACGACACGTGAACGACCCTGTGTACGCGTCCTTCTTCGTCGTCTGGTCCCTTGTGTTCTCTGGCGCTATTTTGCTACCCGTGTGTATAACGCTTACGAGCGGTGACGTAAGCACTTTACTGCGAAAGCTATGATTAACGCAAGAGCCTAAAATATTGCGCACCGATAAGCCGCAACATCTGCATTTCAACCAGGTGCCCCACTCAGTTTTCCCAAGTCGGAGGGAGAATGCAATGGCGATTCTTATCTCCGAGCCAGCAGATAAGTTATTTTCTATTTTTTTTCCGATTCTGCGCTATCTCGTAAAGACCCCCACCGACCGAAGGAAGGCGTTATGCGAAGATCCGTTCGCGATCTACAAAATGGCTATCGCCAGTCAAAGGAAGCTTTCGACGAAAACTGGACAGCACACACATACAAGAAATCCAGACAAAACAGGACAATACAGGTATTGCCGCGCTCGCACCGAGGACCGCGTGCGATGTCCCAGGAATCGTATCGGGGCCTCGCCCGCTTCAAAGCACCAACGAGCATTTCGCTGTACTGCACGGAATAAATGATAACAAAACGTAAGCCCTCTTCCATTTCCGCAGCCTCCCCCGACATTGCTCAGTTGATTTTCTCGCTTCTCGTGTTCCTTTTGTTCTGTGCTACTTTTGTTCTGTTCCGTACCACGGCGCACGACGGGAGACGAGAAGATTGCATTTTGTCTCTTTGTTCGTCCTTCGCTGCTTGACGGTTCCCTCCGCGCCGACCCACTTTATTTAAACAAGAGTTGGATAAGATAAGAGAGACGGCGGTGAGGAAATTTCTAAACGCGACAGAGAGAAAGGAGGTCGAGAAGACTGCGGGGTGCGTCGTGCAAGAAAGGCACTGGAAGGGGGTGGGGGTCGGGCCTTTGCGAAGTGTGTTTAAGAACTCGACATCGTATCTCAGGGGAATCCCCCCGCCGCCAGCGCCGGGATTGTGGTTAAAGCGAGGGAGCGGGGAAAAAAATAAAGGAATTAGGGAAGTCGACTCGGTCGCTGGGAAGACAGAGCGAGCGTGTGACCTTCCTTGTCGACTCAAGGGGTAGGGGAGGGGGGTCAATAGTTGCTCTGCCGTTCCGAGAACTCGCGTTGGAGCTGGGCAACATTTGCTTTTTTTTACGCGAGAATTGCTCATGTTGCTGTTGTGGGATTCAGGTGCTGTGCAAGCATTAGTGAGCGGGCGGATAGGAAGCCTGCGGAGACGTTTGTCTGTAATGTCTACACGTTGTACTCGCATATTGTTCGTAGCCTGTGTTTTTTTTTTTTTTTTTTTTTGGTTCGTAGACTGTCGTGGGGGGCCTATGACTGCTGTTTCAACAGCTTTCTTTTTCATTTTGCCTAAGTGTAATCCAGCTTGTTTTCATTGAAGGCATCGCTTTCTTGCATTGCATAGTCTATAAACGCTTGCATTTCATAGTCTACATAACATCCTGCAGACACCTGTCGACCAAGATAGTAAAACGATAAGTATAGTAACTTTTTACGGAACGTCAACAGACTCAACGGCCTCTATGAAATTATAGCAGTCATAGGCCCACGACAGTAGGCCTATGACTGTCGTGGGCCTAGACTGTTGATATGCCTCATTCTGTGGTCTCACACTTTCGAAGGGCTATTGTCCATACACGACGCGTATAGACCGCCTATCAGCCTTCTGATGCTTGTGCATAGCCAAAACTTGATATGCACTGTAACGAGGCAAATAAGTCAATGTGATAAATGCGTCGCATGGGGACTGGGTGCCTACTTAGGCTATTGCTGTCTTTTAGGTTGGTTGCGGGGTTTGTGAGGTTTTACGAACAACAGCCTGCATTTTAAAGGAATAACGTGCTTATAAGGACTACTGTCGCGCTGTAAATGCATAAGAAGCACTCTTGGCTATCAAATCAGGGCCCTCTGAGTCCGAATCTATAGCGCTACATATACCGGAAGAAAAGATTTTAGGCACGTGGAGAAGAGTTGACCGTGCCCAACATGCATAAAGTCACTCTTGAACTTTCTACGTGAGACTGGTTTAGACGACCGCTTCTAGAACCTGTGAGACGTGCAGACAGTGCGAAATGTGTTTGCGTGATATTTTTTGTTGTTGTTGTGTGTGGACAAGCTTACTCCTACGTGCATTGTGTCTTCAGTGTGCATCCGCATATTGGACAACGTGTGTGTAGTAGCTCATTGTACCGTAACATAAACACCCGACACCTACCTTTCCCTGTATTTCCTCCTTCCCCTTTCCCCAGTGAGGAGTACCAGGCTAGAGCCGCGCTCTTCAGGCCGACCTCTTCTCCTTTCTCTTCATTAAAATCTCCTCCTCCTCCTGCAATGACACCAAGCTTTATTACATTTATTGCATATAAATAAGGAGGAACCACTGACGCACGTACGGAATAGCTAAGCCAGCTGTAATAGTGAGGGAGCAAAATTAAGAGCCTCAATCCATGGCGCGCCCGCATACCCGAGCACCTCAGTGATCCGCTCGCGGCATAAGCTTATCGTTATGCGTGGTGGTTCGGCTTTCACGTCGGTAATCCTTGACTGGTGCGAATTGCAGCGGGGCCGGTCAGTACGAAGTCATACACAACATTTTCTTTACCTCTTGCAAGCAAGCGGACATTGATTGAAGTTAATTGCGAGATCTTTGTCTGTAATTATTATTATTATTATTATTATTATTATTATTATTATTATTATTATTATTATTATTATTATTATTATTATTATTATTATTATTATTATTCACTTTGCTCCAACTGCCTTTCTCCTCTTTCTTTTGTGTTTACCTTGCGCTGTGTTATGTACACTGTTGTTTTTACAATTGTTCTTTTTATTCATTGTGTGCATGTTTTGTTTTTTAGGTGCTTAATCTGCGCCTGAGTCAACACTCCCACCTTAGGGTTGTTGTTGCGCACGGTAAATCAATGACTTGATTGATTTATTAATGGTTATTATTATCAATTGTGCCATATCGTACAATATAAATACCGCACATACGCATGCTGAGAGACAAGCAGGCCAGAAATTGTCTCCTAAAACGGACACTCCGCCCTGCCGCTTGAAAAAAAAAAAGAAAAGGGTCAGGGGTTAAAAGACAGAGGGCGGAAAGTAGAACAAAACATCTTGAGCGAGCACCTATGGATTGAATTCTGAGAGGTTTACGTGCCGAAAGCGCGATTTGATTAGGAAGCACGTCGTATCAAGGGGGGGGGGGGACTCCAGATTAATTTTTACCACCAGAGGATCTTTCACGTGCCCCCCGATGCACACGACGCGGGCGTTCTTGAATTTCGCCCCCATCGCGATTCGATCCCGCGACCTAGTGTTCGTAGCAGCGCAGCGCCATAGCCGCTAAACGACCGCAAGGGCTATAGACCGTTTTTTCATGGGCGTCACCATATTGGTACGCAGTGGCGCCATCTATGGGCAGTCGGCATGCTGGCTTGGGCGAGCGCTCCGTTTTGCGTGACAGGTATACGTTCGGCAGTGGTTTTTGGCGTTTGTTCTTGCGCTCGTGCGGTCTATTTAGTATGACGTGGCGTCTTCTACGTGTAAAACGGTTCTGTGAGACGTACTGAAGTGGTTTAAGTCCGTATGGCCGGATTTTCTGCTGGCGTTGAGGCGGGCGGAACACGCAACGCGATGTGTTCGCGCATATTTGAGCCTGCAATCAGCCTCGGAACGTTCAATTCACTAATGTGACCGTATTGCAGTATTATCCTCTAGTTCTAAGCTGCGGTTTAGGAGCAATGAAACATAGGCGACGATCGTAACAGCGTGGGTACCGTTCTGCTACGACTGGAGCTGTGCTGTCATACTTTGACAAGCGTCCAAACTGTTAGCTGCAGATTACATTGCGTGATTGCTTGGTTTGGTCGATGAGGTTTCCACCCATGAGTAATATAGTTTTGGTTAGTAATAACAGCATACCTCAGAGTGTGAGCTATACTTGTGCAGCAAAGCGGCCGTTTACGAACTGCGCGAGCATCCTAAGCAGTGGTAGTTAATGGATTACAGATATCTTTGTTCTATATAGCGCGTGGTTTAAGCATGTGGCATCAACGTTTATAGTTCTGTAAATATTGTGTGGTGTGACTATGCTAGGTCGTACTACGGTGTTAGCCCGTTTTCTCTACTTTTTACGCGAGATATATGATGATAACCGTTTTTTTTTTTCGATTGTGTTCGTTCCGTTCTCTACGACGCACTTACACGTATTACGGAAATTTTGTCCTCAAAAATAGCCATCGCATACTTTTTATGCGATCCCTCTCGGACATTATGGCTTTACAGAGCAAAAAGGCAATGCCAAAGCAGATAGCTTTATATGTATCGTGCTGTTTCCCCAACCGTATTGATCGCTGTGTTGAGCCGCGCCATCGGCCTCATGCAGGAGGTTGGCGTAGACATATACCGATTTCAAGCCTACTCGACTTGAAATGCGTGAGAAAGACGCTGGTGCGTCACAAATATTTGGTAGCGCCTGCCACTTGGATGTTTCGCAGTTGCCTTAGGTTGGCCGTAGACGAGCATGCGCTCTTATGTTTTCGTCGCTACGCCACGCGATCGGACAGTGAGCTGATTTATCATTTCATGCTGGTAATACGGAGACACCGGTTCTCTTCGTTGAACTGAGACCGATGCGCCCAAAATAGTTCACAGCACATGCACACACCGCGGCTGGCGTGCGTCACATGTTGACGCCCCCAAGAGACGTTTCCGCGTACTGCAGTTACCGATGCGCCGAAAGGCTTCCCTGAAGGCCTTATGTGAACGGACGTTGCGTAAATTTCGCAAAGTACGATCTAAAACATCTCGAAATCGTTCCGCAGCACGCGGCAGCAATACTTTCGAGCAGCGCCGCGCCGGATCGCACAAGCCAGAGAGGAGGAAAGGCTCTCCGCGCGCCCTATCCTCCTCGCCTGATGAAAAGGTATATAAGAACTTAAGTAACCACGGGATAGTCGAGTCCCGTAGATGAGAATACAAGGCCCGAATCCTTGGGGACCTTGTAACCAAGCTCAAGCCCTACCTTCTCTGCTGTGCTGTCTGAACACCCCGAAAGAATACCGCGTTCAAGCAACCAAAAAATAAAGAAAAAGAAAGAAAAGCTAGTCATAAATAAATGTTTGTTTTGCAGACGATAACGAATCGTGTACGCTGTTCGTACATCTTGTTTTGAAACGGCGATGCGTAAAATTTGAAAAAGAAAGGGAAACGGGGAACCCTTTGTTTTCGCGAAGATATTGTACCCGCTCAAATAGAATTAAACAAACAATGTATCCTTTGCGATTTTTATTGTCTACATCACGATGCAGCAGCCCAGGAGAAAGTGCATCTACGCGGAAAACACAGGTCTCAGTCCCACGGCGCCTGCGCAGGCCACATGGAGCCTTAATCTGCATTTCTAATTAGGCTGAGCCGTGGGCGACCGTCTGCTGTTACGCTCCCCCCATCGCAACTTCATTTCTCCCGGGCAGGTCCCGCATTACGCGTCGTGCCTGGGAGGAGAGTCCATTTTTTTCGTGGTTGCGGCCTGATCCCTGACGTGGGTTGGGATCGTTGGTATGAGGGATCACAGCGCAGCCTTTTGCGGCTAGCTAGCAGGCAATGCAAGGAGAACGGTGCTTTGAGAAGTAATACGTAGATGATATCACTACTGTTCTTTCATTCTTTTCTTGGTGGGATCGGTATGTATGTATGTATGTATGTATGTATGTATGTATGTATGTATGTATGTATGTATGTATGTATGTATGTATGTATGTATGTATGTATGTATGTATGTATGTATGTATGTATGTATGTATGTATGTATGTATGTCTGTATGTACGTACGTACGTACGTACGTACGTGGCAGTCTGATCAGCCCCAAATACACGTGAACAAAAGGAGCAGCAGAGCGCAAACAGTTTTTCTAACTGCTCACAATTCAAGCAATACTACGTACTATGCATAAACATCCCAGACAAGAAAAAAGAAAACAGACAAGATGCATAAAGAAAAGAACAAAGAAAACGTACAACATGTCAATACACTGCTCAACCTTAGATAATAGCATAAAACTCACACGGGGGAGCAAAAAAAGCAAGACTATCACGAGTCGAACAAGACACACTATCATTTTGAATACCAATCAGATCATTTAGCAACCGAGGTTGCCTGGAGCGCAATGTTTGCGATACGTAGTTAGTGCGTGATTATGGCACGCGCCGAACTCTGGATTTCTTGTATTATAAGGAGCTTCATTTTGCTGCAGTTGAGCCGTACAAGTGATGCAGTTTAGGCTTACTGTCTGCTCATTTCTTCACGCAAGTACAAAAAAATTTGGAGGACGCTTCAAGTTTCGCCTTTTAGAGCGGAACGCCATAGTATTCAAAGATCCCTGACTGCTTTTCATGATTCCCGGCAACTGCAGCTTATGTAACCGTAACGTTTACCGAGAAACGCTGGCAGCGAATGCTATGCACGAAGGCGAGCTTTCTGGTAGAAACGCGGCCTCTTCCGTGGCCTCTTTCGTGATCTTCTGTCATTGTTTCGCACTCGAAATATTTCAGTCTGAGAAGAGCTGACATAAAAGAAATGAGCTGTTGGTGTTTTTTTTTCTTCATTACGTTTGTTTGTGGGCTACCGTTCTCAAAATTCTGGGGAATAACTTTGTAAAGAATGAAAGACCAGGTATGAACTTGGTTAAAACACGTTGGTGGGCTAGTTGGTTAGAATCCATGGTAGTGTTTATAAGCGCGACTGGACGAGGACGAAGAAAGAAACAGATACACAGACACAGCGCTTCACTCTCAACTATAGATTCAACATACTTTCAACAACTTTCAACTATAGATCTATAGTTGAAAGTGAAACGCTGTGTCTGTGTATCTGTTTCTTTCTTCGTCCTCGTCCAGTCGTGCTTATACACACTACCAGGTATGAGCAACTTTGGTGGTAGAAGAGTGGTTGGTACGAATAGTTGGTAAATTAGATACGAAACTTGTTTCGCCGAAGCGACGTCCGACGCCGGTCGCCGACGCCGGATACTTAATAGAGCCTTTACTTTCGGTGTCTTAAGTTCGTGAAATAAAGATGCTGAAGGAAAATCATATATTTTTTTAGAACGAATAACTCGGAATGAACTTTATTTTGGAGGATATAAAATCTGTTGATATTAGTTTCACATGTCGCACCCCAGATAAGACAATAGTTTAAATGGCTCAGAAAAAGGTAATTGATATGAAGTGTTTAATAGAACGTGGAAGGTAGTTTAAGGAATAAAGGATTGCAGTGATTTCTGAAAGCTTACTAGCAAGAAAATCTGTGATTATGCTGACATGAAATTTAGTTATACTGACTTCGACTAGAGCACACAGAACTACGCTACGCGAAGCAGAAATGCTACTAATAATACCAAAGCATACTTACCATAACGATAGTCTGATAATACCGAACGAAACCAACGGCTTACACAGCAAAATAGCAACATTTGCGGTTTCTTCCCGTGCTACTGCCTGTCACGTTCTTTTTTAAAAGCGCTGAAAGTATTACTAATGCAGCTTTTATTAAGTAATTTATACACAGATTACTTTCTGGCAAGAAGCGTACTAACAGGCAGTCTGATTATTCTGTGTATTTTGTATGTTTTTTCACCTCGTATGTATGTATACCTATGCAGGTAACTCGTATATATTCTTTATCTTTTCGCTTTTTGGGTAACGCAGCTTAACCCAATCCCTCCTGCAACATTATCTGCGCGTTCACTGAAGACAATAAAATGATAAAACGAAATAAACTAAAACGCACGTCTGCGGCCTCGGCCAAGCATGCATATATATAGTTACGATAACTACAGGTCACGCGTGGGCTCCAAAAAAGAAAGAAAGAAAAGGAAGCTTGGTTCTGCAAGGCATCTTTCAGAGAGAGGGCAGGTTCCAACGACGACTATGTCGTAAACTGGACGTAATGAGCAAATATAGTAACCTAGCTAGCGACGGCGATGAACCTCGATTTCCTTTCGCTTCTCAGAGCGAAGTATTTACGTGAAAGGGCACGGCGGTCATCGCTAATGAGCGTCGTTCCTCTAAGCTGGTGACACTGCTAATTACCGCGGCTCGTTAGCGAAACATGGCCAATCTCCGGCGCGTGCTTGAGAACAGGTATTAGTAAACGAGTCTGTTGCGAAATGCCACGCCGGCAGTTCGTCGCTGCGTTCATTGAAAATCGACATTAAAATTTGCCCGAACGCAGTTCCGGATAAAAAAAAAAAGAAAGTTAGATTACCTGTTCACCTCTATGTCTGGCTATCGAGAACGCATTTGCAAATGAAATCGATAAAATGTTATTGGAGTTGTAACCACCTAGTACGGTAATTAATTAATCAATGATTGTTTGGTTGGTTGGTTAACCCACCCAGAGGTGAAACTTCACGGCATCGTATGGAAAACGAAACTATAGGCATCGTGCTAAGTTTGCTGCGCTTGTACGGCATCGTTTTGAGGCGTCAAATCCGACGTCGCATATAGGATACGTTCGACCGTACAGGGTCAAAGACGGATGCATGACTCACCGTGGCCTGAACGTGAAACCGAGTGTGACACACGCCTTGTGACATTATCTTTGTTTAGAAGCAGAGTTTAGAACGTTGTCGTAAAGGTAAAGAGGGCCTGTTAAACATAATGAAGTTATTTCGCCAGAACTGTTCGCAAGTGCAGGTGCCAGCCACTCACGACGTTTTAAACTTATTATTAGTGAACACGCCCGGCCTGTTTGCCAACGGACAGTTACTAAAAGCTTTCCGAACAATTCGGTTCGAGCTTATTCGGCAGCGCGTGTGGACGTGTGAACTTGAGGATTGATAATCGCTTATGTTTTTTTATCTATACCCGAAATTCACTGATTCCGAGCCAAGATGCCCATGCCCTAAGAGGGGAAACGCAGTTCGAAAAAAAAAGGAAGTCAAACAGCCGGGCTAAAGTGTTTCATACAACCAGGCTAACCTTCCGATAAGTGAACATATCTTCGGCCGAATATTATGATCCGTTTTATGTGGGGACTGGAGTGCCGTCACGTGATGTCGCTCGGTAACTGTGACAGCCTTCAAATGAATGTACCGCAAAAGATAACTACGCGCTGGCGTATTGCATTTTCGCGATAGGCGGGCACTGATTAATCTCCCAAGTAATTGCCTTCTTCGGGAACGCTTCGCAATAGGTGGTTGCAGGCCACTCTGCTCGCGTCCCATTGGAGTGAACGCGATTCATTAGAAGTGCGGTGCTCGCGGATATTTGGATAGAATGAGTTAAATACTATAGCACGAGCTCTTACTTTTCAAAGACTGCGCATTTGCCAGGACTTCCTTCTTTCTTATGGTGTCTTTGTGCTTAAATGGTTTTCGGCGTTCCACAAGCTATCTTTAGAGTATTCAATACACATTATGCTACCGGGGACAGATGAATCGCGAGTAAGAACTTACTAAGCAGAACACCCTTCGCAAGTATTAACATCGAGAGCACGACCTGCCGCCGGTGTACTTATTTGGTCGCCAAGAACATTGTGTGGGTGTATAAGTTGAAATCTTGCCACTATCACTCGTTCACTTCAAAGTAATTCGGCACCCTTAAAATCGGTCTATAACTCACACAATTACACCATTTTTGTGTGAAGGTGTTAGTTATAAACCGATCTGCATCCTTATTCACTTTAAAGGGTGTCAGTTATTTTACTGCGTACTACCGGAAGCGGAAACGGAAGAACGCATTTTACAGTTAGCCCTTGCTCGCATTTCAAGTGTCCTCGACGGGGCATTAGTCTTTTGAATGCGAATGGAGCCATTTCAAAACGAAGCTTTCTTTGCCTACGCACTAAGGAAAAATTGCACCCTTAAGGGTGTTTTCCTGACTCACCCTCTTACACCCAGAAATAACGGTGTATGGGCGTACTAATACACCCATATGAAAGGGCGAATTTTCGGAATTGCACCCTTTCTCACAATGTGTGTTTTTGCCAAATGCACACTATATTTTATTTTTGCAGCTATAAAATTTAATATATCACTACCCTGGCCTTTCGGACGTCCGCCGAAGTAATCCCGGACTGTTTTCTGAGGCGTCTATAGAAAATCAAGCGAAGGAAAGAAAGAACCTGCGCAGCCTGAATGCAAACTGCGGACATGCAGAGATCGCGAGTCGGAAATGTTACCTCTCGACCACTTCGCCTATACGTAGTTACAGAGAATAACGCGGCGCTCTTAAGGGTGCAGCTGCGTTTCTATAGCTTCTCTGGTGTGCAGGCGCCACGCTCCCCAGATTGTGAACTTAAGCTTACAGCGCGAATACCTAAGACGGACCACAAAAGGAAGATGGCGCTGTGTGTGTCGTATCTTCCTTTTGTGGTCCGTCTTAGGTGTTTGCGCTGTGAGCTTAAGTTCAGAATTGTGCTCCAGCTATAGGCCCAAATGAAGTTTTACTGAAATTCCTCAGATATTTGCTTCAGATTGTCTGCGAATTAGCACCGAGGTGAAGCAATTTAAGCGCAGCTGTAGCGCTAAGATGTGAGGACTATGTAAGTGGTATCTTTGCATTGTGCGACCGAGCCGCGCCACCTCCGTGATAAACGTCGCGTACTTATCGGCAATAGATTTATCCGCACCTATCTGCGAATGTTCATTCCAACCGGCACGACATGAAAGAGCGCGAGGCTTAGCGCGGAGAAGCCGGCCCCGGTGCTACGCCAGAAAGAACGTGCGCCTGGACGACTACGATTGGCTGACGCGTTATGATTTGCCGGCGATTGGCAGCTAGCTGGCGTAAAAGTGCAGAAATCATGTTGTAGTGTTGTATTCTACTGTTTTTGTTTGGACATCTCATTGCTCATGCATGTCTAGTATACAGTTTCTAATAGTAGATTTATTTTTATAGCGTATGCGAAGTGTAACTGTGTAGGTAATATACTATTGATGTACTTGCTATTGAAAAGGTGTTCCGGTCTTCCTCATATTGTTCCTGTTGTTCTTCTGTTCTTCTGAAAACTTGTCGAATTTCATTAGATACCTGTGATGTTGTATGCCCGCTACCTGCACGGGCCTGCAGAAGACCTACATTATTGATAAATAAGTGAAATCTGCAAAATAACACCGAGTTGAAACAACCCAAACGAATCCAGTGGTAAAAACCGAAAGGCAGGGTAGAAAGTGAAAGAAAAAGCTGTGTCTTTCCGCTCCACCACCGCAGGCGCCGTGTGCATGAAGTAGCAGGTTAACATCCGTAGCCTACTGTGACGATACGACATGCTAGAAGCATACGTGTTGGTGCAAAGCGCTGGGAAAATACGCGCGTGTGGCTTTCTACTTGCTCGAAACGTCGAAGTGCCCGAGCACCCTTAAATTCCTGCAAGGTGCACGTTTTGAACAAAAACACTCTTTTAGTGCACTGAAATTAATGAAAAGGAGTACTAAGGGTGTTCCGCTAACGAATGCATCCATTTTCGAAACTTGTCAAGTAAGGGTGCAAAAAAAAAAAAAGGGGGAGGGGGGAGGTGTGTTTCGACATCCAATCCACCCTCGAGTGTGTGATTTTCCTTAGTGGGTGTATGTCCCCGCCCTTTGGCGGGTCGTCTTCGTCGGCTGTCCCACCGAATAGAGAGAGAGAGAGAGAGAGAGCATACAGAGGAAGGCAGGGAGGTTAACCAGAGGTAGTTGCGGTTATCTACCCTGCACGGGGGAAGGGTTAAGGGGAATAAAAAGAGAAAGAGAGTGGAAAGGGGAGATAGAGAGAAAGCGAGACGAGCACTAAAAAAGCGCGTACGCTATAGAGCGGCATAGTGGGCGGCGTTTTTAAAGTCTATCGTTAAGCTCCGTAGACCGCGGGAACCTTAATATTAACTCAAGTAAGGCCTTCAACCCGCCGAATAGAATCCCATCGCGGGATAGCAGTAGCTGAGGCATAGCGCCGTTGAGCTCGGAGTCGTGGTTTCGGTCTCGGCCGCGGCAACCACGTATCATAGGACGAAATGCAAAAAAAAAAAAGAAGGAAGAAGAAGAAAGAGAGCGATAGAGAGCGAGCGAGAGAGAGAGAATGAAATCACACGCGTACTTAGGCTTAGGTGCCCGTGAAAGAACTTAAGGCGGTCAGTATTACATTCACAGAATACTTCGCCGTTTGGCGTCCTGCGTAATCGGATCGTGGTTTTGGCGCGTAAAGACCCCGAGCATTTAATTCCGTGTTCGCCGGACCGCCGAGCGGATGCATTTCTGCACCACAGGAAAGGCGAAAGGCTGTGCGACGCATCGTCGCTGTATATTCGGCACCTCGGCGCATCGCGTTTCAATCGCTGAGCATATATCGCGGACTAATGAAATCGTGACGGACCGTTTCGACTTAGCGGCTCATAAAAGCGTTGCTGCTGTACACCGACGCCCACAGCGCGTGGGTGCCGCACAATTTTTTTTAACGTAGTGATTGTGTAACGATAAGCAGTTCGCCGATTAAGATTAAGCGTCCAATAAACAAGGATATAGAGAAATAATCAAGAGGAACACGACTGTGAAGTCGGGAGTCTCGGTGTACCGGGTGACCTTGCGTGGTTCCTCTCCCGAGTCTAGTCGGCCGTCTAGACGAGGCGGCTCGCCGGTTTCGGAAAGAGCGAGGCCGATTCCTGGGACGCGCTCATCTATATAGATGTATACGCAAGACTGTTGTACGTACCGTCCTCCACACTCTATACTGGCGTTACGCTACGGGAGACTTCTCCGTCTCAGTCGGGCCGCTAATGAAAGACAGTTCTGGCGCAACGCTTACCCGCACCATGTCCACCCTCAGCAACTCACTTTTGCCTTTATTTTTTTTTTCGCTGTCCCCATGAAGCATGCTTCCCCCGGTTGCAAAGCTAAGCTTTAGTCGGCGGAAATCGATATTCTTTGTCGGCGAAGTGGAGCGAGAGCGTCGTGCACTTCCCTCTTTCTTTCTTTCTTTTTTTGTCTTTTCGGCGACGCAATTAATCACCTCCCAGCGGGAGATCGCGGGTGGGTGTTAGGAGGCGAAGCCAACTTCCTCTTTTCGGCGAAAAAATAACCGCCAGCGGCCGATTTCAAGCGGCGCGCACGGACGCCTGCTTTGGTCGTGGTGCAGAGTAGACCGCTGAGTACGGTGCAGCGTTGGGAAGGCCACCTCGGTGAAGTTCTCTTCGCTTTAGGGCGTGCAGAGTCTACGGAGGTGTATGTCCCGTTTCGGTCGAGAGTTGTGACTCGCTGTCGATAACTGCGCGACGGTTGCATAATTTCACGTAGACTTCTTCGTTGAAAGAAACTCAAAGTTAGGGTAGTATATAATGCTTTGCGCATCTTCTATTTAGTCCGCATAATTACGGGATACTGAAATATCGATTTATTGTACAGGGATAGTGCGTTCTTTCGCAGAAATAATTGACACACACACACACACGCACACACACACACACACACACAGGGAGAGAGAGAGAGAGAGACGCATTCTTTCATAGGTGCCGGAGGTGTTTGTCTAGTCCTACATGACATTGATGATGCATGCACTGTAAAAAGAAATCTGTCAGTTTGACCTTTGTGTTTTTATCATTTTTGGCAAGCCATCGACGTCATTTCACAAGGCGTTTTTATCTCCTTTGAACAAGGAGAGAGTCACGAATACCACATGAAAAGAAGGTAAGAGGAATTGCTTGTGATAAATAACTCACAGTTTTGCCTTACGGGGAAAGCAATGAATGCGACAGCAACATGTTAGAATATTACACGAAGCACAAGACTCGTCACTGTAGTGGCAGTATGAATTGAAGTGAACGTAAGCTAAGTAAGACCGAGCTGCTGTGCTAGGGCTCCTCTGTTTGAATCCTCTCATCAGACAATTTCATTTATGTTTTTATCGCGACAGCAATTATATGGACACTCCAGGCGCATATCTGCCGTCGCCGTCGCCGTGAGGTTCCGTACAAAGTCCAAGGGCGATAAAATCATCGCCGCGCGTAGTAGGCGGTATGTGCAAGTGAATGCGTGCGAGGATGAGCCGACATCGCGGGTCAATCTCGCGTACGCAAGGGAGGAAAGCGGAGAGGAAGCGCGCCGTCTTCCGTCGCGCGCGATGCTCCGGAGGGACGGTGGTGGGGGGTGTTCTACTCTGAGCGGCTGTATCTTGAAAGCCATCTGCGACGGGGACAGAGACCGCCGCGCGCTGTGTTTTCGGGGCTTAGTTCGTGTTGGGGATGCGAGACGCAGGACGAAGGTCAATTCGCTCGCTGCTGCTGCCGCGTTTCCTCACTCCAGCGTTCTGACAGCGAATTTCCGCGGTGAATGAATGAACGCTAGGGTTTTACGTGCCGAAACCACTATTTCATTTAGAGGCATGCCTTAGTGGGGGACTCCGGACTGCTTTTGACCGCCAGGGGATCTTTAATGTGCCCCGAATGCACGGGACGCAAGCGTTTTTGCATTTCGCCCCCATCGAAATGCGGCCGGCGCGGCGGGGGTTCGATCCCGCGACCTCGTGATTGGCAGCGCAACACCGTAGCTGCTAAGCCATCGCGGCGGGTGAATTTCCGCGGTCATCGAGTTAGATATGTTCATGTTTGCTTGTGCTTGCGTGACACCATGCTTGTTAATTTAGTTATCAATTAAAGCCAACGTCTTTCTTAGCGAATTTATCGCCACTTTTCCGCATCGGGTACGTTTCAAACCTCCTTCGTGGGCCGATCCCGGACGTAGTGCACAGTCGCACCAATGAAATCGCATAATTTTAAGGTTTGAGGTTAGTTATTGTTTTGCACTTGCAATATTAAAGTCTGAGAAGATTTAAGATGAAAGGCATGAGCTGTCGGTGTTTTGTTTCGTGACATAGGTTCGTGGGTTGCTATTCTAAAAATTCTGAGGAATAATGTTGTCAAGAATGTAAGACCTCGTATGCACTACTTAAGCTATAAAATGGTGCGGCAGTATGTAGCCCGCACATACCGCGTGTGATATAGCAAGGAGTGGCACATAGCATACATATACCTAAATATATGCGGAACCTCACGGCGACGGCGACAGCACAAGTTCGCGTGGAGTGTGCACATAATTGCTATCGCAATAAAAAAAGAAATAAAACTGTCAATAGCATGATAAAGATAGCATGTGTACATAAATTGAGCTGTCAGTAGCTGCCACCGAGGAAAGTAATACATCTTTTGTTAAATAAACTAATACATCATATATATATATATATATATATATATATATATATATATATATATATATATATATATATATATATATATATATATATATATATATATATGACTTCTTTATTTTCCGGTACGAATGGTGGGGAGGGAGGCCCGAACAAAAAGAAAGCGAAAGTTAATTCACTTGACGAAGGGTCAAGGGCACTTTTACAAGGCGGACAACAGATCGGCCCATTAACAGATCAACAAGATCCTGTATACGCGACGCATAATGCTTGTGGCCGCCGCATAGGCAAAGAAAGCTTGCCCCTCAAAAAAAAAAAAAAAAAAAAAAAAGAAGAGCAGGCGACTCGCAAGAACCCATATAATGCCACCCTGCTTACTGCCGTGATAACATGTATTACTTCACCCAAAAGGCGCTCTCCGGCGCCCTTTCGATGCGATGGCCTTCCATTAGCGGTCTGTCGGTCGCTCTTTTTGGGTAAAGGAATATATCCCGCAATCTGTGCGATAGTATGTCGACCCTTGTGCATTTCTTGCTTTTTTTTTTCGCTGTTTTCTTTCTCGTTTTTAACCCCGTTGCACGGAGCTCGCGTCGAGTGGTGAGCGATATGACATGCCCCCTACCCCCCCCCCCCCCCCCACGTTTTTTCTTTTTTTTGCGCATTGATCCCGCGTCACTTCAATAGACTTTCCCTTGACGGTGCAGCGATAGTCTGGCCCATTTATTCTGCCTCTGTGCCCGCCTTTATTTTTCCTGCGCTGCTTTCGCGTTTTAGCCCCGAACACGTCACAACTTACGCAGATTTTGCGGGCCAATCGCGAGTCGCTTACGCACATTACACCTGTGATGTCCCCAGCGCAGTTCCTCATCACAGAAAAATGAACAATCGTTCGTGGCCTTATTCATTGCCCGAGGCCAGAACTAAAAAAAAATAAATATTTTTCTGCTTTACACGTGGCCACGCCGAATACATTTGTAGAACAACGTGAACGGAACGTTACTTGAGTGAAAAACATAATCAGTATAGTAATCAATGGGTGACTGCTTTGCTGAAGCGTCAGCAAACAAGGACCGCTCCAGCTTGTCAAAAGTGCTTCTGCAGGCCATATATGCGGTAAGTTTCTGCCGCTATAACTAAGTGTTCTGGTGTATCAAACTCTGCTTATATAGCAAAAAAGAAAAAGAAAGGAAGTTGAACGTTGGGCATTACAGGGTTGATGAGACCACTTGTATATATCAACCGGACTGCAGCTTTGTCAGTCTCGCTTCGGCTTGGCTAGTGGCTTCTTACGCCATCGTGCGCCGTGCGCAATTCTGCGTCGTCAGCAATTGTGAACGCGTATACGGGCGTGTCGTTGTCAAGGAGGTTATACTAATACTTATTAGCACTGATAAGTATTATACTAATAGTATTAATAGTGTGTTAATATAATATACAATATAACATTAATAATACTAGTAGTATTAGTATAACCTCCTTGGTAGTTGTGCGCCTGCGTTTTGTGTGTACGTGCGCCTTAGCGCGGGAGAGAGTTCGCTGGTCACACGCGCTGGACTTTCGCTGGCCACGAAATCGTTACCGGACGCAGAAATAGACGCACTATATGGGCAGAGCCTTTTAACTCTCTCTCTCTCTCTCTCTCTCTAAGTGCGCACGGATTTCGATTGAAGGGAAACGACGCGAGAAAGTGGACTGCTCGGACCCCCTTTACTGTGCCCATGCAAATGAGGCGGACGTGAGGACATCGTAGCTTGGCTGTGTACTCAATTGAGAGTGGCGTTTCAGTTTCCAGGGCGGAAAAAAAAAGTAAAGTATACAAGAAATGCTTGAAAAATAGCGGAAAAGCGTTTCGTGCAACAGAAGCCTGCAATTATACGCTCAGTGCGTTATCGAGTGCGAAAGCTCGGTGTACTCGACCAACGGCAGAAGAATGAAAGCAGACGACACTGGCGATCCCTGTGTCAGCTCGCTGCCTTGAACTGTCTGTACTCACGTTCTCGCGCGCACGCACATTTTGTAACAGCTCAAAAAAGAAAATAAAAGACACGACACAAAGACAGGGAACGGTGCACGGGACAATCCATGTGTCTTTTCCTTTTTTTGCGCGGTCGTTACAATATGTAGCCAACAATTCGCCTGATTTTTTTAACCTGTTACGTATGCATACAAAGGCACGCAAACGCACGAACGCGCGCGCGAGTGAGCAATACCTATCGACTGAAAAAAAAATTATACCAAATGACGCACCATTTGAAGCTTTTCTGTTTTAAGAATGTGGCGTAATACAGTGCACCCTCTTCCTGTGTGCAAGCAAACATTCTTTCATGCATGACTAAGCATAACGCGACTAAGTGTTATAATGTCGCACGAACCTACGTATATGTGATGCGGTTTATGTTAAAACGACGTTGGTATTTTGTACGCCGGCCGAGGGACGTAGAAACATGTTCGACTTGGCTCTGTCGTGAAGGCGAAGCATTAGATTTAGATTAGGGCACGCAAGCCGCTTGCGTCCCCTAATCTAAAACTCTCCAATATCGCGCTGTTACTAGGTAGCGTTATCTGCTACGAGGAAAAGGACGGAGGGGGGGGGGGGATGTGGGCCAATCCCCGAGGTGGTGCTGTCTAACACAACGCGTCAATTCGCTATAGCTGTCACGAAAGAAGCAGTCTTGCGTAATAGCGATGAAAAAAGAAAAAGCGATCGTAGTCTAATGGTTACAGCACCGGGCTTCTGTGCTCGAAGGCAAAGAAAGGTTCGATGTCAGCAGCGGTCGCACGTTCGTTTTGTTAAAGAGGCCCGAAATTACGTGAGACACCTATCTACACAACTGACCTAACAGACAACCTAACCTTTCTATCTAACCGCCATGTGCCCTGGAATGGGTCAACTAGTCCTGCGCATTAAAAGAAAGAAAAGCTATATATATATATATATATATATATATATATATATATATATATATATATATATATATATATATATATATATATATATATATATATATATATATATATATATATATATATATAGCGAGCGAGAGAGAGAGAGAAGGTGCACATAGCCATGGGCGATGATCGCCAATGCAATTAAGTGAATAACTGCTGAATGCCGTTGCCTCGTTAAATGAACGATGCGCACGTAGGCGTGTGTTTGGTGCAGTGAGGTTATTTGGGTATAGCCTCGGTTGTTTTACTGCGGAATTACACGGAAACGAGAGCCCTCAACTAGTAATAACATCAGTAACGGTAGCACAGACCGAGCACACTCCACCATACTGCAATACGTAAATATTCAGACGATCCAGCGCTTTCGAGCGACATGAAAGTGCGCTTCGAAGAGATCTACGGGGTGTTTCACGTAACCCGAACCGAGGATCAAAAAAAAAAAGAAAGTGGTTAGCCGCATCTGGGTGAAGTCAACGGCAAATGGTATGCCGTCATGGGGCGCTCCTCCAAATTTTTTCTTTAAGTATTCAGCTTAATTAGTCAATTAACTGAGATCGATTATTCAAAATTTTTAATATTCAATTCAGGGCCAAGCGCGCTTCCTTACGTTGTAGAGGGGGTCCAGAAACGACTGGCACAATTTTCTCTGGCGAGTACGTGCTGTGGGTGATTTTTTTTTCTGGCTTTTGGAGAAGGCCCTCGGAATTTGTAATGAAACCACGTGACTGTCCTCGTGCGCTATCGTGTTGCAGCGCTCTCAACCGTGCGCTCAGTTAATGAACTAATTAAGCGAAATATAAAAAGACATGCTCTAAAGATTGCCACATCACCGTAACCCATATGTCGTTTGTTTTATAAATAAATAAATAAATAAATAAATAAATAAATAAATAAATAAATAAATAAAACATGTCAGTATCAAAGACACTTCGTAGGTGCAGACAGAAAAGCCATCTATCAGGCTTGACAAGGTCTGCACCTCCGAGTGCTGGGAGACAACGCGCACGATAAGTACAGCACGTCAACAGAAATAAACCGAACGGCGTACAGAAGTCAGGCGTATTAATTGCGCGGTCTTAAATCAGTTGCTGCTGTCATAAATACAGCTGCGGTAAAAGCCCGAACATGGACCGCAAAAGAAAACGGGCGAAATAGACAAACAAAGCTATTCAGTTAAAGGGAGAGAGAGAGAGAGAGAGAGAGAGAGAGAGAGAGAGAGAGAGAGAGAGAGAGAGAGAGAGAGAGACGCTGTAAACGTAGGTGCATGGAACACCGTTTATCCGCTCGACGTCCTTCGCACGTCGCGTGCCGCTCCACCCGCGAAGCGCTCGACACGTGTAAGCGCCGTCGTTAGACGCGTGCTTGCGACACGATCCTGCTTCCGCAGCCGGCGTCGACCGCGCTTTGCACAACACGTAACTTTACCGAAAATCCAGTAGGGCCATCACTCTTTCCGACAGAACCCCGCCTGCAGCCTCAGGTCGTGCCCGGTTTCTTCTCTTCTTATTCGAGCAATGTGTCGCACACGCACGCACAAAGCTCGTTCGGACGGCACGGAATGACAGATTGCGACGGGGGGGGGGGGGGGGGTGCAGTGCACAGGGTGCCCGAGCGAACCGTGACCCGAGGCAGTGTTAGAACGTGGCCCGCGCGTGTGGCCTGCAGGTGGCGCTGCCTCCGGCAAGGAACGAAATCAGGAAAGAAACAGTTTACGGTAGCTCAAAGGGAAGCTCATTACTTTTCGAAGCGAGATCGGGATGCCTTAGAACGCGCACCTATAAAGCGAGGTACAAGAAGGAAGAAGAAGCATGTGCTTGCTGCGTTAGAGCTATAGGGAAACGATGGAGCATGTTTTATTAGAATGTGAAGACGTCTGCCCAGCGGTCGATTAAGGCACCACTGGCGTCCTTGAAGCCCTTGGATTCAGCGAGAGCAGTGGAAAAGTGAAGACGTCCGCAATAGGGATTAGTTAGAGGCGATAGGAAGATTGGTGGAAGAAAAGTAGGGAAACGACCCAAAATGGAGACGTACAAAAGCAAAGTTCGTAATAAGGGATCTGGAAATTTGGTTGTGGGATGTCACAGGGTTTTTCTTTTCTTTTTTAACCTAGGTAGGACATTAGGCAGTATAATAGAAGAGCTCGGTGGCGCAACCCACCGCCCCGTTCC
Source organism: Dermacentor variabilis (assembly GCF_050947875.1). Taxonomy (NCBI): domain Eukaryota; kingdom Metazoa; phylum Arthropoda; class Arachnida; order Ixodida; family Ixodidae; genus Dermacentor; species Dermacentor variabilis. Next base: position 18,330,619 of record NC_134575.1, on the reverse strand, counting down.
AAAGGGGACGCTCATAACATCCATCCATCCAACGCTGCGCAAGTTATTCCATCGTCAGATCAAGCGCTTCCCCTGCTTCTCTTTCCTACACAGAATAGAGAATATAGGTGAATGGGCAATTGAACTTTCACAGTGCTCACTTCCTTCCTCTTTTTCCCTTTCCCTTTCCCCCATTGTAGGGCAGCAAACGGGACGCTCGTCTAGTTGACCTCCCTGCCTTTCCTCCTCCTCCTCCTCATCTCTCTCTATGTCTCTCTCTCTCTCTCTCAAAAGCGTGATGCTATGACAACGCGGTGACGATGCCGCTACAGTTCGCGTTAATGCAGGCAAAACGCGAGCTCCTCCGCGGTCGTATTGGCGAATACTGACTAGGAAAGAAAGTTGCGTAAGAAAAGGACATAGCCCACGCGAAGAGAAAAGAAAGTGTCCGTCGTCTTTTCTTTCTCTTTTTTTGCGCTAATTTCTCTTCCTCATCGCCAGTACAAGATCAATTAGCCCAAAAATTGAGTCCTCTGGCGCAGGCGAATGGACGAGTTGCAGGGCGTGACGTCACAATGATGATACGTACCGTCATTTTTTTAAGTAACCACAGGCGAATCGCGCTTCCTCAGTGTCGCGGAAGAGTAGACAAGCAGCGGAGCGTGACGTCACGAACGTGCGGAGGCACTGCCGTCGCAAGTGGCGCAAGCGAAGAATGCCGTAAAGACAAGACCCTCACGTCAATAATATACGGTGGTGCTTCACGGAGTCATAGTTAGTGCAAGTATAGTTACATAGTAACTTCGTCCTTACTCTAACAAACTTAAAAAAAATAATTTATAATAAGGAATTCTCCATAATGGTATTGAATATGTCGGCCTTCATAAAAGATACGACATCGCTTCTTTCCTCGTTTATCTGCACTATTACTTGCCGATAGACTGCATAAGCAGCCCATATCTATAGAACAGCTCGCTTCTCCGAGTGTGAGGCACGAGCATAACTGCGTTTTATTGCGTTAGCATTCTTTGGGTACCTCGTGCACTTTCCGGGGTCTATGTATTTGTCTCTGTATGTCTGTAGCTGATCGTTCTCCCGCCTAGCTGGGTCACTGAGTAGTCGGTGTTCGATTGGTTAGCACATCGGGCTCCTGTGCTGAGGTAACAGGGTTCGAAACCAACCATCGGACCAACTTGGGTTGCTGAGTATGCACCACCACGGCCGCAGGATTCCAGCGGCCGTCTAAGGGGATCTCACCCCTTATGATATTGCTACGGAACAGTATACGCGATCACGAAGAGGCGAGCAGTGTGAAGGCGACGTCGACGACGATTAGAGGCTAGCGCGGGCTGTTGCCTCTTGGCCAAGTGCGGCGTATTTCCCTGTAAATATACTTGTATATAGCTTTTCGTCTGCGTCTTCCTACGTAACATATCTGGTGGAGGTGGACGTTCCCTATACCTCGTCACGGAGCTTCGCAGTGGACGGTACGTCGAGCCTTCCTTCATGGCTCCCGGCGACGATAACCCGACTCCACCGGCTCCGACACCTGCTGCCACTTCGACGACCTACATCACTCTCCCCGCTCCCCGTGATCCTGGCGTATTCTCGGGCAAAGATGGGGAAGACGTCGAGGACTGGATCAGCCTGTACGAACACGTCAGCCGCAATAACCGGTGAAACCCTACTATCATGCTCGCCAACGTAGTCTTTTACCACGGTGGCACGCCTCGAGTTTGGTTTCGGACGCACGAAGATAAGCTCACTAGTTGGGATTCGCTTAAGCAAAAGCTCTGAGACTTGTTCGGCAACCCCTACGGTCACCAACTTGACGCGCAGAAGGCGCTTTCCGGCCGTGTGCAGACGTTAACAGAGCCCTATGTCACGTACATTCAGGACGTCTTGGCTCTGTGCCGCAAAGTTGACACACACATGGCTGAGTCAGACAAGGTTGCCCACATCCTCAAAGGCGCTGCCGATGACGCCTTCAACTTGCTCGTTTGCAACAACGTGGAGACGCTGGATGCAGTTATAAAAGAATGCCGCCGCCTGGAACTCGCTAAAAGCCGACGTATTGACCAGCAGTTTGCCCGTCTGCCCAACACCCCAGCGACATCTTCCAGTGCCGACGCTCCTCGTCCCAACAACACTGGCGATGTTACAAGGATCGTCCGGCGTGAGATCGAGGCCGTCTATCCGGCTTCCTTCGACTCCAGTCCCACCAACACATCTGCAGTCACGGTCTCACTGATCCAGGCAGTTGTCCGCCAGGAGTTCGAAAACATGGGTCTTCACACCATCTGCTCGGCCCATCGCCCTGATACCCGCCCGGCTTCTTCCATTCCGCCCCGTCCCGCATCTTCTTACCCACCACGTTTCCGCAACCCATTTGAACGGCGCACTGCTGACGACAAGCCCATTTGTTTTCACTGCCATCGAATCGGGCACATTTCTCGGCACTCTCGCCGTCGCTGGAGTTCCCCGACCCCGTCTAGTTATGCTGCCTGCTCTCACCCCCAGGTGGCCCTTCTCGTCCCTATGCCACACGCTCCGATAATGCCATCACTGATTCTCCTACGCCGAACCGCCCCTATTCTCGTTCGCCTTCGCCCCAACAACGACAATCTCGCTCTCCCCAGCCCCGTCGCTCCTATTCGCCGACTCCCTTCGGACGCCGCTCCCAGCCGGAAAACTAGACGATGCAGCATCTCGAAGTGACGCGGCATTGCTCCCTACGCCGCCAAATCCCCTACTGACGTTGCCCACTCATCTGAGCTTTCTTGACGTGCAAGTCGACGGTGTTTCTGTGTCTGCTCTTATCGACATTGGGGCGCATTTGTCGATAATGAGCGCTGACCTTCGTAACCGGCTGAAGAAAATAATCACGCCCACCATGACGCCTGTTGTCCGTGTCGCCGATGGCGGAACAGCCCCCATAATTGGTATGTGTGCCGCCCGCGTCTCCTTCGCCGATCGCTCCACTATCATGCTATTCACAGTCATCGCCCACTGTCCCCACGACATCATCCTCGGCTTAGACTTCCTGTCCACACATTCTGCTCTCATCGATTGTTCCGCCAGTACTCTCCGCCTTGACTTGCCTGTTCTGGATCTTGCTGAACCACACCCCAGTCGCCTTAGTTCCGTCGACTTCGTTCGCTTGCCACCTTCGGCACTGACTTACGTTGACTTAGTGTCATCCCCACCCGTCCCCGACGGTCACTACATCGCGGCTCCTATGCAAGGCGTCCCCCTTACACACGGGATAGCACAAAATTGCATTTGCTGCGAACGTTATCGCTGGCACCATTACACTTTTCCAACTTCCTCACATCGCCTCGTATTCATTGTAGTTCCAAGGTGCTCTATGTTTCATTATTGCTGCATTATGCTTCCCCTTCTTCTTATATTATCTTGATGGACGTTCCAGTAGGTCTCGCCTACGTTTATGTATACACTCAGGCATTTATATGGCTTGACTATGGGTATAAATTCCTGTTGAATCGGTAACACGCAATTACTCGTGTCTTCGATAAAGAACATAGTTCCCGATTTCTCTGTGCTAAGCTTAAGGCCTAGATTCGTCGCTACATTGCCATTTATATCCGCAGGTCGCTGTATATCCCTTGCATTGTCCACTAGAAGCGCTATGTCGTTCGCATACATCAGCCTAGGAAACTTCTGTTGAACCCTTTGTCCATTACCACTGTAACATAGATCAAAACTTAATTTGATGCTTTTCATTCCTCTTTCTACAGCCCTAGCATAACGCGTGAACAACAATGTAGACGGAGGTCACCCTTGCTTCAGTCGTCGGTGTATTTCGACAAGTTGGTTAAATTCGCGGCCTTTCAATACGGTTTGTACTCGCTTTTCTCCATGCGTCAACAGCTCCGCGAAATTGTGCTTCAGAATATCACACAGCAATACCCCTATCTATGTTGTCGCAAGTTCCTTTGACATCTAGGAATGCTATCCATAAAGGTCTATTTATAGCTATTAAAATCTCGATGCACTGCGCCAGTATGATAGACATTACCCTGTAAGCGCGTGCTTGGTTCGAACTTGTTCTGTAGTTACCTCAATCAGCATTGTAAGGAGATTGGACAGCAAGAAATTGCTCAGTAGCGCCCCCTATCTGCTGTAGGTAACGTCTTTTTTTTTTTTGCGCTTCAATAACACTGCACGGCTTCTCCTGAAAAGAAAATTTTGTAACGAGTCGATCTCAGTGTCCGTATACTCGAATGCAGTGCAGTGAAGGTGCACTTCCCAAAGCAACTCCTCATCGCAGCATTCAGCGAGGAGCGTTATTCATAACCGATGTCTTCGTCCCTAGAGTGGCGGTGCAACGGGTCCACTGTGTGGGGCACACGTGGAAGCAATAGGCTTGACCGATGCGTTAGGCTTTGAGGACAGACAGCAGGAGAGACATAAAAGAAACTGCAGTGAAGGGTAGTAAAAGATGGACGGAAGATCGGTGCCGCAAACGAATGGATGATATGTTATAAAACAGACATTCTACAGTGAATACTAGAATGTAAAATATTTAAATATTTCAATGCAACCGAAAATGATAGAGAACAAGATCTAGAGATGATTATAGAGAAGAACAAGATGGTGATAGAGAAGACGGACACCACAAGGGCTGACTTTCAACAACGCTGACTTTCAAAAAAAAAAAAAAGAACTTGAGCTTTTGCACGTACAATCATTACCTTGAGTGCGAAAAAGTGTGGGTTTCACACGATGTGCAAGTACGTGTCTGTGACACGTGTGGGCAAAGGTATAAGAATCCGTGCATCTTTCAAGTAAACGTTGTTGAAAGTCAGGGCTTGCGGTGTCGTCTGCTCGCCTCGTCTACGTTTTGCGCTGTTAACCCCAGGCGATATGGACGCCATCTATACGGAGGTTCCGCTCGTGGGGAATAAAGGCGACACAGAGACTCGGCGGCGAAAGACAGACAGTAATCTTTATTAACCGACATCGAAACGAATGCACCGTGTCCCCTGAGCAAGCAGCGACGGGCTGTGTAATAACATTGGTTTGTGTGCTCGTGTACAGAGTTCTCAAGTAGAGCTTGTACCAGCTGGCTGTTCCGTCACGCAGGCTCGCTAAGTGGGTCAAGGCTCATCGAGGGCCGTCTGCTGCGCGGGTTTAGAACAAACAGAGTTATTTAATACCTTAATATTTAATACTTCGTTTTTAATACTATATTAAAGGGCTCTAGTGGGAAAGTTATACACTCTGTGGTAGTACTGCATGCTGGAACAGGCATACTGTGTAGCTGTAATCGTGGCACAAAACGCCGAATTGAGACCGCCTGTCGAAACCAGCGAATGTTTTGGCGTAAGCTGTCGCAGCACGCCTGACTAACGTCAAGGTTTGAAATGTCCCGCTAGTACATGGCGAATGCACACTCACACATTATATGTAGTAAAAAATTTTTTTCACAGAACAGAACGACGCTCGAATTGCACTTCTAAATGCCATCCTCCAAGTTCCTATTTTTGTGATCAGGCGTGAACGTGGCGAGGTATTCTAGTCGTGGCTGCTGAAGAAGCAGACGAAATGGATATCAGATCACAGCCGGCAATCACTTAGTGTGCACTTCACTCTCATGCGTCCCCACACATGTTTAGACTTGACCGGCGATAAACTTTAAGGCCGAGATGTGCGTATTTGTCGGTGCCTGCTTTCGTGAATTAACCCATAAAATGGGCGAATGCTGCGAAGCGATATGATAAACGATACTGCACAGATCGTTAACTAAATGAGTGCCGCAGATCGCTTGATGAACACCAGTTTCATCCAGCGGAGTTCTGCAGAGATCAGCATGACGTCAGCGGACTTTTGTGACGTCCGCGGCTGAAGACAGGGGTAACAATTTGGAACTGGCGCGTCGCTATGGTGAAGTCGGAAGCTTGCTTAGTCACCGGATGCGTTTTCCTCGCGCCACTTTTGAGGACAGAGTGTATTCTGCGATTTTCATGACTGAAGCGGAAATTTACTGCAATAAATGGCAACGCACTTATCGCTTGTAACAAATTAGAGCAGTTGATGTCATCTATCGAAGTTACTGCTTCAGTAGCTGCTTCCTAAAACAAAGACGAATTAGGCAGAAGTTTCATGCAAATACCTGTGTTAGCGCAAGAATTGATATCTTTTAGTGCACTATATCGATCGGCAGAAAGTGCCGCCGAATAATTTAGCACTGAGAAATGTGGAGTTGTTGTGACTAGCGGTAAATTGACTTTAATGAAAAACAACATCGGTGGCGGACGGGGTCTTGTAACGAAATTAACAAATTTTGTGCACCAGTGCTCTTCTTTTCTTCTGCGAGAAAAACAGGAAAATGTCCAGCATAGATAAACAAAACACCGCTATATAAAGGAGGAAAAATTTCGCAATGTTACACTCATTTCCGTAACTTACACGCGGTGCTTATTATCGCAAGGCATGTTGAGTTTCCTTTAAAGATCACTAATGGTCTGCTCACTATTAACGAAGACATTTGCGAGGAATGATTTTGGCAAGCCGTATCATCTGTGTAGCGCAACATGTCATTAATTACGTGGTCATAGTTTCGCGCTTGACAACTGCACCAGCATTAGACCCTATTAAAAATTTAATTTGTCCAGGACAGAGATAGTATTCGCATTTACTATCAGGCAACAAAACACTGAAGGTACCATTTCGCTATTTCTCTACACTTTGTGTTTAGTCTAAAAATAACATTTTCTTTTGCAGGCCGCCCAGATGCCTTTCTTCATAGGGCTCTGTGGGTGCACTGGAGAGATAACGATGTAAGTTTGTTGGGGCTGCGAGATTTCTGGTCTTTTTAAGTGAAAGTGGCGCTCAGATAGGCACCAGAATTTCGTACTGGTGAAGTTAAAGACGTTGGTCCAACGCCCACGTTAAAGACTTGACGAATATCATTACTTTAAATACTCGACGAACCAGCGGCGTTACAGGAAACACTCCTCGTACGAAAAGCGCACTAACCGTCCATGTTGCAATTTTTTATTTCTCGAGACAGATTCAACGCAAATGCGGTGCAAAAAAAAAAAATCACGTGACCTATGGTTGTCGTAATAAGGATTTCCCGCCTGTTCTACAGATTTCCACTTTGTTCCCGTCTAGGGAAAATTGTGCGGATACTAATACAAAGAGCCAGCTATTGAGTGGTATTTTGACTTCTTTTTTCCTTAGACTTCCTATAACTACTGTATATTTTATTTTTTCTTAAGTGACGCAGACGTCTAGAAGCAAGCTTCTGTTTGTGCCCAATGTCCGAAACCTGGTACAATGCAATAAAAAACCGCTCCAGGGTAAAATTGTTCGAACCGTTACCTGTACAATATGCCCGTCATAAAGAGTATGTGTGCTCTGGATATTATGCAAAAGCAAAAAGTGAGAGGAAAAGGGTAAACCGACAACGAAGCCGACAGACGCCCTCGGAATGAAAGAAAATGGCCGATAGTGCTTATTTAGAGACGACTTAGATATGACAGCAGACGGCTTAGGGCCTGCAGGAGACGACTTAGGGCTCACAGCAGACGACTCAGGCAAACGTCTGGTGAGCGTACTTGTTAATGGAGAGCACAGCGAAAGTTCCGCAAATAAATGAGCAAATAAAAGCGCAGAAGCAGACGGCCCTCGTTGGAGCAGCGCTTTGAGCCTCTCACTTTCTCGCCTGCGTGTATAACAAAGAGCGCGGATTGTAAGTATACAAATAGAATAATTAAATGCAACGGGGAAGCCCACCCACACATGGAGCCCTTTCCCGTTTCAAAGACAGACACATTCACTCACGCACTAACACGCGCGCACGCACACACACGTATGCACGCATGCACGCACGAACACGCGCACACGCACGCACACACAACCCCCACAAAAAAATGAGGCAGCACCAATGGCGGGCCCTGAAAGGCCGTTTCCGGAAGCTTCGAAACTGCCGACTCAGTTAACGACTTCGAGGGCGTTGCAGGATGTACGCAGAAGCCACTTCACCGCCAGACATGTGTGCGCAATTCTGCAGTTTCACGCGGCTCGAGAACTCCAGAGAGAGAAAACGCGAAGTGTCTTAGCTGAGTCGACAGTTTCCAGGCTTTGAGCAGACGGCCGTTGCGAATTGTCGTCTGCAACGTGGTCCTCCTTGGCTTGCCTGCCACCTTGGCTTGGCTCGTGTCGAAGGATTGGGTCGCGAGCATCAGCCCGTCATATCCAGAGCTCTTTGATAACACCGATTGCGAAACTCCGGTTTGAAAAGTACTTTTTTCACCAATGTTACTTCATAGAAAAAAAAAAGAAAGAAGTCACGCATAGAAGTATTGCGAAATGAAAAAAAAGAACACGCTTTTTTTTCATTTTACCGCCAACAGAGGACGCGAAACTTCGTTAGCGCCTTATTGTTGGGTTAGTATTCACTGCAGTTTTTAACCGCGGCACCTGGTTAAGCAGAGGCATAATTAAAGAGCTCTGGTGAAATCTTCGACACAACCAGCTACTCTTTTGTACGCTGATTCGAGGGTAAAACGCTTGTATGGCGAGATATTTTTTCTTCTCTGCACGCACTTACGCAACTACGCCCACCAAAGCGCGCGAACATTATGTTGAGCTATTTGTGAACCACTGATCCGAACAATTTTGATAAACATCTCTTTTTTTATCGTTCAGACCATGGCTCAACAGCGCCCAGATCAAAACAAGAGAGCTACGCTAAATGTTCACCACACAAACATAACCGCGAGCAACATTTGGAACTCGTATACGATGACAAAACTCGTCAGTCCGAACAAGAACTGTAGACTTTTCGTTTGTGTCTCTTTCTTCGTCACAACTCCGCTTGGTTCTAAGGTTAAATGGTCACTGCTTAACGGCGATGCATTCGGGTTATCCCGAAATCGCTCTAAACAGCCGACTATGCGGTTTGTGAGTGCTCATCCAATTTGCGAATGTTTCCTCCCATATTTGCCGGGCATGGCCTTCGAGACCACGTACGCCGTTACACACTGCCTGAATCTCGCAGGCTATATTCGGAGTTGCTTTATCCAAATGTAAGCGTTTTAGATTTCGTAAACCGCACTGACTGACTCCCTCCCACTGAGGATTTTACGACAAACAGCAATCCAATCTTTCGCCGTCTGCAACTGCAGAAGTGTGAGTTTGAGCTGAAAATGCTTGGCGAACAACGTAGTTATCAGACGGTGGTTACAACGAAACGATGTCCGAAAAAAAAAAGGAAACATACACACTGCAACATTTCCAACTCCCGCGACAACATTCCCATCGGTATATACCCTGACAATTGACCAACGTGTACAGGCGCTGCGACTTGCACGGCACAAACTCTTTTCGCACTGCTTTGTGACATAAAAGACGGGTGCTACACATTTCACATGCTTTCCTTCTCATACTGCGTCGTCTGCTACTATTACGCACAAGAAACTGCAATCCAGACGATAATTCATCAACGCCTCACCTTTCGCTTGTCAATAATATTTTTTTTTTTTTGGAAACGACCCTCGCCGATAATCAACACAAACAGATGCAAAAGCACCCGACTGCTACATAAGCTAGACGCTGGAGAACATCGCAATGGAACAGCTACTAGTTCCGTGTCGAAATTTAGCTGTTTGCTTGGACAGCTGTGAAAAATCCATGCTTGATAGACTTGTACGTACCGAAGAATAGCCTGCGGATATTTTCACCTAACCTGACCAGCAATTATTACCTGCACAGCGGTTAGCTCTTCCAGGCGCGAAACTTCAATTGCCGAAATGTGTGTTCTGCACGCTGTGTATAATTTGAACCTCATATTTATCTAGGCACTGCACCTGGAAATACTCATTGATCATCAAGGGATCTCACTGACTTTTCAACGTGTCTCTCTCAGGTCTGACTTTCAAGCCTCCTTGGTTAGAGCGTCTTTGATATTCAGGGACGCTAAATGTTGTACGCATACACTGTAACGGTTGTTGCGAAATAAAGAACGCTGTATTACTCCGTTTCAGACGTCAATTGCGAAGCTGTGGAGGCTAGGGAGGCTTTTTTGTAGTAGCCCGCGTTCGCACTCAGAAATAGTTCGATGCTTTTTGACCGCAGCTGTGCCAAACTGTTCGTACATAGGCTCGTTATGGAATGAAAAAAAAATGTTTTAAACGTTAGAAACAAACTGTGGTATACGGATGCTATAGTGTTGCTTTAGATCAATTGGCTTTTCCTCGTTTTTCTTTTGGGCTTTCTCATTTGCAGCCCGTCCCGGCAGCCTCACATGCATGCTCTCGTCAGCAGATTACCTACCTTACTCAAAACGAAGCACTGACAGAACGCGCGGAGTGATACATTTTTGATGCCGAACTTCTTGCACAGCGTCCACAGCCTTGCAACGTGCTACATGAGGAACAGTCGCCGGGAAGCGTATCTGGAAGTAACTGTGCCGTGGGTGACCCTGTTATGGCTGCACCTTGCACTCCACAGTTGCACCGTAGCACAAGAACTCGAAAACCAGTGGTCAAGTACTCCCCGTAGCATATTGCACCTCATGTCTGAAGCGGAGTAAAGGTGCACCAACGGGGGTCACGAAGGAGAAAAAAAAGGAAAGAAAGAACGCTATTGACAGGATAGCAGCAAGAAGCTACAAATAATACTTATCCGGGTTGCCGAAGCATTAAGAAACTGCTGTCGAATAACTCACGTTTGCGCTGTTGTCCGCTAGCGTCGTGGTTAGCTTCGTTAGCACAGCGAGTACCTCGGTAAGGCAAGGGTGAGGTGTATCAATACAGGAGTAGGAATAATTGAGCTTCAACTGCAATCTCTTCTCTGCAATGCTTCATTTACAGCTTTACGCTTCAGCCAGGTCGTTAGTACCTTTTCGTTTTATAATTTCCCCCTCCCTTTTGCTAATTTCCGTTAAATTACTTCTCCCAATAACGTAGCCTCCTAGATCTCCAGAGAGCCCGTCGATAATCTTGGAGAAAGTGCGCAATGGCTATTTGTCGCATCTTCGTGCGCGTAACAGCAACAGACGAAGCGCTTCGGTCACGCACACGGGATGGCTGAAAGTCGAGCCAAGCCGATTTCTTAGCTCTGTTCATACAAAAAAACACACACATGTGACATCAACACTTCTCTCACTGTTCTCACGACACACTTTCTGGGCATACTACGCGGCAAAAACATTTTGGGAGCTAAGCCACCGAAGTCAGAATAGTCATGAGGATGCCACCTATATAGAAAAAAAAGAAAGAAAAACAACACTTTTTCTTATATTCGTAAATACGACAAGATAACTTGGCACGCGCTAAGTTCGTGGCCCATTGGACTTCAACGTAAGATACTGATGTGAAGATCACGCTGATACAGAAACAGAAGGCGCGCATGTTATTCTCCCTATGCTATTTTCTCGCTTATGTTCAGGCTTAGCGGAAGATAGTACAAATGAAGTGATTGTGACTCCTTCTTAGCGTGTAACGTTAACTCTATTTTCCAGAACTCTAAACTCCCTGAGGAAGGAGTTTCTTCACTCGGTCTGAGCCAAGCACGATGAACTCACATCAGTGGAATGACTGTGTTCAAAGGGAAGTGTGCAAAGTTTTGGAAATTGTGTTAAATGTGAGATGAACCCACAAAAGTAGTTCTCAGGACTCCATTTTTTCTTATAGTACGCGTATTCGTGGCGGAACCCTCCACTTCCCTCCCCACGTGACCAAGCGTTCTCGTAGTTAAGCCAGCAAGAATCGGATCTTTAAATGTATGCCAGTATAAACTGACGGAAGTAACTTCAAACTTCATAGAACGCAATTTTAGGTTTGGTCAGTTTCGGTTGATGGCTGAGGGATTATGACCAGGACGGGAACTGATTTTAATCCTCGCCTGTTGTATCAACTCTGTCGTTTAAGTAGCCTGTTGTTGAAGTGCGGGGGGAGTGAGGGAGGAACACTGAACAACGAACAGTTATCCTAGTGAGCACTTCAGCTTGAGACATCGGCGCCAGACATCGTTCAAAGTTCAAAATTTCTTCCGTTGCTGTGTTTCGAAATGCTCACCACGTTCGAATTTTGAATTATTGAAAATCAGGATAAAATTCATTCGAATGGTGCATTATCAGATTTTGCATATGCATTCTTGGGCGAATATTTTGTCCGAAGCAATACGGGTGCACTTACAGAGAATCAATGGGAATATTTCTTTTGGAATCATGTATATAGTAAACTTCTGTGTATTCGTGTTTGACATATCGACACCCTAATGGTGAAAGTTTGGGCAAAATGCCGGAGTCTACTTTGTGGTATAATTAAGCGACCATGAAATCAACATGATCACGTGGCCTCAAGGTTGACAGTTATTTTAGCGCATATTTTGTCATATTTGTTACTTCAATAATACTCAAGAGAGACATACATGTCACAAGCCTAGCCTCACATTTAGCTCAGGCCCAAGTCCCAATTGACAGTTAAAAGACAAGGCAAAAGCAGAAACATTTATTTGGGAACTGCTGAGCAGATTCGAGTGAACTTTATTGTACTAAAATGAAAAAAAAGAAAAATTTCTAATACAGCATTTGAAAGTAGACATCGTATTTAGATTATGTAATATTGAATTTCGAAAATTAAAGAAAGACATTCCGGCTGCTAATATCTATTTCCAGCACTCCGCTAGAAAAAACAGATATCCCAGTTCTGTAAATCACATTTACTGTTACGCCAGAGGCCAACAAATCTTTTTCGCTCACATTTAACTCGGAACCGTAATTTCGCTTGCGGGAGTTTTGGGAAAGTCGTTTTCCCAAATCATCGACACGCTTTATATCCGTCTCTAAATCAATGTCCCACTTGCTATAGATCGTCCTGATAATTCAGCTTTATCTCCAAAGTGAAGTAAATTTCATTCAAATCGGTTCGTTAGTTCTCTATCGAGAGCATTTCTGCGTTTCATGTGTAAGCGAATCGAGAAACATGGGAGTAGGGCCCCGAGCTAATGCTTCCTATTAATACCTCGATACACGGCATTGGCACCTCATGACTCATCTGTTGTTGTTGTTTTCTGAAAGTTCCTTGATGTGCGATTCGGTACAGTCGCCTTGCGCACTCATGACCAGGACACGACGTTGCAGTGTAGTTAATGCACCGCACTAACACGCACAACACAGAAAAAGAAATAGAGAAAAGCAGGACGTGGTGCTTCGAGAGAGCCGGCATCGGATGACACATCTATAGCACCTTGAGGAGGAGGGGCTTGTCTTAAGCGAGACTCATTGCCCATACGTCTACACAACAGTAGCGCGCAGTCTCGTGGAACGTACGAGGCAGTAATTCCGCGGGAATTAGGAACTACTGTCTACTGATTGGCAAAATAACTGCTGTGGGACACGCCGTGCGTTGCGCAACTCTGGGAGATTTTTGTCGAGACGCGCAGTTATCGACTTGAACTGAAGCCTGGGCATGTCGAATTGACTTCGATGCGACTTGACTCCGAGTCGGCTTCGACTCGGATTTAATCTCTTCAAGTCCCTCTGTGGATTGGTACGTTTGCGACTTGATGACTTGTAAACGTCTTGCGTAAATGACTTGATGATGAAGTCGTTTACTGGTATCGTGCGTTATAACGGGTTGTACGTCGCAAGGGGTGACTGTTTTAACGAGGTGCAGAGCGTGTCTGAAAGAGCGATACCTACAGGAGGCGCGAAACCCTGTTTAGCCAAGCACCATGGACGAGCGCCTACGTAGGGATAAAAGTGCAATCGTAAAGTATGCAGGTATAATATGCACAAGGCGGCTCGCTCGCCTTCAGTGTAAACAAGCACGGCATCCGAGATCGGACAGGACAGGGCGTCCGTAATCTCGGATGCCACGGTATACGTGATATACCCTGTCCGTCAATTTATTACGGCTAGCGCAACGAGACTTCCGCACTCCTGGGGCACGTTTAACGCTAACCGTCGTTCGTGCCATGAGTCATAGTTATATGTCTCGATGCGTGTCGCAGACTATGACACCGTGAGAGGGCTCACCGTGAAGAAAGTGCTATCTTAACTGTGGTCTCTGAAGTTAAATTCGACGGGCATATCTACAAAATCTGTGGCCTCCCTCGCACTATCGCAATATGGGTAACGTGTTTGTGGGTACGATGATAGTGGCGTTAAAGAAAATGCTAACTTTGTGTCGCGAACATGTTCATTGACCAGGTTCGGGCTCCATTTTGTAATGGACTTACATCGAAACACAATTCGCGCACGGGAATGTGATTGCACACAAACTTTGCGACGATCTCCGTTCTCCGTTCTTTCCGTGGTCTGGTCGCCATCGGCATCAATGCCGGACGAGTGTCCTCGGCATAACGACTACTGCACAAAAAACTCATAATCATTATCATTATCATCATCGTCACCGTCATCAGTGTCATCGACTCGTCGAATGCCGGCGGCGTGACGCTCTGTCGCTTCGTATTCACAATTGCGCAATATAAGAGGAGCTTGCTAATGACCTTCGCGACACCCTGAATGTTTTGCATCACCAAAAGAACGACTGGAAAAGTCTGCGCACTATGTAAATTCATTGTCGTTGACATGAGTTTTAGCTCAAGCGCGGCACGCGAAGCATGAAACGACGTTCCGTTCTACAGCCTGACAACGAATCACACCTGTTTTCTCCACTGTAGGGGTGTAACACCTTCATTTCTAAAACCGCAGCTCCTGCGACTATCAATGTGCGCCAGCGGGTGCAGTAATGTATGTACGTAAGTACTTATGAAATACTTGTGTAAGTACTTATGAAATAATAGAACTGCTAGCATCGAAGCCATTAGGTATGGGAGAAAGACGGCGACAGGTGTGCGCCCCTGCCAAAAGTTAGTATAAAATAAAATCAGTTGTCTTTCTGTTGAGTTTCTGTTTAATTTAATCTACTTTTTTTAAAGTAAAAGATGCCACTTTCTTTTTTTCTTGCAAGGGCGCACGGTACGCGAGGAATAAGCAGCGCGAGACACGCTCTCTCTCTCGAAGCACCACGTGACACTAGGGGAGCACCAAGTGACACCAGGGACGCACCACGTGACGCTGGGGACGCACAGCCGCGTGCTGCACACACACACACACGCTCGCTCGGCTAGTTCACTCACGAAGTCTTGACAGGGCGTTCGCTAGAATCGCCGAAGACAATTATGGTACAGTAGCAGCGCTAGAAGAAGAAGTAGGGGAAAAAGACAGTTGTATTCTTTCTTCCCACATCACTGAATGGGAGGTAGAACACGAAACGTTCACTGTTCAGTGTAAGATGGCCGCGACAATGGCGACCTGGCTGCTGTGACAACGCCTCAGTTCTTTTTAAGCCGTTGGCCCATGCGACTTGCAGCGTCGTCCTCCCGATTTGTCGACGAGGCTTTGAAACCGTGATATATATGTGTGTGTGTGCGTGTGTGTGTTTGTATGTGTGTGTTTTTATGTGTGTTTGTGTGTTTGCGTACGTACCCGTTCGACTGACAACAGGGAAAGTAATAAAAAAAAAAGACACGGGCAACGTCAACACACTCGAACGCCTGCCCCGCTCTTCGGGGCAAATGTGCCGAGGGGCCAATCTCCAGCGCGCATCTCGTTCTACAGGCGACACACACGCTTTCAACGAGAGGACGCGGTCGCACATTTAACGGGCACGTAACGGGCAGTCACACTCGCAATCAGACTTTACAAAAAAGAAGAGACAGAGAGAGGGAAACACCGAGCAAAGAAATAAGCGGAACAACGCGGTTAATAATATTTGGGGTTTTACGTGCCAAAACCACTTTCTGATTATGAGGCACGCCGTAGTGGAGGACTCCGGAAATTTTGACCACCTGGGGTTCTTTAACGTGCGCCTAAATCTAAGCACACGGGTGTTTTCGCATTTGAACAACGCGGTTGTGAAACTTTCCGCACGAATACGACGAATCAACCAGTCGCAGTGGATTGGTGCAGAGACTGAAAAGGGCTCACACACACACATACAAAGAAGAAGGAGAAGTAAAAAAAAAAAAAAGAGCGATAACAACTCTCAGATGCCCCAATGGAGAAAACAGTTCACACACGATCACAATTCTAGAAGGAATAGCGACGACCACTATCACGTGTTTTTTTGTTACGAAGCGCCCTCTACGGCGTACCAACGCGTCAACCGCGCAGATTGGTCTTTGGTTCAAAAGCGAGAGCGAGAGATAGATAGATAGATAGATTGAGAGAAAAACAAGTGGCACCAAAATGGCCGCAACAATGGCGACCCGCCTGCTGTGATGACGCCTCAGTTCCTTCAGACTACTTACGACTGCCAGCGTCGTCCTCACGACTTGTCGTCGGCGAGACTTTGAGACCGTGATTAAGAGATTTCTCGGGAGTCGGACACATTTCGGGACACACAAACACACGTACTGTGACGTACATCTCACCGGGAAAAAGAAAGCCACGAAAACAGAACGCCACGGACAAGCGGTTGTATATCGCGTCGTGGGGTGGTGGGGTGGCGGAGAAGTCTGAAGGATCTTCCGTTTCCGCGTAGAACAGACATCACGCGTGATCGTCCAGGCACGGCCGCTGGATAAAAAAAAAAGGCCGTGGTTCAGGTAAGGACAGCGCTCATACCGGGAAGAAGAGTTAAGAGACCAAAAAAAGAAAGAAAGTAGAAAAAGAAAGGAAGAAGCCAGCACAGGGTTATGTACAAAAGAACAACGCGTAGCGCGAATAAGAACGGTGTCAACTATGTACAGAGAATCCGCAAGTTTTGTCATCGTGGAAACTGAACAAGCGTTAAGAAAAAAGAAAAAGAAAAGCGGCAAACGCTACAACGACGTGGTATTCTGCTAAAGAGGAAAGCCCGAGGCATGTGTAAGTAATACTGTGGACCAACATTGCTTTCCTCGCGAATCGCAAAACAGAAAGAAAACAAAAAGCTACGAGATTGCGATCGTCGCGGCGGAAGCCGTCGGAGAAGTGGATTGGCGCAGTTTTGTCTCAGGTATACGCATCGCTGCTCTCCAAGACAAATAAAGAAAGCCTATATCGCTCAGGTCTGTCTACAGTAGCACGCGCGATGCTCATGAGCTTGCAGGGCGCGACGGTGAGTCGCAGCCCCGTCGTCTTAACCACGGCCTCAAAGCTGAAAGACACGAGCCTTCGAGCCATATATAGACACAGCCGAGAAAGGAAAGTATGTAGCTGCGTTGAAGGCGATTGCCTCTTGCTTGTACACCGTGGGCCGTCCACCGTCGTCTGCTCGTGACCCGTGCTGAGGTACGCGTGGACACGGCACCCACTGTTCGGAAGGGGACCACGCTGCGTTGCATGGTTTGTTCATTAAAAAAAAACGCAGCACTGTCTTACGCTTCACGAAACCCTGAGCCCAATTTGGCGCGTCGAACACACTCCGGTCGCTGAGTGGGGTCGTCACTTCACAGATCACGTGGTTTTCGGGCGCTGCTTCCACGCCGTCGTCTGCCGCGGAGCGACACGGCTAGGCCTAACCGGCGTGTCGACTCAAGAAGCCAAGGCGCCGTTCTGTACAAACACACACAGAAAAAAAGAAAGTTCCAAAGCGACAGTTCTTCGCCATTTCTTCGCGCAAGTGCGGTCTCCGTGTACTGCGCAGGCGTGTTTCAGTTTTGCTTGGTCGCTGTCGTGGTCGCGTTGAGCTCTCCGCCTGTGTTTGAGCAGCGTGTCGGGTCGAGAGAGGAGGCGAGGGTCCATCGTTTCGAGTCGACACGACATGGTCGCCTCGCGGCAGCTTGGAGGCGAGGATTGGTTTTTTTTTGTTTTGTGTGTGACGCCAACGTCGAGTTGTAGGAGTTGAGGTGTCGCTCTTCTTGAAGGAGTGGGCGCGTTTCTCCGCCACGAGTCACGTGATGGTGCGCCGATTCGTGACTTTCAAGTGAAAGGGGACGGATGGGGTCGGGATCTCGTCTTAGTGTGGCACGTCGACCAGCGGACCCAGTAGCAGGTGCTCGGCTCCTTGTTCACCCTGGGAGCAAAAGCGTTTCGGTACAGATTAGCAAAGCCCCGGGGTGACTCAGCATCTCGCAAGACGATATCACCAGAAAAATGAAAGCAACCGAGACACCAGCTAAGTAGGCGCCACGACGGTTCCCATGCAACCATCTTGTGCAACTATCGAGCAGGTACGCACAAACCGCACTCGAGCGAACACATTCAGCAACTTTGCAAGGAGCTAAGTCAAGCATGTGCGCTACCGATGGTTACGTCGACAGACAATATAGACGAGAAAGCGAGAGGACGCTTTTAGCCGCAATACGCTTATACTAACAGAGTCGAGTGCTTTGTCCACAAGGCCAACATCCTGTCCCCAGCGCAGTCATCCATTAAGGCCTCGCCGTAGGTTCGTGCTTCATTACAGCCTCTTCAAACACAACGGCAAGTCCGTCTGCTTTTCCAACCAAACCACAGGAAATATAAGATATTATACAACATTTAAGCAGGTCTTGATAATATCCATTGAAATCAGATCAGACTAATAGCACGCGTAATCTCAAACGTTCTCGCAGTTATTATTAGCGTAATGTTTAAAGCTGGAACATACCCACAAGAACTAAAACAAGGTAGAATTAATCCAGTATTCAAAAATGGTGACTGTGCCTTGATTACTGATTAAACACCAATAAGCATTCTACCCTTTCTCAGCAAAGTTATTGAACGTGTGGCAGAAAAGCGCCTAAATAATTACCCATCTAAATTTAGTATTATTTCGCCATTCCAATTCGCCTTCCGCAAGGACTATTCAACCAAACTTGCTCTCATCGCCCTAACTCAACATTTAAAGATGACAATCGATAAGGGCATGTGTGCTGGATCAGTATTCGTGGATTTGACTAACGCCTTCGATAAAATCAGCCACCGCGTTATATCCTTCAAACTTGAATCTGTCGGAATAACAGGTGCTGCATTAACTTTAATACAAAATCTTTAAAAGTAGAACACAAATAGTAAGAATTAATGTTGTTCTTTCTAAACCGATGATAGCAAACATTGGCGTACGACAGGGATCCATAATTGGTCCACTCTTGTTTTCAATATATGTTAACGACCTACCTAACTCTCTGCTTTCTCCTAACTGAATTCTTTATGCAGATTAAACAACTATCTTTGACTCTGGCATTTCTGTAAGCAACCTTGTTTCGAAACTTAATACTAATTTAAACGACGTGTTAAAATGGTACAATGCTCCCTCTCCTCCCTCTGTGCCTTGCGCGCGACGGAAGACGGCGTGCTACCTTCCCGCTTTCCTCCCTTGTGCGCGTGTGATTGAGCCAGACTATCGTCGGCTCATCCTCGCACGCTTTCACTCGCACATACTGCATACGGCGAGCAGCGACGATGTTTTGCCTTTGGTCTTTATACGGGACATCACGGCGATGCGATACCGACGGCAGAAATGAGCCTGGAGTCCCTATAATTGCTATCGCAATAAAAGACATGCATGAGATAGGTAGAGACACACATCGATTGACAGATCGAGAGAGAAAGATGGATATTAAAATGAGTGAGACAGATGGATGTTTAGGTGGTCATGAGGCAAACAGAATAAACAGATAGATCATCTATCTATCTATCTATCTATCTATCTATCTATCTATCTATCTATCTATCTATCTATCTATCTATCTATCTATCTATCTATCTATCTATCTATCTATCTATCTATCTATCTATGTCTGTCTGCCTGTCTGTCTGTCTCACGTCTACCTATCCACCCCGACCGTCTTTCTCATTCCAAAGCCCTAGACAGGTGGCACAGGTTCGCACCTGTTCCAGCAGGATGCTC
This sequence comes from Dermacentor variabilis, assembly GCF_050947875.1. NCBI lineage: Eukaryota > Metazoa > Arthropoda > Arachnida > Ixodida > Ixodidae > Dermacentor > Dermacentor variabilis. The sequence goes on along the minus strand of NC_134575.1, from coordinate 18,310,841 downwards.
CCTGCTCCGGACGCCCCCTGTCCGGCGCCGTTGGCGTTCCTCGCGCCGGCCACCGTGTTGTTGGTCGACGGCTCGTTGAGCAGCATCGCCGCGGCGCCCGCCGTCGTCGTGCTCGTGGGCCTCTCGCTGCAGCATGGTCCGGCCGACAGGAGGCGCCGCCTGCGACGCCGCCTCCGGCGCCCTCCTCCGCCGCCGCCCTCGGACGAGCGCCGGCTGCTGCCGTCGTCGTCGCCGCACTGCACGGAAGCGCATAGGAGAAGCCGCCTTAAGGACCAAGAGCGCGCAACACGTTAGGGCGCAACGTGGAAAGTTGGGCTAGTTGGTGATTAATCGTCACACCTTCCTGGTGAAGCAGCGCACTGACACGGACACGGCGAAGACACACAAAGAACACACGGTAATCGGCAGAGCAGGCTGTTCAGTGTAGTCTGGCCACAGGAGTTGACTGCTGCACGTTTACATTGGTACAGCGTACCCACACGGTATCATCTACTGCAGCCGTATCTTAGCTTTCTTGTCGTAAAATGTTCCATTTATCGCCCAATGCTATTTTTTTATGTGGGAAGGTGGACCTGTAGTCAGGTTGTTTGTAATGCCTTTAGCGTGCTCTTGCTTGGTTTACCAAGACAACGTACCGTAAACTGAAAAGAACATTAGAAACAGAAGAAAAAAACGTAGGCAAGTTGTTAGTTAAAAAAAAAGTATAACATCTTTTGCTTTCTTTTGTCTTTCATGCGAGCATGCATGTATGGGAGAACTCGTAGACGCATTATCATTCATGCTAGTTGTAGAACTATATGGCATTCTGTCTTCGAGATATTTAGCGTGTACATTGCTTGTTTGGTCGTTGTGCGAATAAGTTTTCTTCAATATATGTAGCACTAAATGTATTTAGGCTATGCGAGATTTTTCTTAAGTATGTACTATTTCTGTTCCTACATGTTGTTTTGTTGTAACCAAAAAACCTTTGATATTTTCATGCTATTTGAAGCACTTTTCGCTTCGAGGACTTGAAGGACCGCCAAGAAATTGTTGCAGCTAAAGTTTCGATGTTTTCCTATGAACATCATAGAGCTTATAGAGGCAGCTTGTGCGGCTCATATCATTACATTTTTTCTAGCCTCGTTTTCAAGTACTCCCCAGATGTAGGGCATTTGACAGTCTGCGAACCACCGTAGATCAGGAAATAAGGGCCTAATGCTGCCTTTGGCTACAGTACTCATTCTATAGCCAAAAGGTTACGTCTAAAAGGCGAAGCCATTTATATCCGTGGATAACCTATGGACTACGCAAATTCATTCATGTTAGGGTGAGGCGTAGTTCCTACACCTGAGCTATCGGCCATCATTGGGCATATGTTCAGGTTTATCCTTTACGTGCAACGAGTAATCATTAAAATCGGATCAATGGATTACGAGAAAAACGATTTCTCTACTCCCATGTATTTATTCAAGTGATTCCGAGCTACAGAGTCTTTTTAATGAGAACAGTTCCGTTTATCGCGTGTATTTCAACCGAGGAATCAGAATTGACGCATCTTTTTCGTTCCCTGATCCCTAGCTACTACGTTTTCCCACGAAAGTTTATTAACCGCATGTAATATTTACCCTAATCATCTGGAGTAGCGCGCCAGGCATTTCGCTACACTAATATATCCAGCTCTCATTAAAAGCATCCATCCCTGTCCCACTGCCCGAACATTCTATTTTCCTAGGTAGCGCGTCAGGTGCTTCATCCGCTGAACAGTACAACGAGAGACGGTGCTTTTAATGAGAGAGACGGAGAACGTTAGCCAAGCCCCAGACGCCTGTCATGATGCTTCAGACTTCTATGCCCCTGAGTTATGAATTATGATAAACTGCCGATGAACGGCAAATTAATTCTGCGGAGCAAGGTGAAGGAAGGCTCATGAAGGGAAAAAAAATAAATTGTCATTCTCCGACTTGTAGCACGAAGCTACCAAGGACCATTTCTACGGATTTTTAAGGAAGAAAGATTTGCAGCACGCCTTTTCGGGCTGGGCGCTCTATCATCTGAGCTTACGGAGAGGCTAACAGGTCGCATAGCGAAGGCGAATTAATCGACAACCGGAAGCACAGGATCACTATAAAAATGTGTCAGTCGTAAAATATTATTCCAAGACGCTGGAGACTATCGAAAGAAAGTCATGGCGGTAGGTTGTTTTCTTGTTACTTTATTTATAAGTCCGAATATTTATACGGAGATTACATCTCGCTTTAGTGTGCGTTCGTTCATGTCACTTTTGTTCCCCCGTAGGAAATGAATCCCTTGTTCAAAGCCCACGCACAAGTTAATTATTGGCTGGAGGCATACAGAAGAATTAAAACAAAAACAGCACTCCTTCAACATTGCTGACGGAACGTAGCCCTTCGATCGTCCCTTCTGATACGGTGATGGGTTTAATAAAGTGCACACGCGTAGTAACAGAAAATATTGAAGTGAATTTACTTCGGAACTACGAGCAAGCAGAGAGTTCAACTCGGCCCGAGTCAAACTTCAGCGCTTTTTTTTTTCTCTCACTTATTACAGAGAACTGGCAAAAACAAGTCGCGTACACCAACCTTTACATCGTTTTCGAATGGATGAGGGCGAATGCCGTTTCCATATAAGCGATGCAAGCTTTCTCTTGATATTGTCTAGTTCATGCTGTCTGGTGATATGTTAGTTTCCGGATTGCGAGGCATCCTTAAGAGGAAGCTTTAGCTGGGGCCCAACTGCAACGCGGCCTATTCAAATACATGTAAAACGCAAAAACGCTTTCCTGAGATAACTCCTGGGCAGATTTTTATGAAATTTCATGCATTTGAGAGAGAAAGTTAAATTCTAGTGACTGTAGGAAGCGGAATTTCGGTTTACGTCCTGAATTTTGTTAAAAAGATTTTCAAAAATTCGAAAGTTAGAAAATATGAACGCACGAAGTTTACAAATTCATAGGTCTGAATTAAAAACAGATATCGCGGTTCTGTAAACGGCATTCACTAGATCATTGAAAGCGCACAAATTCGATAAGTCATTTTATATCTTACGTGAATGTATTACGTTGTTTACAAGGGTTCTGCAAAAGCTGTATTTACATATTACTAAATTTTTGAGAGTCATGTGTAACATATCAATTTTGTCCGCTTTAGATGTAATATTATATGCAATTCACAGAATTGTGTTATCATTTTTCGTTGCTGACTTACAGAGTTGTAAAGTTATTAGTTTCGCATTTTGAAAATTTTCGATTTTGCGAATTTTAATAAAAAATTGATGACACAAATAAAAAATTCGAAACCAACAGTCACTAGATTTTAAGTTTTTATTTTAAATGCAAATAACGTCGTCAAATTTGGTGCAGTGGTTGCCGAGAAAAATGAATTCTCTTTTTACATGTATTTACATAAGAGCACCCGAGCTAAAGCTTCCTCTTATTACAGGTTTGCACGGGAGTCCGCCTCTTAAATGCAGAGAGACAAAGCCGTCGACGAAAAGAAACAAACACCGCGAAAGCCCAAAGCTGGCTTCGACGCAAAGCAAGCGCGCTTTGCTCCGAAGAGTTGCTGCACACTGCAGCTTGCCTGCCTTACAGCGAAGCAAGCTTCTGCGACTCCCAGGTGAAAGGCGTTGGCATCCGGCATCGCGCTGGGCTCCGGCGGCTCTCCGCGCCGCATTTGCATTAACAATGGATCAGCCCGTACACGCGCTCGCGTACACTCTTATGCGAATGCGCGCAGGAGACCAAAGAACGCGTGGATGGATGAATGATTGAGCGAGCGAAGCGGAGTTGCAATCATGTGGAATGAGAAATAGCACCTTCGAGACTGGCCATACGGCGAATCGGTGTGAACGGTACAGTGCGTACGCTGTCTAGGCCCAATACGAAAGTTACGTGGTCGTGGTGGTGGTGGTTGTTATGGTTGCGCTGTTGATACAGGAGCTGTTGGCCTGGCGAGTCTGTGCTGTCAATCGTTCCTCCGTTTAGAATGCCAAGGATCGGTGAACCTTAGCCGCGAAGTACTCAGTCTTGTAATACCACGCCAAAAAATGTCGCGAACGCTCATTTAGCTCTACGCGCCATGGTTCAGGGAACACGAGATATTGTACATGCCAGTGTAGAAAATCCTATTTCGTTCTGTTCGTCAAATACATTTTTGTCTTGCTTTAGCGCATCTCAGTTTGAGTATTAAGCAACAGGGACAGGTGACAGGATAGCACTAACTTCCAATTCTGCGTTTTAAGTTAGCGCTCATCCTGTCACCTGTCCCTGTTCCTTCATACTCAAACTGAGTTGCGCTAAAGCAAACGAATCATCATCAGCCTGGTTACGCCCACTGCAGGGCAAAGGCTTCTCCCATATTTCTCCAACAGCCCCGGTCATGTACTAATTGTGGCCATGCCGTCTCTGCAAACTTCTTAATCTCATCCGCCCACCTAACCTAGCAAACGAATATGAGGCGCCAACTTGCCCATTCAACAATACTTATTAAATACCGTATTTGCTCCGTTATACGCGCTCTCGATTTTAGCAGAACAAGAAGAATTTTATTCATTCACTAAAAAATAAATGAATAACACAGCAGCAAAATATACAGAAGGAGGTCCCAAAGCTCAAGGCTGTAGGGGGATGCCTGTTCTAATTAAAAAGGGCAAAATAAATTAGGTTAAAGCAAACGCAGTAACGATGTAGAATTGTTAACATGTACTAATGCAAGAAAACAAGTGAATTGAAAACATGGTATGACGCTGTTCAGAATTACATTTTGTACTAAAGGAAAAACAAATCAGGTTAAGTAAAATGTAGCAAAGAGGTATAGTTGTAACAAGTACACGGTACCGATTTTCACTGTGAGAAACGAAATGTGCAACACTCTCGACGATAACAGGCTTCACCGCTATTAACCCGCACCCCCTGTAGAGGCTATCGCAGATCCCACTGCTCGGGTCGCTCTACTGAGTGTTGTCACATGCCGGTATGTTGTCGAAACCCGCCATGTTGGTGTTTTGAGCCAATACGGAAGGCGTAGCCGTCCCTCGAGCCAATCAGAGATGATAAGGCGTCGAATTCGACAACATGGCGGAGTTTGGCATTGTCCACAGTAGGCACTCTCCTCAGCGACGTGTGGATTGCACTGGGTTACGACACATTTTTATGGCCAATGACGACAGAGAGCGAGCAGACGAAAGCGACGACAAAGAACACAAGAAAAAAACAGAGAAGAATATGAGGAAGAAGACGATGATGAATTGAAGCAGAATGCAAAAAGAAAGTAGAAGGAGAAGATGATTATCATGAAGATAAGAATACAAAAGCAAGTAGAAATAGAAGAATGAGAAGAAGAAGAAAGAGACGACGAAAATGATGAAAACAGGAATGCAGGAAAACGAACAATTGCAAAAAGAAAGAAGAGAAACGAGACGAAGGCGGAGGAAGTGGCCTCAACGAACGAAAGCTTCAAGGAGGGTTGAGTTAGTGAGCTTCTACGCCAGATTACTTTGGCGATCCTGCAGGTTCCCGTTCCACTCCGGAAAATACGCGAGTCTGGAAGTACTTTATCCCCTTCTTCTTCAGCACGTTTTGAGGAACAACAAGCGGTCATTACACCAGCATGTGGCGAGCCAGTCTAATCAGGTAATTGGAGAACGCCGTCAAAAGAAAAAAAGAAAGCAAATTTAGTTTCTGAATGAAAAGCGACCTAACACAGGAGGCTGCGGCTGATGGCTCTATTTAAGGAAGTCTCGAAAATGTTTTGTTGAACTGGATATAAAAAGAGGGAAAGTATTTAAAAGCCTGTCAGTGCTGGCGACAAAATTGTTTGGCTATATTTCACCGGATCCTTGGGTCATGAAAGGCTTCCGCACCATAAAAGAAACAATAATAAAAAAAGCTGAAGAACAAAGAGAAACACAGGCACATATTTACGGGGTTTTCAAAGTTAAACGAACAGGAACTGAAAAAAAAAGAAAACCGTATGCTAGCTATGATCTTCTTGTACAGGTGGTCACTGCGCTGTACAGGTGGTCACTGCACAAAACCAGGTCCCAGATCGAGAGCGTCAAATGGCCACATTGAGCCGAAAAGCCGGCGTCTGTCATCTGCAGCAGAGAAACGGCATCTAAACTCGCACCGCCGTTGGCTGCGACGCCACGTCACAAGCTGCGCCTCGAGGGAGCAGAGCGGGCGAGAAGGAAACACCTGCTGTGGCACTAGCGCGCCAGGTGTTGCGTGAGGGGAAAGGGCATCGCCGCGACGGTGGCATGCGGCTTTGGCACCGCATGCTGCTGCTGCTCGCTGGCTCCGTCAGCGCGTGCCGCTACGGTACATGACTCGCAGCGCAAAACTCGGAGGACCGCTCAGCGCCGTTCAGTTGGACATTAATGTTTTCGCATTCACAACTCATAAGACGTGCTTAGGTGTCCTCGGATTTTTGACCAGGCGAGGTAGTCGCTGTTACTAATGGGTCTGAGCTACCCAATCTGGCGTTTTCCAGGGTGGGTCCGATGTGTGCTTTATAGGCTCGAAACTTTGTCTCCGGTGCCGCTAGCTACTCTTTCAATTGGTAGCTAAGACTCATTAGTAATAGCGCCTACCTTGTTTAGCCAGTAAGGTTAGTAACTCTGTCCTTCTAAACTGCATTTATACCGAGGTAGTAAATAGTGTGGCAACTGGGCAGTAACGACTGCGTCTTTTTTACAACGAAGCTGCTCGTGGCTAGGGTTCCGTGCAATTTCGTGCTGCGCATGCAAGAAGCGTGCGCCGATCGCGGATATAGTGCAATAGCGGGCGGACCCGCGGCTCTTGCGTTTCGCCTGCGACACGCGGTTTTGCCGGCGCGACTGCGGCGGGGCGGCAGACATTTTGGCCCGTTCGGCGTCGCCGCAACGCTCCCCGCCAGGCGTTTCCAGGCGTTTCCAGGCATGTTCCGATGCCACGTGTCTTCATGTGCGTGTGTGAGTGTATGTGCCATTGTGCCCGAACCAGGCGATGCGACAGCAGGGGTCACCCTCTCCTTCCAGTCATTGTGCCCGAACCAGGCGATGCGACAGCAGGGGGCCACCCTCTCCTTCCAGTCTTTGTGCCCGACCGGCGGCAGTGTGCGTCACATTAGCCCATTGTACAATCACGTGCTCGTCTATTGAGGGGTTCCTTCTTGCCCTCAACTGCGAGAGTATAAAAACAGCTGCCCCCGGACGCCAAAAGGAGGGCTCCGATTTCTTCTGTTGAGTAAAGTGCTCTCCCGTCTCTCTACTTCGGTCAACCTGACCGCCAACTCTTTGCGATGTTAAAATAAACAAGTTGTTTTGTTGTTACCAGTCGACTCATGCTTTGCCGGGACCTTCGGATGCTTCCAGTTGTACCCCAGGCCGCCAGGCCAACGCTACCCTTGGGGCTTGCGACCCAGGTACAACCACGGGCGTCAGCGCCGAGTTCCCAACAGATCGTACCAGCAGTCCGATCCAAACATCTGGTTGGCAGCGGTGAGATCGCCTCCGACTTCAAACAACTGTCTGCCAGCGGTGAGATCGCGACAACGGAGGCCAGCAGCGAAGAGATGCAGTTGACTGTATGCTGAGCAGCTCAACGACGATCCGGGAGCAGTGCAACGAGCCCTGTGTGATGACTGGTTGCCTGCAGCGGAACGACTGCGCTGGACTCTTGGCTGCGAGGTTTGGTGAGTGCGGGACTTTCTTCTTCTGAGCTTTGCCAGGCTTTTGTTAGTGTCAGAAACAGAGCTGGTAATTGTGGTTGTCGTTGCTGCCGGGTTAGTTTGCGGCAAGACAATAGTAAGCAGTAGAGAAAGCAGCATTCAGAGCAGCCATGGATTTGAAGTCGTTGCGCAAACCGAAATTGTTGGAGCTTGCAAGAGAGTTGGGTCTGGATGTCTCGGACAAACTCAGAAAACCAGAACTGCTAAAGGCTATTCTTGAGTTAGAGGCTGAGGATGACGAGCTGTCGGAATGCCTTGAGACTATTGAGGAGAGGTCAAAAAGACAGGAGCGCGAACTTAAAGAGCAAAAAGAAAGACAGGAGCGCGAACTTAAAGAGCAAAAAGAGAAACAGGAGCGCGAACTTAAAGAGCAAAAAGAGAAACAGGAGCGCGAACTTAAAGAGCAGAAAGAAAAAGAAGAGCGCGAACACGCTTTGGAAATGAAGCGTCTCGAGGTAGAGATGGAACGCGCTCGTAATGGAAGTCAGGCACACGGTGCAGGAGAACGAGTATTGTTCAAAATGACTGACCTGATGCGGCCGTTTAAGCTTGGAGAGGACATTGGTTTGTTCCTGGTTAACTTTGAGCGAACGTGCGAGAAGCAGGGGTTCTCTCGGGAAACGTGGCCACAGCGCTTGCTCACTTTGTTACCCGGCGAGGCGGCCGACGTAGTCGCTCGCTTGGATAGAGAGGAGGCAGAGGATTTCGACAAAGTGAAATCGAGTCTGCTAAAAAAGTACCGGCTGCCTGCGGAGGCGTTCCGTCGGAAGTTTCGGGAAAATGAGAAAGGCAGAAGTGAGTCATATACAGAGTTTGCGTATAGGCTTATGTCAAACATGCAGGAGTGGCTCAAAGAAGAGAAAGCGTTCGGTGACCACGATAAAGTTCTGCAGTGCTTCGGGCTAGAACAGTTTTATAGTCGGTTACCGGAGAACGTGCGATACTGGGTCTTGGATAGGCCAGACGTTTGTACGGTGGCTAAAGCCGCTGAGCTAGCCGAGGAGTTTGTGACGCGTCGGGCTCGCGGAGCTAAGGACGGTCAAAAGGGTGAATTTGGCTCGAAGTTTGAGAGGCCGAAGTTCACACCCATGAGAGCAAAGGGGAACACGCGTAGTGCGGATGCGAGTGGAAGCAGTGCGACCGAACCTAAGGAGACGGCGGCAGCCGAAGCCGAACGCAGAAAGCGGTTCGAGATGAGGCAAGCGCGCGTTTGTTATACGTGCCAGAAGCCGGGTCACTTTTCGGCGCAGTGTCCGGAAACAACACCAAAAGTTGTGTTTTTTTCAATAGGCAGCACTGACGAGAACATGAAGCTTCTCGAGCCTTACATGCGAGACCTCCTCGTGAACGGGAAAGAGTGCCGAGTGCTTCGCGATTCCGCAGCTACGATGGATGTAGTTCACCCGTCTTACGTAGAACCCCATATGTTCACGGGCGAGTGCGCGTGGATCAAGCAAGCCGTGGAAGCTCATAGCGTGTGTCTGCCGGTAGCAAAAGTGCTTATTGGAGGACCTTTCGGAGCGCTTGAGACGGAGGCGGCAGTGTCATCTATGCTGCCCCCCCAGTACCCGTACCTATTTTCAAACAGGTCCGATCACCTCCTGCGCGAGAAGGGGCTTTTGTTTGGTGAAGCTAGTGTTCAGGCCTTAACCAGATCGAAGGTTCGGGAGCTCGCTGCAAAGGCGGTAGTTGCGGGGCCGACGTTATCAAACAACGAAAAAGGGTCAGAGGCGCAGCAAGCTGATATTCAGAGCACGCCCGAACTGAATAAACTTGAGTCGGTAACGTTAAAGGCGCCAGATACTGGAGAGGAAACGCCCGACACGGGAAAGTTAGAAGAGCTATCTACTGATTTGCTCATCGCGCCTACGTCAGACGGACTTAATAGGTTGCTAAAAGTCAGCCGGTCGGCTTTGATAGCCGAGCAAAAAAAGGATGGCAGCCTGGAAAACGTGCGCTGCAATGTCAAAGAAGGTATCGCCAGGAAAACTGCGCGTTTTGTGGAAAGAGGTGGAGTCCTGTACCGGAAGTATCTAGACCGCCGAGGAGTGGAGTTCGATCAGCTGATCGTGCCTCAATGCTATCGTCAGGATCTGTTGCGCTTGTCACACGGGGGTTCGTGGTCCGGACACCTAGGAGTTAAGAAAACTAAGGACCGTCTCTTGCAAGAGTACTATTGGCCAGGGTGTTTTCGGGACGCAGACCACTTCGTGAGGTCATGTGACACCTGTCAGCGGGTGGGCAAACCAGGGGACAAATCGAGGGCGCCGTTGAAATTGGTACCTATCATTACGGAGCCTTTTAGACGGCTCGTTATTGATACAGTGGGACCTCTGCCGGTAACAGCCACGGGGTACAGACACATTTTGACTGTGATCTGCCCAGCGACAAAGTTCCCTGAAGCAGTGCCGCTTAAAGAACTCAGCTCAGTTGAGATAGTCAATGCACTACTGTCCATATTTGCGCGAGTTGGTTTTCCTGCGGAAATCCAATCAGATCAGGGCACAGTGTTTACTAGCGCTTTGACGACAACTTTTCTCGAAAGGTGTGGGATAAAGCTGCTACACAGCTCAGTGTACCACCCACAGTCGAATTCCGTTGAGAAGCTCCACTCCGTCATGAAGCGCGTGTTGAGAGCCTTGTGTTTTGAACATCAAACTGACTGGGAGCTGTGTCTGCCTGGAGTGATGTTTGCGTTAAGAACCGCGCCGCATGCAGCTACGGGGTTTTCGCCAGCTGAACTGGTGTACGGTCGCTCGCTTCGGTCTCCGCTTCGCATGCTTCGAGAATCGTGGGAAGGTAGGGGCGACGACCCAGTCGTGGTGGAGTACGTACTTAAGCTCCTCGAACGCTTAAGAAGGGCACAGGAGTTGTCAGGTGAAGCAATGACAAAGGCCCAGCAGAGGGCCAAGGTTTATTATGATCGGACAGCCAGGGCCCGTCGTTTTGAGGTGGGCGATGAGGTCATGATATCGCGCACATCGCTAAACAACAAACTAGACGTGCAGTGGGAGGGCCCAGCACGAATTGTTCAGAAACTGTCGGACGTTAACTACGTGGTAAGTCTGCCAGGAAAGCGGAAAGCACAGCAAGTTTACCACTGTAATCTGCTCAAACCTTATAGACAAAGGGAAGCAGTGGTGTGCATGATGGTAAACGTTCCTGAAGAGCTTCCGGTCGAGCTTCCGGGACTAGGCTCAGTGACGAACAGGGAAGACACCGGTCAAGTCATTAGTGACCTTATCAGTAAAGCACCGCTGTCGCCCGAGCAGAAAACCGAACTACACCGGCTATTACAAGAGTTTCAAGGTCTGTTCTCTGAGAGGCCTGGTAGGACTTCTGTCCTTACTCATGACATAGAACTTACCTCCCCAGAGCCAGTACGATCCAAGGCGTATCGGGTGTCACCCCGCCAGAGCGATATTATGGAGGCTGAGGTAAAGAAAATGCTACAGCTCGGTGTTATTGAGGCAGGTGAGAGTGATTATACCTCCCCTTTGATTTTAGTTGAGGTACCGGGCAAGGAACCTCGTCCTTGCGTCGACTACCGCAGGCTTAATTCCATCACTAAGGATCAAATTTATCCGATCCCTAACATCGAGGAGCGCCTTGAGAAAGTTAGTAGCGCTCAGTTTATTTCCACCCTAGATCTTGTCAGGGGTTATTGGCAGGTTCCACTTACAGAAGAGGCTAGTAGGTATGCGGCGTTCATTTCACCAATGGGAACATTCCGTCCTAAAGTGTTGAGTTTTGGTTTGAAGAACGCGCCATACTGTTTTTCAAGCCTCATGGATAAAGTGTTGCGGGGACAGCAAGAATTCGCTTTACCGTATCTAGACGACGTAGCGATATTCTCCGCATCCTGGTCTGAGCATATGGCACACTTGCGGGCAGTGCTAACCCGCCTGCGCGAAGCGGGCTTGACAGTCAAGGCTCCTAAGTGCCAGTTAGCACAGGCCGAGGTTGTCTACCTCGGTCACGTGATTGGTCAGGGTCGTCGCCGCCCCTCTGAAATAAAAGTGGCCGCTGTGCGAGACTTTCCGCAACCGCGCACCAAGACCGATATTCGGTCGTTCTTGGGTGTCGCCGGCTACTATCAGAGGTACATCCCTAGGTACTCTGATATCGCGGCTCCCCTGACGGATGCTCTAAGAAAGACAGAGCCCCAAACAGTCGTCTGGGACGAGACAAAGGAAAGAGCGTTTAGCGCCCTAAAGAGTGCCCTAACAAGCCAGCCTGTGCTACGATCGCCAGACTATACAAAAGGGTTCATTGTTCAGTGCGATGCTAGTGAGCGAGGCATGAGCGCTGTACTGTGCCAACGGGAAAAGGGAGAAGTAGAACACCCCGTCCTGTATGCTAGTCGTAAGCTGACCAGTCGTGAGCAGGCGTATAGCGCCACCGAGAAAGAGTGTGCATGTCTCGTGTGGGCCGTTCAGAAATTGTCATGCTATCTAGCCGGCTCGAGGTTTATCATTGAGACGGATCACTGCCCTCTCCAATGGCTGCAGACCATCTCTCCCAAAAATGGCCGCCTCCTGCGCTGGAGCCTCGCTTTACAACAATATTCCTTTGAGGTGCGTTACAAAAAGGGGAGTCTCAACGGTAACGCCGATGGCTTAAGTCGAAGCCCCTAACGTAGGAATCAGCCTCAAAATTGTTTGTTACTGATGTTTTTCTTCCTGAGGCAGGATTTTTTTTTAACATATTGCTTTTGTTTAGTGTTTCAAAGTGATGATATGCTTTCTAGTGCAATTTTCCAATTTGTGGACGCGTTCTGAGTGATGCTAGACTACTGTAAGGAACTAGGCAGTGGTATAAAAAGGGGAAAGAGCCTGGCAGGGCTTAGTGAGGGTTGTGCCGTGCTTGCTGACTGAGCGGTTGAGTTTCAGCGTAGTTCTAACGCTTGCCGGGAACGAGAACAAAAATGTGAACTCTCCCGAAGTCACTTTGCAGTGTCCCGTGCGAACCTGAACGAGAGAACGAGGCCTTCTCTGTGCGCTGCGCTCAAGAAACGTCGAGGGACGCCCGACTTCGGTTATGAGCATCATCGAGCGACATCCCTCCGGACAGCGGATGCAGTCCCCTGTCCATCGGGATCTCCTTCCCCCGGCAGGGCGGTCTGTTGCGTTTCGCCTGCGACACGCGGTTTTGCCGGCGCGACTGCGGCGGGGCGGCAGACATTTTGGCCCGTTCGGCGTCGCCGCAACGCTCCCCGCCAGGCGTTTCCAGGCGTTTCCAGGCGCGACTGCGGCGGGGCGGCAGACATTTTGTCCCGTTCGGCGTCGCCGCAACGCTCCCCGCCAGGCGTTTCCAGGCGTTTCCAGGCATGTTCCGATGCCACGTGTCTTCATGTGCGTGTGTGAGTGTATGTGCCATTGTGCCCGAACCAGGCGACGCGACAGCAGGGGTCACCCTCTCCTTCCAGTTATTGTGCCCGAACCAGGCGATGCGACAGCAGGGGGCCACCCTCTCCTTCCAGTCATTGTGCCCGAACCAGGCGATGCGACAGCAGGGGGCCACCCTCTCCTTCCAGTCTTTGTGCCCGACCGGCGGCAGTGTGCGTCACATTAGCCCATTGTACAATCACGTGCTCGTCTATTGAGGGGTTCCTTCTTGCCCTCAACTGCGAGAGTATAAAAACAGCTGCCCCCGGACGCCAAAAGGAGGGCTCCGATTTCTTCTGTTGAGTAAAGTGCTCTCCCGTCTCTCTACTTCGGTCAACCTGACCGCCAACTCTTTGCGATGTTAAAATAAACAAGTTGTTTTGTTGTTACCAGTCGACTCATGCTTTGCCGGGACCTTCGGATGCTTCCAGTTGTACCCCAGGCCGCCAGGCCAACGCTACCCTTGGGGCTTGCGACCCAGGTACAACCACGGGCGTCAGCGCCGAGTTCCCAACAACCGATGCCATCGGTGGGATCCAAACACGGCGGAGGTGAAGCAGACTTCAAGCACTCCGCCGACTTGCAAAACCAAGTGTAATATCTCGCATCCAAATAGAACCCGTATCAGCTTTTAAGCTTATGCGAACAGATACTGCACTTTGACCCCCGTCGGTCGTGTCTACGTTTACCACCGCCCTTTCTTTGTCGGCGTTCCAAGTTTCGGCTTTCCTTTCCCTCCACTCTCCCGTGCAGGCGGTCCCGTCGTACACGAGAACGTATATAAAAAATCACAGTAAATGAATTCGTAACTTTGTTCAAAATTCTGTGTCACCTCTGTGTCGTGTGCTAAATAGCTTCGCTGGTGATCCCCCGTTTACATAGTGGAATGGCTCATGATTTTTCTTTTTTTTTTGCAAGAGTGTATGTAGATTTCGTTGCATTGTGGATATTAGGGCACCGTTTCTCGTATCACTGAGGAACACTTCGCGTATAACCGAGGCTGCCACCGGCACATCTGTAAGGTAGTAGAGATAGGCTACATGTGTGTAGGCGCATATGTTATTACGAACGCTTTCCTGTACGTGTACGAACCGAGAGAGCAGCAGCAGCAGCAGCAGCAGCCACGGTCATCACATTCCGGGAGGATTCGCCTACAGAAGGCTTCGCTTTAAAAGCACCTGCGCATGACGCTTGTAACCGATGAAATTCGGTAGGCGGCGCCATCGGCCCTTATGGCCCGTTAATTTGCTCGCTGTTAAAATCGCCTGCGAAACAAGCGGGTCGTTTACGACGTCGCCTCGAGCAACGACACGATTTCGAACGCGCTCCTTAAATCTGTAGTGCTTCTTCGGCTGCTTCGTTCGATATTATCATTCTGGTTAATGCCAAGAAACGGCTTTTTTTTTGGGTGGGGGGGGGGGCTTAAGGGGTATTCTCGTATGCAAATGAACGTGGAACGCTGGAATGTTCTCGTTAGATTTTCCGAAAGACCGACACGTACGGACTCCGTCGCATTAGCAATAAAGTCGTTTTCTTTCTTTCTTTGACTTACACTAGTGTCTGTAGATTTCATAGCCTTAATTGGGTGGGGCGTCGGCTACTACTCCGCGTAACACGAAAGCGATGCGTGTAGATGTTAGGATGAAAGCTCAGTTCATGGAGCTATGGCAGGGAGCACATCTAGAATGCACGAGAGAACTAAATGGCATACGTTGTATCACTCTAACAAAATTTAAAAAAGAAACGACATCCTACGGGGTGGAAAAGACAAAGATGGACTTGAACGCAATGCCAGTGAAGCAACAAATGTTTTCTGCACGACAGATGGACGGTTGCAAACTAACAAGGAGCAGGTTCAGATGATTATTGAGACGTAGTCTGATCAGCACTGATTAGACAAATCTCTGTATAGTGTATACGTTCAGTGCCGACAGCATTGTTACAGTCAGCGCATATATTTTAGAGCGCAGCTCTTTGGCGTCCGTTCCTGGGTTTCGCGTCGGCGTCGTCGTCGGCCTCGTAACCAGCTCCGCCCCCCTTTCATCCCCCCAGCGCTAGCAGCGATCGACTGATACCGCTGGATGCCGCTGACGCCGCTAGAGAGTCAAGATAACGTGACTGCATAGAACACCGTCGCCGCCATGCAGAAAGAGGAGGAAAGGGTCCCCCCCCCCCTGTTCTTGTGTGGCGGATAGGGTGCTCTTCAGTTGCCGACGCGCCGGTTATTCGTTGTCCCTGAAACCAACTCCGCAGCTGGGGTTGACTCACTATCGGCGTCAGCGGCATCAGTCAGTCGCTGCTATCTCTTCCCTCCTCCCTTTATCGTGTTGTCCGCTTGCTGCGCGCGCTTCTGCCCCCATCGTTTGCCGCTGGGTGTACACGCCGCCCCCCTCCCCCCTCTTCCTGCGAGTCTCCGGTTGTCAAAGCGCCGGCTCGAACTTAGTTCCTTTCTTCGCTCCTCCTCCAATGCAACCCCTGTGCGGTGGCAATCAGAGAGCCAGATCGGTGGCGGCGGATCTGTATATGTGCACCGCCCGAGCCGAAATTGCCGCTGCCGTTCGCCCTGTTCGGTGGCAATCAGAGAGCCAGATCGGTGGCGGCTTGACATAAAGACAAACAGCAATTTCCTAACACTTATGCGGGAGAACATCCCGTTCCTCTCGCTCGTAACGCGTCCCACGGCTGTGACAACCTCGCGAGGCACTTGTATACATCTCGTCTTTGAGAATCAAGCATTGTTGTACCAAGTCGAACATATATCAGTCTATTTCTCCGACCACAAAGCTTCCTTCATGACTGTCAAGAACTGTTAGTGGAGTCTTTGTTAAAGGAATACGTGTGAAAAATAAAAACAAAAATTCTGTGATAGCGCATACATGTGTTGCTAGATTTCTTTGCCTCAATCTATCGAAAAGGTGAAACAGCTTATTTGCTGCGCTCAAATTTCGCATTAGGAAGTAACGTAATCGTCGGCAATTTTTTATTTGTTTTATTGTTACGGTGAACAGCGGAAGGAAATACGAAAGCCGGAAACGGTTAAATCATTTGAAGCACAAAAAAAAATAATAAACTGAGATCTCGCGAAACAATTATTTTCGTAAATAAAAAAACGTTTGCGAAATACTCCCAACCTACATACCAAACTCATACGCCAAATAATGTTGTTTTGCTTGTCAAATTTTTTAATTATACAGCTTCCAAAATTTGCATACTGGTTTCAGTCGTGTACATAGGAAGCTTCGAGCAATGCAGTTGAAGAGCTTGTATTCCTGAAATATTAGGTAATTAGTTTAGACAGTACTTTAAATGCAAATTGGTAACATCCGTCGCTCACTAGAGCACTACGCTTTCCTCCCGAACAAAAAAAAAAAAAAAAAAAAAGAAAAGCGCCCATGCGGGCGCAGCAGTCTTGTTATAATGAGAACCGCTCTGCCTATTCGCTTGTTTGGGCAAGAAAATTAGCTGCGGGGTCTTGGCGAAGCTCGCTCTTCAGTAATGGCGGCAAAACGTTTGTCAGCAAAACCGCCTCCCTCCACATCATCCGCTCAAAATTATTAACTAAAATAGAAAGAACTCCATTTGAATTGCCACACGCTGCCCGTACGTTCCACCGAAAGTTTACCGCAGAGCATCGTAATTCAAAAAACACAAAAGAGAAAAACAAAGCGGAGCAGACGTCGACGTACATTACTAGCAGACGACGATGACCTCTCATCTGTGCGGCGTTCCGGGGCAGAACAGATGAAACTTAATGACCGCCATGACCTTTTCGCGAAGATGAAGGGCTTTTCCTCTGCCATAAAAAAAAGGGGGGGGGGGGAATAAGCCTAGGAGCGCGCGTTGAACGGAAGGAAGACATATCGAGACAAAACTAAACACGTACGTCTGCAAAAGACGCCGTTCGTTGAACGAAAACTATGGTACGGTATATACGCGTACACATAGGCAACACGGCGGACGGTTCGGCGCCCTCAGCCGCTAGCGGCGGTTCGCCCGTCGCATCTTTCATTACTGCCCTTCCGTTATTTTTCCCGCGCCGCCGAGCAGACGACGCGCGTCTGTTTATTTTTTCTTTTCATGGCGCCATATTGAATCTCCGCCCACACCGGTGCCCGCTGTAATACTTGGTGCGCTTTCAAGGCGCTTTCGAAGGCGCGCGCGTACGCTTCGGCGATGCCCCTAGATGAAAGACAGAGACATAGAAGGTGGGGAGTGAAGGAAGGAAAGGGAGGTGGGAGGGGGGGGCGAGTGTGTACAGATTGAAGATGCCTGATTCGTGCTGGCTATTGACTAAGGAAAGGCTCCGCTCGCTCGCACGCAAGCACACGTATACACACTCACGCAGTGACGCGCTCGGTCGGCAGTGCTTCCCGCCCCTATCGTCTCGTATTCTATTTATCTTCGCAACTGCGCCCGGGGAATCGCTTTGAACGTGCCTCGGCCCCGAATCAAAGAACCGGGGCTGGGATCAATTTCTCGATCGCTCGATGTAACGCCAGTGACGTTTGCAGCGTAAAGACGACGAAAACAAAGTAGGAAGCAGAGAAACCGAAGGAATGCCTTGGGAGAGAAAGCGCGTAAGACGTTAAGCCACGCCACTCGCTTGCCCCCTCCCCCTCCTTCCTCCTCGCGCTCTTCGTTTTTCCTTTTTTCAAGTCGCCATTGCTATCCTTCGAATCTTCGTCTCTCTCTCTCTCTCTCTCTCTCTCTCTCTCTCTTGAAGCTCGCGGATCTATAGCGAAACACTTCAATAAAACAGTGCGCAAGGCATTGTATGGATCACGGTGCGTTCTGAGGTACGCACAGCAATGCGCGGCAGAAAAGAGTGCGGCTTTTCATTTGGCGGGTGTACCAGACGGTAACCTCTTTTGTCTTCTACATTACAGACTGAAGACTGTGATCACTCCACGCGGCACGGTTCCGCAGCGTCGTCTGCTTAGAAATGGAAGAGCAGAAGTGTCTTTTGTCGAAATTGCAGTTCCTTTGTTCTTCAGGACGTAACCTCCATTCTTCTGTCGTTTCTACCGTGCATTACGTTACAGGAACGGACTCGATAGGGCAGGTGCATCCGCGATGTGCTAGACCGATGACGCACGGACTATCTTATGGTGAATTTGGTATTTTTGACGACCCGCGGACGTCGTATAGACAAAGGCGTAGTTTCGTATCGAACGGTTGAGTATAGGCCGCACTTTAGAACTGCGTGATTGAATCGCCCGTACTTTCTAGAAGCTGAATGTCTGATGCTCGAAAAGTAATGTGTTAGACGGGGGAAAACATGATAACAACACACTTAGATCGTGTGTCATTGAAACCATCTGCAACGCAAAAAAAAAAATAATAAGCTGCGAATAATTTCGGTGCATTTGCAGAATGAATGAATGAATGAATGAATGAATGAATGAATGAATGAACAGAGATACAGATAAAGATCTGAGTGCCCGCCCTTCCACTCTGTGAAGAAGGTTGACCAGCGAAGCTGTGTATGTGGGCCCCTTAATGGCGAAGTGCAGCCCCGCCGCAGGTCGGCCCGGCATTGCACTATCTTCGGGATCGGCCCACGTATGGGGATTGCTTAACGCCTGCGTCACCTCCGCCTCGGCTCGGCCCGGCATCGTACTGTCTTCTGGATTTTTTTCGACACACGCGGACACGATAGTGGTGAAAGTAGCCCTCAACAGCTTCGCTGTAACAGACAGACAGACAGACAGACAGACAGACAGACAGACAGACAGACAGACAGACAGACAGACAGACAGACAGACAGACAGACACAGAGATAGATAGATAGATAGATAGATAGATAGATAGATAGATAGATAGATAGATAGATAGATAGATAGATAGATAGATAGATAGATAGATAGATGCCCAAAGACCGGCGTGTAATCCGTCTACTCTGAATGTAACTCCACAGAAACTTAGACACAGGCCATAGCCTGGCTGTAGACGCAAGTCAGTCTACAATATAGCTATAAAAATCCGTTGAGTATTCGACCAGTCCATTTGATGTATAGAGTACAGCCTCGCCGCCGGCTTCAAAAAACAGCGCAGAACAAGCTTTCCTGCGCTTTGCTGATGGTGGTGTTTCGGCAACGCGGGATCGAGCGAGTAAGCTGGCCGGGCGTGGCGGATTTTAGTCGCCCTGTAAGCAGCTTTTGGGGGTTTTCGCTCCGGCTCCCTGTCCCTATGCGCTGATCCCGGCCGAACTGCGCGTCTCGGGAAGGATGTGCAGGCGCTTAAAGCAAACAAACTTGATGGCACCGGCCGCGGATCCCGGGAACAGATGATCAAACGCGACCGCGGTCCCTAGTTGTGCATGCGACTTCGAATCAGCTGGACACGCCCGTCTTTTTTTATATGCTGTGTTGTTAAGGGGAATTCTGCAACGGTTTTCGCATGGCTGTGAAGGATGGCGTGCGACGGCGTGGTCGATATGAAATGTGAATGCAGTGCAGCGCGTGTCTGAGCGCCGAATTTGCCTTGAAACATAACGATCAATGATTATAAAACAAACGTTACCTTGCGTATATCTAATTTGAATAGGCAACAATTTATATACGCGCTTTCTCTTTTAGGGCGCACCTCTTAGGCGCCCGTTCCTGCGGCGAACGTCGGCGTCGTCCCTCGACGTTGTCCCTCGGCGTGCTCGTAACCGAACGAACGAGCACAGCGAAGGATGAAAGAGAAAACTCAGAGCGCTGATGAAAGCCGGTGACAGCGAAGGGAGCTCGAGGAGGAAAGCGGAGCAGGAGGGTATGGCGAAAGCATGGGAATAAATGCGTAGTACCGCGCAAGACGGGCTTTGCGGCTACGATGGCGACGAGATGGCGCCAGAGTAGTGCGCGTCGTCTGTTAACCGATGACGGCGCCGATACCATATATGAAAACAAAGCGCTGCATGAACGGGGGTCTGTCTGCGGCGGCTGCTGTGAATCGCGCCCGCGCGTCACCCACGCGCTGCCTCTCGTGATCTCTCGATTACCGAGGATGTCGCGCCACACTTCGCTCCGTTTGCAGCTTGCCGCACGAGACACACTGTCCGCGCCAGCCAATATATGGCGAAAGGAAAACACTTGTACAGCTGCGCTCAAACTTCGCATTAGGTAGAATCGTAATGGTCGGTGAATTCTTTGAACCCTTAATCCATAATTGTTGTTTGAAATGGGAGAACAGAAGTGTCTTCTGCCGAAGCTGCAGTTCTTCGACAGGTAACCTCCATGCTTCTGTCGTTTCCAACGCGGAGAATGTTAGAATAGACTAATCCACTGACTACATGATTCTAGCTACTAATCCGTAATTCCAGTAGTCGCGATGGAAAGAGCAAGGCCCTGGGCCACCAGACAGACCAGAGCGCGAGAGCTTATGCATTTTGCTTAAAAGATACTGATGGGCTAGTTGGTGAGCCATGATATTGAAGCAACGCTCTTACACCTTACACATACACGCACACATAGAAAGAAGATACACAGGTACATGCGTATGTCCTTTCTATGTGTGCGTGTGCGTGTCAGATTTAACTGCGCTGGGTCAGTATTATGTAGCTTCGCTGTCTTTGATGTATGAGTTGTTAGATTGGCATGCACCTATGAAGGATTTTTTTTATTATAATGTTAGTGTGCAGGAGAGCTTCGCATCGTGAGTGATGTCGGCCAGTCCTCAAAAAATAAATTCACTAATTGTTAATAAAAAAGTTCCAGCAAGCGTACTGTATATCACAACAAACGCAATTTGCGCGACAAGTACTGACCGTTCGTCAAGTCTCCACCACGTGATCTCGCGAACGACAGCGAAGGCTGTCGTCTCAAACGATTTCACGTCTTTTTACCGTCTAGGAAGCTCGCATTATGTTTTATTCGCTCTGGAGAAAATTTCGAAAGCGCAATTAAAGCAAGGACTACGCGAATATCGAAAATCACGAATCTGAATTGAATATTTCTGTTTCGCGTCGGAAGTTATCTCTTCCATTCGAGTATTGCATATTCCATTTCTTCAAATACGCTCATCTACACTGACTACATCGTAGACTGAACTTTATGGCAACTAGTGAATGTAATTACTTCTATCTCCTCGCTCACTTACGAAGTTACAAGTTCACGAGCTTACAATTATACGAGCTCACTTGCAGCTTACCATCGCTCGCATGCTTCCTTGTTAAATGAACTACCAGTAGTATTGAAGGTTGTGAAGTAGGAAGTAATCATTTGCCGCCTTTGCTCACCGTGCTTCGTTTCCTAGAATTTGAAGTATTCGAAACCATCTTTAAGGCCGGCATTCTTCGAACACTCATATTCGATTTCAAAATGTCTTAATTTGACCACCTTCTATAAATATATAACACTTATTATTATTGTTGTTCTTGTACTTTCGTAAAGTTTCATTTCCTATCGTAAATAAGTTCACTAACGAGCGGCATGTCTTGCTTCAATATAGGTATTAGACTCGATTATAAATTTCTGTATTCGAGAACGCTCTTCTCTAGAATGCTTAAGCAACTTTGTAACTTTGATCTCATATTGTAACCTAGGTAAGTTCTCTCGATACACATGATATTTGTTATTTGTGAATGAGCAACAAAGGAGTTATTGAGAACTTGTTTTTTTTTATTTGTTTGGTGACCAATGACTCGAAGAAGTGAGAAAAGTTTTGCTAAGTTTTGCAGTAGATGTGTCATTTATTAAAAATATTGTCTGCCAGAATAAAAAGAAAGTCACCTTTGCACATAGCCAAGCGCTCGCAATTTGTGAACACCAACAAACGAGCCAATGCCTCGCTGAACTATCGTCTCACATTCGCGTTCTGAACTGTTTCTTTATTTAATAAAAAAGAAAAAGAAAGGGTTAACCTGCCGCCTCATTTCAGCGGTGAATCAACGAAGCCTTGGAATGTTTTTTTTTTCTTTTCTCACGCAGAAAACTGAGCTTGAGGCGCCTTCCTGACAGCGCTGCGACGGAGTAGCGTCAGTTGCTTTCCTGGAATCCACGTTCCGTAATTCGATCACTGTCACTGATCCCTGAGGCGCACGAAGCTCAACAGTGGCGCGGCGGTGAGGGATGTACGCGCAAAAGTGGTGTGGCGCACACTTCCAGGAAGGCGATGGACTCCCGGCGCAACGGTCAGGTAAATATACGCCCCGCCGTCTGGAAAGGAGCGCACCGATTGGCGGAGACGCAAAATGTCGTCTGCACGGCCCTTGCGCTGTGTCGTCTGCAAAGTTATTTGCACAGCGTCGGGTTCAGCGCTTATTGCGGAGTGTCGTCTGCGAATTTGCGTCGGATACGAGCACTGCGAATACTCGTGGTCAGCAGCCTTACTTCCACTTGCAGGACAAACGGTGCCAGAGGTCACCTTTGGTTCGCGTCTGCCTAAGATATCCTAAACATACCACTTTCATTATTGTCGTAGTTTGCATTTCACTTCTCGTTGGCGCCCAATATGTTAGTGTAACAGGCCAAGGACTTCGTGCTCAAGGCCAACATTAATTACTCTGTTCCCGCTTGAAACGAAAAAAGGATTCCATTCGGAAACAATTGAACCGACTAAATCAAGTTCCTTCCATACAAAATAGAAAGTGAAATTCTACCGACTGCTGGAAGCAGCATTTATGGCCTCAAACGTTTTACAAAGAAATGAGGTAAAATTGGTAAATTCAGATAAATGAATCGTTACGTTTGGAACTCCACAATTCTGCACCAAAAGCATATATCCCAGTCCCATAAACTGCGACTTATGACAATCAAACGTTGTGAAAATTCCGGCCGCCGAAGTTGCACCATTTTGAATGTCGTCATTTTTCTCTATCTGTCTATGTCAGCAACGTTTCACCTAAATGGCGCTGCTACTCGACTGTGATTCAAATAGCTTATTGGACTCTGCACAGCATTTATTCCATCGGCTTTGATGTTTTCATGCGTGACTGTGCAAGCGAGGATTCTGTCACACGCCGCCGGCGTGTACGAGGACTTCTGGAGGAAGCCGTGCATTATTTAGCAATACTTCCGCATGCTTGCATATAACATACATAGTACGTATAACGTACTATGTATGTATGTACGTCAGGGAAATTATATATGAATGAAGAAACGACATACTGTCGGCAAAGGTAAGCAGCTTACAGCAGTTTTACCTGCCCCAATCTATAGGCTCTATCGTTATGCATGCGTGTGCACGCATAAAGATTTCATTTGCAGGAATGTTTAAGCGCAGACCGACAGCCATGAGCAACCACTGCGACATCGAACATCTGAACATGTCGTTTGCATTAGTTATTTGCGCACTTTGGAGCACTTTACGAAGGGATCACACAAATGCTTGAGGACCTTCCGGATTTGGTCTGGGAAAACGAACGCGCCTACAGGCGCATTATGCAAGCGTGCATTACAGCACGCAGAAGCCAGCACGGTTACACAAGGACGGATTGATACGCATTCCCACGTACGCATCAGCACGGGGCTCAAGCACAAACACACGCCACTCATACACACGCACGCGCACGAACACAAACGTATGCGCACGCTCGGGCGCATACCGGTAAGCGCGTCAACAGAAGGGCGCGCGTTAGCGCATGCGCGCGGGTACGTCACATCTGTCTCTCGAGCCGTCGACGCGCCATCGATTACGTCAGCGCCTGCGAGCCTTTGCGGACCGTTAGAATTCCCAACCTACGCGCGAAGACGCCGTACGGCGTTGAGTCGGCAATATACTTTCCCGAGGCAAATGTATACATACACACGTACATACGAGAACCGCTCTGAAAATACCTCGCCCAACGAAGAAAGCTCGTTCTGCGAGCGAGCGTTAGGCAGCCTTTCGCCAACGTGTGGCACTGGTGCGTCTGTGTTTGTGTGTCCGTCTGTGCGCAGATACTCTGCGTTGCCTTGTAGTTACGTGCAGTATTGTGCGAGCCGGTGCCCGTGTAGACCAATAACGAAGAACGAAGATGGAGTGGAAGACGCGCACAGTTTCTTCCTCTTTTTTTTTCTTGCACAGCGCGCATGGTAGCGCTGACACCGTCTTCTGCTGGGCATCGTGCCAACAGACGACGCCTTGAGGTGCACTGCTTATATCTTCTAGAAGTGCCAGAACTCACTTAGCATGTAACGTTCACGTTAGCAGACGACGATCTCTACAGAAAACGGGATGCTTCCACTGTCAACATATAGGAACAACGTTGGAGCAAGCAGACGATGATTTTAAGTGAGCTGCTTCTATGATACGAGCGGGAAATGCCACACGCATCGAATATCTATAGAAACAACGTGTAACAAACTCACGTTGCTTTGAACCACGATCGCGCGGCGTTAGGTTATTATAGTTTGCCAGTTCTGAAGAACACTATAAAAAATAGTGCTTCTGGCTGGCAGGGAGAAAACTGCTTGCTCGGGTAATTTATGTGCGCTTTAAAAGCACCGCACCGCAGGAACGAGGCGCCATTTCTTTCCGAGCGGTATAAATCGTGTCAGCACACTTCGTAGGTTTTGCGGCGCTGCAAGCTATTTATTGGAATTTGCTATAGCGTTAGTGCACCGCGCCGAATGATTTACGAGCAGCCACTGGAAACGCGGCTCCATGGGTTGTGGTCATTGCAACACGTCTGGTGGCTCGTGCTGCTGCAGAGAGCTCCTATGTGAATAAACGAACCGATATTCTTAACGACAGGCAGGCAAACCGGCATCCGTAGCCCAAACATTTCGTTTGTATAGACCACTTGTTCTGTGCAACGCGTCGTGAGCCAGAGTGTGCAAAGGAAACGTATCCGTCGTCTCCGCCCCCGTGCGCCCGCCGTGTAGATTGTACGTAGTATATATATATATATGCATACATACGTGCTCTTTCTCGACAAAATGGTGCAGTTCTCTCAAAGGAAGCGTCGGTGTGATTCAATCTGGAAGGGGGACTTCACTGTTTACGGTTCACTTTCGCAGCAGACGACGCTGCCGCCTCTTCTGCTATTTAAAACTGAAACGGTCTGCTCCTCATACGCCGCTAGCAGACGGCACTTTCAGCGGAATTTCAGGCACAGAGAGTTATAAAGCTCAAAGCGTCGTCTGCTATGTATATATATATGTGCCGCCTTTTACGCCGTTCTGGTCGTCAGGCACGAGGGAGTGTGTTACAGTTACGTGCTGCAAACGCTACATTGACGTAAACTTAAGAAAGAATTGGTGATAATGTACTGAATTAGGATAGCGATGCCGCGGCGAGTTCAAGTTTCTGACGTGAATGCTGTGCAAAACACGGAAGTGCGGGAATACAGGTGTATGGTTAGCGGAAAGGGTGTGCAAACACAAGCGCTGACTACCAACTAAATCCTATTGGTCAATGAACGTATATATAGTACCACAGAAGGTGAAATGGTTATCGAACACGGTATCACAAACGCGTCGCTACATCGGCAGGTCCGAGAACCCGCAAGAAAAGTTTGAAAATAGATGTCTGTGTTCATGTTTTGTAGACTTTTGCTACGCCCCATCTCACCTCGGCAACAAAGTTCAGGCGTTATCTCCGCATTCTTCTTGAGACTGTACTTTGATATCGAAGGATGAAAGCCTACTCTACGGCGAAACAACTGGAAGAAACATGAAAAAGTACCGCGCGACTGTGTTTTTCGAGTTTTCTTTCAGGCTTGGAAAAAATACAGAGAACTTTTGAGTAGCACGTATTGAGCTGCAGAAAGCCGAGTCGAGAATATTTCAGGGTGTTCTGCAACTGTCTCATTGACACTTTTGCTCTGGATATAATATTCGAGAAGTTGATTAATGAATAAAAACTAGTTATGTAATTAAGCGAAATAAAAAAGAAAACAGTCTGGCTTGCGCCAAGCGACGGAGAACAACATAACCTTGGTTCTGTCCAGCTACGTGGCACTTGCATTTGTTTTATTTGAACACAACTTACGTGGCGCATATATATATATATATATGTATATATATATATAAAATCAGAAGCAGAGGTCTACCTCGGCGCTTTCATTTCAAAAGTACGAGCTAGTGCGCCGACAAAGAAGCTGCAAAGCGATGGCGATGGTTATGTACAGATGAGGAAGATGACATACATAAAATAAATGCTCTCAATACATACGCTTATGAGCACACGATTACTTACAGCGTTAAGATTTGCGATGAGCGTTCTTGTTACGTAGTTACCGTGGTTGCAAACATGGTTTCTGAATTTTAGCAGGATTATGCGTTCATTTCCAAAAAAAAAAAAAGGGACATTTTCGATATGCCACAGTTTTGGCCTAGCGCAAGAAATTCAAATTTATTTAAAACGTGTCCCGCCGTTGCGCTGCTCACCTACCCTCAAAAGGGTATTCGTACGTACCGCACGAACTTGAATAAAGAAATATAAATAAATGCGCCGAGTTAACGATTTTTTTTTCTATACTTACGCTACGAGGCTGTAGAAAAGTTAGCTCCGTTCCCGTCTCATCTGCACCGAGGTTTCCGTGAATATATGTAACTGCAGATGGACTACCAAAAAGGAAAGAAAGGAAGACGTGGCGGCCGTAATTCGTGACAGACGGGGCTGCAGGTTAGGGTATGGAGCAGCCTTCGAAACGGTATCGAGCTCTCTCGTAGAAATTGTGGCTTTCTAAACGCGGCACGGCGACAACGTACGCGCTCGCGTTCACGGTCACTGCGAATCGTTGCGTTTACGACGCGATAACTCGTTGAAAATTACCGATGTGGAAAGTCTCAAAGCCGTTCGAAGCCAGCAGCTACGAAGCTTAGGGAAATCCACGTATGTACAATCTGTCCGCCGTACCCACATTCGCCACGATGGCACAACCCCGACCACTGTAAAGTGATTTGCACCCTTACGGGGTGCTTTCGGTTTATAACCCAAATCCTTGCACCCTTTATACGGGCGTAAAAGAGGAGCTATAGACCGAGCTATAGACAACGCATATTCGCACCACCCGTAGAAACTAGCGTCGCACTTCCCTCTACTAATATTTTGTAAGAGATTAATACTTTATTGAACTAATTTAGTACGAAAATCTACCAATGAGTAATTTTTGTGGGAATCCTGTGTAAGAAGGGCAGCTCAGATTCGTTGTAGCTCTCGCCACGAGTATCCTTTCTCCGCGCTCTCGGAAACGAGTAACGGGCCCGCCCCAGTGCACGCAACTTCCGCGGCTGCCGTGGGCGTAACATCTCAGGACTGCACTCGACAGCTGTTTGTTTTTTCGGTGCAGCAGCAGCGAGGGGGCTGAGGAGGAGGAGGAGGAGGAGGAGGAGGAGGAGAAAACGTTTACCCCGAGCCAAATGCCAACCGCTGCGCGCCGGAGGACGACACGACGGCGGCGAGCCGCGTTATTTTCGCGAGCACTCAACCCTTGCGCTGTGCTCCCCTCCTCCTCTTCCTCCTCCTCCTCCCCCGGCAGCATCTCGTGGGCCATTTGCGCACGGTTGTGTCGACGACCGCGTTCGCGCGCTCATAGGCAGCGCCGCCTATAAAACGCCGACGACCCTTTCGCGGGGCGGTCGTTCACTCGCGCAGGCGTTGATGGCACGAGCAACGTCGTTGCCGGGTTTCCTGCAAACGATTGCGCGAAACTCTGTGGTTCGGATACGTTGCTCTCTGGTCGATGCGCTGAGCGCACATGTCGAGACCGACAGACATATGAATATAGGTAGATTACGGAATAAATAGATGCCACTTGGAGCTTGAAGCCATGGCCTCCTGCACTGCGCGCGCTGGCAGTTGATGCTCGGACGCGCACGCACGCACGCACGCACGCACGCACGCACGCACGCACAAACACACACACACACACACGCACAAACACACACACACACACACACACACACACATATATATATATATATATATATATATATATATATATATATATATATATATATATATATATATATATATATATATATATATATATATATATACACGCGGACGTGTGTGCGTTTGTGGTATGCGCGGTTGTGTTATCTCGTACCATCTTTCCGCGCTGTTACAAGGTATTCTGATATAGACATATAGCGCAATTCAACAGAAAACCCCAGCTGACCAGATTTATTCCACAGTCCTTCGCTGTAGTGTATTAACCCCTGGGCTATATGAGCAGGTAAACACCGCAATAAGTCAGTACATCAATGAATCCATCGATAACCCACGTAGAATTCGCCTTTTATTTGCTGGTTGGGTTGACGTTCCTCTAAATTTCGACGTAATGACGACACGCGGTTAGCTTTGCGACCTTTGCGACGCACCAGATGGCGCGTCTGGGTCAGCGTATGGCTAGGACCGCGGAGATTTAAAAAATAAAAACTAAATAAAAAGGGACCATGTAGATTTTTAAAAAACGGCAAGAAAGAAATCAGGAGGCGAAAATCTGTATGATATCGCGAATAGCAGTGCCTGGCTCTTTGAGGCCGGCACTGGCGGGCCGAGGACAAAGCATGCAGGAGCAAATATTCCAAGCAGGACGAGGAATGTATGCGCTGCAAAGAAAGCGGGCACGACTCGGCACTTCGAAGTGGAATCCACGTTCCAAAAGCGGGGTCGTAAACAACCCGCCGAGAGTCATAAAAAAAAAAAGAAAGCGACGGAAACAGAGACGGTAAATTGAATGCGAACGACGGAAACGAAGAAATACCATGTAGAGACTTACAAAAACGACATGAAAGAAATCGAGAGGAAAAAAATCTATAAAAAATCTATACGATAACCAAAAGTCGGTGCCTTGCTATTTGTCGCCCGAGCTCGCCGCCTGAGGACAGAAAACGTACATAAAGAAAGAACATAAAAAAGGCTGAAGAGAGAGAGAGAGAGAACAGCGAACGATTCGGCACATCTTAATGGAATGTCAAGGTATTCACCCAGCGAGACCTGTAGTTACTGCGTATATCTTCCCGAAACGTTCGGGTTCAAAGAAGATGGAAGGATTAGCTGGTCAGCAGTCGAGACAAGCGAGGGACGTTTAAAGTATTGATCAAAAATAAAGCAAGGCACAAATTGATAGAACCGCAGTCATTGCAAGTCTACGCAACGGTTCAATATACTGATACAAGTATAAAGATGCACGAAACGTATAAAGCTAGAAGAAAATATTTACGCAGGACTCATGGCACTCGCAATAACTAAACTGGGCGTTTGAGAGCGCTATAACAGGGAATTTCCCACTATAAGGCATGCACTAAATTAAAAAGAAAAGGAATTAGGAACTTGTTCACTCCATCTTCCGCAATTTGCCACGTAATTGGTACACAAGAGTTATCCTGGTGGCGGAAGAGAACTCATGACCGAACGGCGTTGTTGCAATGACCGTATATTGTATTCACCTTTCTTCTTTTCTTTTTTAACCAGTTTGACCAACGTTAGCTAGGACACCTTGTACACAACCTATCAAGATTTGCCTAAGTGCATAGACCCTTCTCGCTGTCGTGTACGGAAGGATTTTTTTTTGTCCTTGTTCCCTGCATTTCCTTTGTACGAAATGCAGAAATAAAGATGAATAACAAATCACTAAGTTGTATATTGAATGAAAATTTGGCTGTTCGAATACATCTAGCAAAGCATTTATTAATGCCATTGCATTAAATATAGAAAGACAATGCCGGCGTCCCCAGGCGGTACAAATGAGCGACAAATACACCGGCGAATGGGGTCATCCGAATAACGCACGCATAGAGTGTAAAGAAAGCAATAATCAAACTTTTAACTAAGGTTTAAAAAAAAGGGTTTATTTCTCTCTCTGTCTCTCTCTTTGTCTTTGATTTATGTATTTATTTATTTTTTGCGCCCTGACTTCCCTCTCCATGTCTTCTTCGTACTTTCAGAACAGGGACAGAACATTCTGCTTTAGATGCGCTCTTCGAAGTCCACATTTATGGACTGCACGGATTCGAGTCGAACATTTCGCCACTTGAATACGTCAGGCAAAAAATTCTAGCGCATTCAAATTTTAAAAAGCACTGTAAAGACGCGATGAACACGCACGATAATTGATTCCAAGGAATATACTGCCCTTTCGTCATTGAAAAAAGATTTCCCGATTCGAGTGCAACGGAATGCGAGCGCATTAAGATGCAAGCAACTCCCGGCTCCACCAGCTGACGTGAATTAGCGATAAACGATGCTCACCGTTCATGGCATTGCGCCCCCCCCCCCCCTTCAGAGGTACTTCGCCGAACACGGATCTACGAAGGCTCTTATCGCTAACGTTACTCCAGCGTGCGCTAGGTAAACGTATCTCTAAAAGCGATGCCATTCCAAGCGGGCGGCTCACCCGTATACGCACCCGTATACCCGTATGCTCACCCGTATACCGCATCAACCCGAACTTAATCACAGGCCTTCTTCTCCGCGGGTCTCGCGGTTTTCGAGCGGGGCTTTGCCTCAACATGGATATCTTTTTTTTTTTTTCAGATACGTACAAAACGCCCCCGACACTGTACTCAGGCAACCGCTGAAGCAGTGCGAATGAAAATCGTTGCATTTAAGAGGTAAAGCTTAATTCACGCCGACGGTTCTAGATTCAGGGTTCCCGTTCAGGAATCTTTTTTTTTTTTTTTCGCAGACGTTCTCGGACGTCGGCAAATTTTGGGGGCAAAATGTGCCAAGTTTTCAATTACGCCGTACTAAAAAGAAATTTAAAAAGTAACACATGTTTGAAAACTGAATGTCAAGGTGAGATTTGACAGACGCAGACGCACTCTGGTGATAATGGAATTAACTACGAATAACGTGCCCGAAAGTAACTTAACAACGTTTTGATAGGGCTACCTATTGTAGTGTCGGCCAGCCTGTCTGATGACGCGCTGTAAATTAGGTAAATTTTTATCGTACAAGAACATATATGAAAAATTACAATCTGTACCTAATGCAGTGTTTGAAGCGGACGAATTGGATGCTATAATTAACAGCCTATAAACGTAAACCTATTAGGTTATTTGCGCATGCACTGCAAAAGTGTTACTCACAAATTAGTGCTACATTTCAGGGTGATGTACATACTTACTGCTCTTGTCAGTTTTATTGTTGTTCCTTTTCACATTTCTTACATGTATTATTTGCTGTTCCCCCCGACGCATAATACTGTTATTTGGAGTGCGTGAGCAATATGTAAATAAATAAATAAATAAATAAATAAATAAATAATGTTTCGCCCGCTTCAGACATCGCTATCGCTGGCGCTCACATTAGCACGATATCGGCTTGTATACTGCGCAGATACGGAAGTGTGAATTTGCTGTTTGGCCATTTGGAAAATTTTAGAGACAGAGAGAGAGAGAGAGAGAGAGAGAGAGAGAGAGAGAGAGAGAGAGAGCAAGGACAGGAAAGGCAGGGAGGTCAACCAGAAGAGCACCCGGTTTGCTACCCTGCACTGGGGGTGGGGGAAAGGGGAAGAAAAAGAATAGAACTGCTTAAGAGACCATTTAGAGCGAAAATTTTAGAAATTGTGTTAAACGTTTGAGAAGAACAGCCGAGCATATTAGCTTACCTTCGTAACATAGCTTAAAGAGAGACTAAGAAGAACGATTGTTTGAACTGCATCAGTGAAATACCTTCCCACAATGCCAAGGAAAGGTAACGTTGTCGTCAGAAGAGGCTTAGCAAGCTGGAAAACGCGCAAGACGGTCAGACAGGCGGCGACAACCGCATTGAAGTTACCGCACCAGCCTGGCGTGACGTCATGTATTTCGAGGGCGTCATCTCAGACCTATAGCTAAATTTTTATCTTTAAGAATTGGCTGCATATTGTGCTCTAAAAGATCCAAGAACTGAACTTAGCATGTTTAATGATTTTTTTAACGCCACGATGGGCCCATAAAGAAAGAAAAGCGCTTTGAAATCTATCACGTCACGCTTACGTATCCGCTCTAGGATTACCGCACGATATTCAGAAAACGGAACATTCGTACCTTCGTTTTCGTTATATTCAACCTGTTATCGAAAATAAATAAACTCAAAGTGCTTGAGAAATACTTTCGATAGTAACTGCAGGTGTCAAGTCGTTGATTGATTCATCTGAGTGTGGGCCAACGTGTCGACCGAACGCGCTTTTTAAGGAAGTTCTGATTTGCGATGATACAAGGGCACGTAAGTTAGTGTTGGCATAGTTACCTAAAGCGCAGCAAGAAAAGAATAAAGGAAGCCAACTTGAGCAGACGGGTTTACAGCAGTCCATAAAGTGGCGTCGTCTGCTGCGTCCTCTCCTTCTCTCTCTCTCTCTCTTTCTGATTTCCTAAATGAAGTCTCCGCCACATTTATGGCAACTGTTTTTTATTAGATCGACGGGCAATTTCGCAACATTTCGGGCGATAAAATGCGTCGTCTGGTAGCATATTAAAAAAAATAATAACGCCTTCTGTTATATGTCCAACTTCAACGGAGAGCCAGAAATCTCCTTTGCCTCACCGACCACCGCACGCCCAGTCTCTAAGGCTCCGATGCCATAGTGCGTCTTGCGAGATTGCCGAAATATAACATATACGACGAAAGCGGGGAGGACGTACGTCTTCCCGACTCTCATAAATTAGCGGGTTTCGAAATCCGAATTTACGACACAGTCGAACGCGTGATGGAAGCGGCCGAGGCGTTGTCGGGAAGCGCTCAGGGAGGTACGTAGACTTGGCTGCGTAGTGGAGAACGACGTCGTGTGACGTCACACGTCAAGAGACGCGGGCGTGCTCGCAATTTCTTCGCAATGAGAAAACGCCGGAAGCTGACCCGTTCATATGACGTCACACTCCGGACAATGCACGTGCCCGCGTTACTTAAATACAGAGTTCGTTCAGGCGCCGTGCATTTTTTGTAACGATCCATTTCGTTCTCCGTTCGTTTTGTCCTTGGTTGTAAAGAACCTTTAATTTCATTGAGTGCAACAAAAGTATTGTTGAAGTTCCTGCAGGACAGCAAGCTCGACGAGCGGCTCTAGCGAGGCAACTGTCTCATGTACATAAGCACTCACCCCTTCTCTTATCATCATCATCCATCCCAATACTCTCACTCCCCTTCCCTTTTCCCCAGTGCAGAGTAGCAGACTAGAGCGCACTAGCTCAGGTCGACCTCTCTGTCTTTCCTATCAATAAATTCAATTCAATTATATACCAGTTTTATTAATATGTCTCATGTCTTGGTGTTATTTTTTCACTATCACTTTATATATCAATTCCTTTTATTGCGTGGCCTTATACACACCAATTGCTTTTACTTCTTTTTGTGCTTTCGGTACCTATGGAGAAGACCGCCTCATCACTGCTTCTGGTACCTTTTGGCCTTAGTCGCCATTGTTCCGCAAAACCCAATCAATCGACCGAGTTACATAGCCATTTGTCACCAATTCCGGCAATGTCACGCCACCTCAATCACCGGGATCAGCCTATTGGCACGACAGAAGATAAGAGGAATGGAGAACAAAGTGGGATCTTTACTAAATACCAGCTTTGGTCACTCATGAGTTGCGATACATACGATCGAACAAGAATGGAAAATGAAGTATACCATTACAGAGTACGGACCTTGCATGGTCACTAACTATCAAGTGTAGCAGAAATAATAATAATAATAATAATAATAATAATAATAATAATAATAATAATAATAATAATAATAATAATAATAATAATAATAATAATAATAAAAAGAAGAAGTAAGAGAACAAGAAGGATGTAAATCTAAGAGGATCATTACAAAATACGTGTTCCGCATGGTCGGTCATTGTGAGCTGCAAAACAAGTGATCAAATGAAGTCAAAATAAAATGGTTCGCTACAAAATACAGATTCTCGTCTGTCATTAAGACTGATGATAGGAGGAATGTAAAATGAAATGGATCGTTACAAAATGCGGAGCTCGACTTGCACTATTTATGACAAGAAGAATGCCGAATGAAATGCACTGTTACGAAAGACCCGGTTTATTATTACAGAGTTATAAAATAAGCTTAAGGAAAAGGTTTTAGCTGGATGAGAACTCCGTTTCGCTATTCACGCACTTCTGGAACGCCGCAGCCACCTCGTTACGCAACGACTAAACTTATTTCGACGAGGCTTGAATTTTGCAAGGAACCGCCGAAAAATGGGTACAGTTCTCGAAAAAATTGAAGCACCACCTGTACAACTTCGCGACTCCACACCATAAACAGGTGATCGCTATTTGTAAACTGTATATATTAGACCGCCTAAAACGTCGAAACACAATACATAAAGGTATTCGGTGAAGCCGTTATCTTTCTTTACAAAATTCATATTGCCAAGTTAATCGTACAGATATTTCAGAGCCAAGTGGTTGGATTTTATCCACTTTGGCCGTACTCAGTTATGCAGGTCAAAGCACTGCAATATTCGATTTCATTGCGCAGTTGCGTAGTGGTGAACTTGGTGCGCCACGTTTTTTCGACCACCTTCTAACATAAAATTTAGAGTATCATGCGCATAGAACAACTTCTAGCATAACGTAATCGCGAAGAAGGAAAATCCCACACAGTCTCCCGGAATCTAGCTATGACCTCTCTAGCAATGAAATACGTAGCCGCAGTAACAACAGAACTAATTCTTGAGCTATTTTTCCTTTAAAATAAATGTTCAGTGGCAGCACGTCGCACAACGTGTAGAAAGTTCGTCAATTGAGAGGTTATTTTCTGAATTTTTACGCTTGAAATCAGCGCCGTAATATGTATCAGCATGTTTATTTACCCGTTATTAGCCTCTTGTGATGTTTCGATCAAGAAATACGTTTGGCTGGTTCTGTGAGACAAACATGAACTGCTGCAGCATACGTATATGGTACAAGAGGCCAGTATTGACTATCGGAGGAGAACACGTATTTGTTTTCTCGAGAAAGAGCAAGCTTGGCGGCATAATATGTTTGTTCGGGCTGCATATTTTGTTTTCACTATTATTCGGGTAGAATACATAAGAAAAAGAAAATGCCGGCGGTGTTTCAGATGAAGATATCCACGTTCCAAGCGCTAATAGCGACAGTAGCAACGAATAACTCTAGAAAGAATAGCAACAAAACTTAGTCACCGTTTCCGCGATCCCGCTGGATACTGAAGCTCCCAATTTGTCAATCAAGGATGACGTCATCAAATTTTAGTAAAACTTGTACTAGCTGGAGCTGTGAGAAATACACCCCGTTTCTTAAAGCAGTGGGTCAAGTATTCAAGGGTTCTGATATTTTCGGGAATTTTAGCACTTTTTTGCATGATCACAAAATATGCCCGTCATTGCACAATGCGTCATATACGATACGTGACAATTTGGCTCATAAAATCTCAGCCAAGCGTTTATTTAGAAAAGTGAGGTTTTGTTTAGGAATATTTGGCCTAAGCAAAAGTTTTACTAATTTTTGCTCAAAAAAGTGAAAATTCATGCAGCAAGGGGTTACTTTTTACACACAACATACTTGATCAAAATCTCCTCAATTAATACGGTTTGAAGAATCGCGATATTGTTTTTTATATAAGTCATGGATTTTCGAACGTGATACTTCATATTGTTGAACAATCTCAATTTTCCGCATTTATTGTAAAAAGAATTGATGGCCTAAATAAAAAAATACACTGTTCGTAACAGTCAGTAGATTTTAACGCTCTATTTAGAATTCAACACATTTCATCACGCTAGGTTCAGTACATGTCGAGAGGAACCGTTTCTCTGTTCCCTAGTTTCCTGTTAAAGGTTCCCGAAGTAAGGTTTCTTCTGAAGACACAGATATGGTAAGAGTTCGCCTCTTCAGGATGTCCCAGCTGTCCCAGCCAGATGTCAATCCTGAACTCTTGCTTCCCGGCATTTCTATGCAAGTTGAAGTCCAACAGCACCGTCTCCTTCTTGCTAAATTATTTTTATTTGGGCAAATGTAAGAAAATGCCCACGGGTAATGCGAGAAAACCGAAGATAGTTCATGCACGAGAGGTCTCGAGCGGTAATCTGGCCCGCGGTGCCGGAAACTGCGGTGCAAAAGTTGTTTACTGCCCGCGGGTCTGCGAAAACAATTTTCCACTCCCGTGACTATGAAAGGGCGACCTGTCGGAGCAAAAGTTGTTTATTCCGGTTTTGTCCAGTGACGCACAAAGTGTCGGGCAATGGTGTCTTAATGCACAAATAGATAACAAAAGGGCGATGAGAAATTGGAGGTGGCCTTCTGGATAAATGCACGAAGTCCCTTGGGATACTAATGCTTCCTGCCCTTTCGTTTCCGATTAGTCTGCTACCGCAGCTTACCACAAAATAAACGCGCAAACTAACGCAAAATAATAAAACCCGTTTCGCAAAATGCTCTTGTCACGTGCCTTGACCTCCGGCTGAGAGGCAAACCAGGCCCGGAAAACAATAAACAAAAAGGCCGAGCGCTAGCAGACTACAAGGACCGTATAGCGTGCAGACGGCAATCGTTGGCGTGCAGACGTCCTCCTTATTGGTAGTTGAGTTTTGTCGCCTAGTTCCTGGTTCCAAAAGCCCAGCGCCGTGTTGCCCGCGCTCTGCACTAATGCGTTCCAAGTTTTCTTCGCCACGTGGCTATACCATTGAGATCGGCGTAGATCAACAGACTTGTCGCCGGACAGTGGCTTGGCTAAGTGCCTGTTCCCTAACAGACGACGTAAAGGCGCAAAGTCTTCCGCCACCACCTTTCACGCTGTCTTATAGCTAAGCCGCGCGCAACAACTTTCCTTTCAACAGAGCGTCCCGCTGTTTCTTTATGTTCTTGTTGTTTATTCTTCGCGTATTCTCGTCGGAAGCTCGTACTAAGCCGCGCAACTCATCGAGTCTCGAAGACATTGGAGTCCCTCCATTTCCCTCAGTTAAGCTTGCGGTAAGTAGCGAAACCCGCGAGGTTTCGTCTCTCTATAATTCATGGCAAACCGAGCCTTCCAGACGACCGACGGCGAAAGAAAAAAAAAAAAGCAAAAGCGAGAAACAGCGTCTCCAGAAGACATCTTGGCCCTTAGGTTAAGTTCTAGACTGCAGCGAGACAAAAAAAGAAAAAAATGCAGACGAGAGAGAAAGATACAGCTAAAGACAACCACGGAAGTATAAGCGGCTCAATGTCTGGCCGACTTCTTTATTTGTCTCTTTGTGGGACGAGAGCGCGGCTTGTAACAGCGGCATTTTACCGGCCCGTGAAGCGGAGGAGCCATCCTTTTGTCATCAGTTATTGATCGGTTCTATCCTTACTCCTAAGCACACACGTGGCGAGTACGCGCAGACACACACGCACACCCTTGCCCTCTTTAGCTTGAAGCCAGATTCCGCGACCGCGTCAGGGCTCAAAAGCGTGCAGTGTTGTGAAATCTACACGGGAGATCTTGCTATACCGACCACGAGAGTGCGCGCAAGAAAATAGTGCCACGAATCGCGACAGTGCTCGAGGACTCGTTTCAGTCTAGCGGACGGTGCGAAATACGCTGGGCTGCCCGTTTTGAGCAGACGACAACGTTAATCTTCTAGTCAGCTTAGCAAAACAAGAAGAAAAAAAGAAAACACGAGCAGATGAGGACAGGCGTCTGTCATTCCTTGTTTCGTTTTGAGCTGCGCTAATCAAACTAGGTAACATGACCCACTAGATTGCAGTAGTTAAGGAAAATAATTTTCGAGCGCTAGTTTAAACTGGACAAAAGCAAGGTACAATCTCGGAACTTAACTGGGATTTACCAGAGAATAACACATAACCAGCAATCACTAATCAAGGGGGCGGCCAAAAAACATCGTCACTGCGCAGACTATCATCAAACATGTTGAAAAATATTGCACACTCAAATGACACATCAGTTTGTTTTGATAAGAACGGTTTTGGAACTTGAAGTTCAGGCAAATCAATGTAACACAATACCCATCCGTGCCATAAGCTGTAGGTGATAACAACAACAATAACAACAACAACAACAACCAATCTATGCAGTGCTGGCAAACGGCCCTGCTTGTAGCTCCCATAGACACTAGCGCCAGGTTTTGCCCTAGTGGTTTTTGTAGCAAACTCTGCGGTCGCGTCCTTTTTATCTCGTACTCTGCTTCGCTCGAATTCGGGTTCCGATGGTGCATTGTCCATGCAAAACTTACGACGTTCTATATTTTCTCTCTTTGGTGCACCCACGAAGGTGTTCTGCCGTCACGCTTAAAAGCAGTCAATAGTTGCTTCCATTTTCGTCGACATACTGACGTGAACGCTGAAGTAAAAAGTAGAGGAAAGGGTACGAACTGCCTCTATATAGGCACAAAATAGCATGGGTGTGTATAAGAACTCTTTCGAGGCCTATCTTTCTTTTTTTTTTTTTTTGTAATCGTTTTCGATATTGCTCGCGTTGTCGGCCAGCTACAAAACGCCCCAATCTCTGCGCTGCTTGGCTCCGATAATGCCGCACGCACGCACAGATACGTATTACACAGATGTCTATATACAAGATGGACCATTCCTCGAATATATCATGCCAGGGGATGTTCCGTAGTCGATTGAGGCCGGCTGCTGCTTCAATGTGGTTCACCGCTAGAAACAAGGGGGCTTCATAACCGAATGGTAAACTTCTGCAAAGGAGTGGAGAAAGGGCGAAAGGGTAGGTGTTTTTTTTCTTTTTTGTTGTTGTTGTTACCAGGCTAGTGAGCAGACTGGAACGCCAGCTGGCGGCGGCGGCTGCGGCGATGCTAGCGACGACGATGACCACACGTCGTCGGTCGAGCAAAAAAAGAAAAAAAAGGAAAGAAAACGCAGGTTTTGTAGTTGCCACTCGGACACCAGCCAGATGGCGTTGCGCGGTCCAGACGGACACGACAAGAGCGGGCCTCGCCAGCACTGTCCAATCATTGGAGGAGTGTTGTTTGCGCCGTGCCACCGAGACGGAAGAGGCCGCGCGGTCTCTCTAGTTGTGTGTATATATATACACACAACTATATATATATGTATATATATATCGACCGAATGCCTTCGCCTACCCCACCCCGCCGCCACCCCGCTTCCCCCTTCGGGTCTGCGAAAACACTCCCCTGCCGGGGCTTGGTTTCCATCTCTCGCCGCAAAGAGCTCGTCGCTTACCTCGGTGAACGTGTGCCCTAACAAGCGAGTCGGAAGCAAGCAAACGCGGTTAAATAATTCAGAATGCTATACGGTGCCGGAAAGTTCGAGCGAGCGCGATAGGGGCAGGCTGCTGCGTCTGCGGCTCCCGCGCGCGCGTTTAATGCGGTCGGGAGAGCTTCGCTGTGGATTCGTTTTTTTTTTACGCGGTGTGCCGCTGGCGCCGGGTGGCACGATTTCTGCTTTCCGTAGGACGGATGGAGTAAACAACGGAAGGTGAGGCACAGCGGCCTTGCAGAATAGCGCTTTAGAGGAACTAAAGACTTTTCTTGAAGACAGAGGCATTGTTGGCTGTTATTAACGCTTGTGTTGTTCCCTTCATTTCAATGTCGCTGTATATATGTATGTGTGTGTGGATTATGTTATGTTGGCTGTTCTGTTGTGACTATATGTGATAATGCATTTACACGGTGTACGTACCACCCGCTGACTAGAGGCTTGTATTATTAGGCGACAATATCATTTGTATTTTTGAGTCTTTCTTCTACGGAACTGTGGAGTCATTTAACTTGTATATTGTACGTACCATGTATTTATTACGTCGTAGTGTTACTGTGAAAACGTTGCTTGGCAAGTCCTGGTGCTTGTATAAAAATGTTGTTTGATATGTAGTCTTGAACCCGTTATTGTTGTAGGTTAGACCCATCCAAGAGCTAGGGAGTAGCCGGCGCCATAAATTATGCCTCAACATCTCATTATGTCATATCAATAAACAAAAGTGAGGCAAAAGGTCCCTCTCGAACGAAAGCTCGTGATTGTGGTCTCTAGCCGCTTCTCTTAATCACTTGGGGCCGAATTCGCAAAGTGTTTCGTTCGTGAGATGCTATGCTTGCCAGTGGCTGGCCACCTTCGATAACAATATGCCCGGAATCAGAATTGCCTGAAATTTTTTCGTTTACGCGCAAATTCTAGCGTGAGAACTTTTCGCGGATACCGGGCCCTGATTCTTAACCAATTCCTGACTTTCGGTATCGCCACGTGCATTCAGGGCCACAACAACGGCAATCTCACGATTATAAAATGAAAGTTTAAACTTATGATTCCATGGAATTATGGCATTCGTTTCGGCTTCGATATAAATGCTTAGTGAACGTTAGCTGGGGCTTGAACTGTTATACTTAAAGGAAACCTGGAAATCACTAAGGTTGGAAATCACTAAAAACTATAATTGGGAACTCTGAAGAAAGCACAAAGACCCCTGAAACGCTCACTGCCGGTTAAAGAAACGTGCAAGTCCTTGCGTTCGCTCGATCTACCTTCTCGTGCAGCCGTCTTGATTTGCTTTTTTGTGACGCATGAGAGACCCTAGCCAATGGGAGCCGTTTGCCCTCCGTGACGCTCATGCTTTCTTCAACAACTGTAAATAAGATCATACAGATGAAGGCACGGCCGCAGCGCAAGAAATGGTGACATACTTCTACTAAAAAGTGTAAAAAAAGTAACAAAGGGAAGAAGGAAAAATGATCGAAGAAACGAAAGGTCACCCAGGTCAATCATTGCCTGACTTAATCTACGCATGGCCAGACAGCTCTGTACCGTGTGTCCCGGCTAGTGTTCGTCGAGCTGTTCAACAAAAACAAAACATCACGGCGACGGCGGAAATGCGCCTGGAGTGTCCGTGTAATTGCTATCGCAGTAACAGATAAGCAAACATTGCAAGATACAATTATAAAACCTACAATCTTTGGTCGTTGGAGGTCCGACGACCGAAGGCCGTAGGTTTCACAGTGGTGTCGTCCACCGTGCATTTATTATATTTATTTCCTCGAACAGATTGGCCGACGTTAGCTGGGACGCCGTATATTTGTCGCACACGAACGTCCAACCCGAGTGTCAGCATATCTCCACGTCCAGTAGGCACGAGTATACAGAAAGCTGTATATTTACACGTGGCATGTGCAATAACAGCCGGTTGGGTTTACTTCAAGGTTAATGTCTCCCTTCAGCATTTCAGCCTCGCAACGTGCACTCCCCCCCTCCCCCTCCCTCCGTATTGTACTTCTATTGGACACCGTACATTTCGTTTATGCGCCTCGCGCAGAGTATTCTGCAGCAAGGAAACTCCCAGATAACCACTTTCCTTCAGTCGCTCCTCGTGTATTTCATCCGAAACCGACGATGGCCTGAAAGTTGGGGCACCGAGCTGGCGAAAGAAACGGCATTTGAATTCCGTCGCGCATTTCAATGCAAGACAGAGCTAGACCAACTTTCCCACCATGGTTGTCTCCATCATCGATTCTGCAGCCTCAAAGT
Organism: Dermacentor variabilis; assembly: GCF_050947875.1. Lineage (NCBI taxonomy): Eukaryota > Metazoa > Arthropoda > Arachnida > Ixodida > Ixodidae > Dermacentor > Dermacentor variabilis. The sequence goes on along the minus strand of NC_134575.1, from coordinate 18,269,462 downwards.
ACCCAAGAGTAGGGTATAGCCAACCAGACGCATTTCTGGTTAACCTACTTGCCCTCCTCCTCCTCCTACAAGTCAGTCTTTAACAATCTAGTCAATCTTTCATTCATCCACAAGTAAATAAATAAATAAATAATAGTTCTGGTGTTCATTTGTGTTTTTTATTACGTCACTTCACAAGCTTGCGCAAGCACACTCGCCTTTTCTACGGGACTGGGCGGCCGAGTCCAATTACAAACACAAAAATAAAAATTATCGTTACACATCTTGATATCTCGTCGACACGCCATTATTTGTTGTCCTTCTTAAACGCTCCTCTCGGTAACGTCCGCCCACGGCCGTAGGGGGTACATAAAATGTTTTATCCCTCAAGTGGAGTTTAACTACACAAGCGATGCCTTACAGACAAGCGAACGACGTGGGACAGGAAAACAGCGCGAGCCGTCTAACGACCTCGCCGTACATTTGCATCCGCGATTTCAAATGGTTGCACTCTGTTTACCTCGAGTCATATGCACCCGCGGCTTAATGCACTGTCATTCTGATGCGTCGCCCCCAGGCAACCGGCTAGCCCAGTTCTCCGAGTCGGCTAATTCACCACGTTCGCGAAATGTTTCGCAGGATCCCTTTCAAGAACGTGACACCGAGCGGGTCGGCAAGACGCGGCGCCGCCAAACTAACTCCTCGCGTGACTTGAACCCCGATCCGCCTAGTAAGTTCGCACCCGACTCTTCCTCCCCGTCGCCGCGTCTCCTAATTGCCGTGCGCGCCGCGTTCGCTCTCCTCCTTTCCCTCATCCTTCCGTCCCCCTCTCCCTCAAAAGGCACAATGCACACTACGGCGGTGACGGCGGCATCGTGAGCTGTTGCATTCCCGTCGTTCGAAGAGCTTCCGCCAGGGCGCGCCGCGATCGATCAATGGCGCCGCGCCAGCGCGATATACTGTATAACTCGGGCAATCCCTAACCAGCCGTGTGCAACGCAGCGTGCGGTTAAGTGGCACGTAGGCACCGGTAGCCAAAGTGGCATCGCTGCACGCAACACGCAAGATCGATGCGGTGATCAACGGACGGTACTCGATGGGAGCGCGGCGAGGAAGCCAGAGTGATTGCCCGCGAAATTGCGTGCAGCGCGGTCGAGCTGTAGGAACACGCGCTGCGCCTACGCACGATCCAGGTCACTAGATTTCTCCAACCACAGATCGCCAAACCTGGCATCCGTGGTAGCCCAACAATAGCCCCAAGCGAAAATCTTACGTAGTCAAAAAGTAGCCAGAAGTTTGCGTTCTTTTCTTTTTGGCACGTCATTCCAGGCCCCCATATTAAGCTATACTCCGCAAAATAAAAAGAAGTCTACAACTTAGTGTCTTCCACGGATATTCGCAGAAAGCATAAAGCCGGGATTTCTTTGAGCCAGGTATAGCCGCTGAATTAGCCACCAAAGATGAGCTAGAAGGTTTCGTAAAAAAAATGTAGCTCTGAAATAGCCGCATAGCCAAAACAAAGCTTTCGATGCCACGTCTGAGGAGAAGTATCTCAATTTGTCATTAATAGCCGAGTCTTGTAACCCTGCCAATAGTTCGTACTTCCTAAAGGACATCCTTAACGCTGTAAAGGCAAACCCAATCACACTCGGAAACGCGAACCATGACGCGGGTGGAATCTTTAATCGTATTTTGTCCAGGACAAAGACCAGCGGGTGGGCATAAGCCAAGCGAATTGACATGCGCAAATTAGGACAGCGACCCGACCTCTGCGGCGCAAGTACAACAATAAATACCTTAATGGGGCAAAGTCCAAAGTGCTGACCATTACACCATGAGACCACATAATGTTCAGAGACAGTCCATGGCGTCCGTTCTAGCGCACCTGGACAATAGACCATTGTCAGTTGCAACCATTTTCACATATCGCCGACGGAAGACATCGCAGCTGAAGGCGACGCAGGGACTACTTCGGTTTATGAAGGATACGGGCTTGGACAAGCGGCTGTGACAGTGATGTCGCGTACCGCGCGAGAGTGACGGACTATAACTGACGATGTGTTTGCTGTGTTATGTGCTCTCTCTCTCTCTCTCCTCCTCCCATCTTTCATCCCCCCCATCCCGCTCCCATGTGTAGGGTAGCAAACCGGTTACGCTACACTGGTTAACCTCCATGCCTTCCTTCTCCACTTTTTCCTTCCTTAATGGGGCAATTGGTCGTCGAAAAAGCTCGATTCGCTGTCATATCGTACGAATAAAATTTTCACTTCATCATTAGGGCGTTTGTCCTTTATATGACCACGGTTGTGCCCGACACAGACCGATATTGGCTCTCAAAGATGTATAATTATTTCTTGTGAAGAGTTACCTTCCACCAAAAAGACTCCATATAAGAGTGTACAGCAGGGCAAGTCTGGTCTGATGTGTATCCTCTTTTCTGGCATTTCTTCCAATATCAACAGCATGTAAATCAGCAGCAAGTGCTACCTAATCTGGATCATTCATCGCGAACAGTTATTGATGTGTTGTTCTGGCCCTATTTTAGCGTTGATTAATATCTCGCTCCGTCGTGACAAAGCACTCTAGTGCGCTATCGCAAGCGAGCCTAACTAAGCTGATGGTAATTTCTTATTGGGCGCCATTACCAAAAATTACCTGAAACCTCTCTTGTGGCAGCACCAGAGACTATAGGCGAATGAACAGCTTAAGCGAGCGGCCCTTAATTAACCTAGCAATAGCAAGCAGTGACTTGTTGGCAAAAATGTGAATAAAGACGTGTAAACAACAACAACTTCCAACTATAATTTTACTCACGTTCTGAATGACATTGCGTTGTCTAAACTTGATTTTCTCGGTGAGATATCGACGTTCGACACGGGCGCTTTTGTAGTGCTGTTTCATTTCCTCCACACTGAACACGACGGACCCGTTGTGGTAGACACACACACGCACACACACAAACATACGCACAAAGGGGCCACATGACTATCAGGTGAAAACAATTTCTAGCAAGCGCACACAGAGGCTGCGGTGGTTGGCGGCTACTGCACGCAACAAGGCAAAATCGACGCGGTAATCGATGCGAGGAACTTAGTTTCAGGCAAAACAGATAGGTGGGGGCGGGGGGTACAAAGGCGATAGGCGCTCGAAGTTCGGTGCAGCATGTTCCGGACTGGCAGTTTCAGTCGCTGACGCTCGATTCGCTTAAGGACAGATCCATGGATGGCGTAATCGGAAGCGCAGCGAGCCGTTACACTCTTATTGTCGCAATTGAATGCGGTACTTCGAGATTGACGATGACTCGATTACTCGGTCGAAGAAAACGCCCCGTTACCATAGGACGTTTCTTTTTGTTTTCCTTCGTTTCTCTCTGTTTTGACACCTTTCGAAGCAACCCCACAGCCTGAAGCGTCGCTGCAACTTCATACGCCTTTTCGTGCCGCTTAAGAGTACGTAATCGTCGCCTACGGTACGTTTGTTAGCAATGCTGTCGTAGCCTGGCGTCTATCTTTCGCAAACACTTTGCACATATCGCGAGAAAGTTAAAGGGTGCGGCACAGAAGACGAAACTTGTCTCTTAAGTAAAGCAGACGTTTGATTAGATTAGCTTAGGTTAGATTACGTAATGATGCGGTTGCCATTTTGTCCTGCAGCCGGCGTCATGAAAAGACGCGCGTTATCGCTGTCCCCTCAGGTTTGACTACCTTTCACCACCGCAAATAAACGCCTCATCGAATTAGATTATGTAATAGCAGTTGCCGTTTGCTGTTCAGCAAAGCACAGCCAAAAAGATGCCCGGTATCACATTCTTATCTGTAACTATATTCCGCCAGCGTTGCGAACGCTACGAGTAGGACGACAATATGGCGTCTGTGACGTACGTCAGGCTTGTGCTGCCGGCGTTCATGCCGACGTCATGGCTGTCGCCATTTTGGTGTTTAGCTAGCACGGTGTGAAAGTTTAGAGTCATCGAGGTCCTTTATGTCTAACTCTATAGACGCAAAAGAAGGGTAAATAGGACAGCAATGCATAGTTCATGAATTCATGTGAATACTCCGTACATTTCTTTCCGTCAACTGACACTATTTGCTGACACTGTGGGTCGCAATCACCATTGAGGAGAGAGAAAGAGGTAACGAGAAGGAGGGTCGTCCACTGTTCTCCGCTAATTGCTCTGAAGCGCACGAATAGGTCGCGAATAACACTTTCAAAGAACTAAAGTAAACATAGTAGCCTTCTGGAATACGTCACAAAGTAATATACGTTACGCGTGCTTGGTTTAAACACTCTAACAGACGCAGTTTGCAGAATTGTTATGTCTACTTTTGGTGCGGAGTTACAGAGATGTAAACTCCGATATACTTTCAAATTTCAGAACGTTCGGGAAAAAAGACTTCCAGGAGATAAAGAAGAATGACTATTCAGAACAAACACTTGGATTTTACATTCTCTTTCAGTCGCAACAAATTCCGTTCGAACTGCTGTATCCGTAGCCTAATGAGAGGATTACTGCCTGTCACATGTTCAAATAGGCCTAGAGCTTAAGCTGTTGAAACGCTGCTCCTATTTCATCCATGCGTTCCTCGCTTATTTCAGTTTTATGCAACAACAACAACAAAAAGAAAAGAAACAGTGATGGCCCCTAGGCTGCTGGTTAGTTGATAGCTAATAGGGCGCGTCCTGTCGTCTGTCTTTTCCGTGTGAATCCAGCGCTTTGGCCTCAATTATTGCTAATTACACACACTTCACGAAACGGACGTTGTCGAGTCTTTTATTCTCCAGAGGAGCAGAACGAAGCGGCTCCCGGAGACGCTTCCGTATGTAGTTCCGTAATTCCAGACATTTCCCGCTGCTTCCTCACGGAATGACAGCGCTGCCGGATTACTTCCGTATAATACCCGCAAAAGTTGTACGAAAAAAAAATTTTTCACTCGCAACCCGGTTTTGCGAAACTGGATGTAAAGCGAAGGTGTTACGAAACCACTACAGCTGCTGATGGATGTATGAAATGCTTTATTACTTTAGAGTAATGAGCAGTGATAATCGCTTTGTAGCCACTGTGGTTCCTCGGGAGCCCTAGGTCTGCTCGTAGGAGTGTTGCAACGGGAGTGCCCATGGGAGCTGCAATCGCGGCCGTTCATCCAACCTCGGAATTATGGCAAGTACATGTATTTGCCCGAACTTTGTCCTCCTTGCTTCAAACGGCTTCGCGACTTTCTAAACTCGTCATTTTCAACAAAGCACTGGGTAATAAATAAACATAATTAAACGTGTTCGACGGCAGGTTCGAACACTGGACCTCTAGCACAGAAGCCCGATATTGAAAGCATTACGCCACGTACGCCTGCATCGGGAAGCGGCATAGAACGCACTTATGAATTTCTCGTGGGCTAGTTATCGAACGTGTGGTTCTGATGCTTGTATTGTGCTTGTTTTATTGCGATAGCAATTGTATGGGCACTCCAAGCGCATTTCTGCCGTCGCCGTCATGTTCTTGATAATGTGCATACACGATAACATCGTCGCCGCGCGCCGTACGCTGTATCTGCGAGTGAGAGCTTGCGAGGGTCAGCCGACGATCGCGGTAAGATCGCGGCTCAAACTCGCGCGCGCGATGGAGGAAGGCGGGGCGAAAGCGCGCCGTTTTCTGTCACGCGGGAGACAAGGGGGGGGGGGTGAGGAAGGAGGGTAGCTCGCGGCTGCGGCTTACGGCGCTGCCACGCGGCCGCCGTATCCTGCAATCGATTTGCGACGTGGACAAAGGGCGCGTCCGCGCGGGCTTCTTTTTGAAGGCGATCTGCGATGTACACAAAATACGCGGAGTGCCGGTAGCTTCGTATGCGCTGTGCTTTCGACGTTTAGTTCCCGTTGCAGCGAAAGACAGAGCGAAGGTCAGTTCGCTCGTTGCTGCCGCCGCGCTTACCTACTCCAGCGTTTTGACAGCTAGATTCCGCTGTGATCGAGCGAGATGTGTACTTGTTTACCTGTGCGCGCATGACACAGTGTTTGTTGATTTAGTTAGTAAGCGAACGCTTGCAAGTTTTCACGACTGATAAAACTAATACGCTTACTTCGTATACCTGTCTATTAATTCGCTATCGCCATCGGTGCTTCGCCTTTCTGACGAAACTGCGGCTTTTTTTTCGGCTCTCAATGAATGTTGTTCTGTATGTTGTATGCGTGGTTCCAAAGAATTTTTGCACTGTTCACTTGACATTGCTGAGTGCATGAAGCCTGCTTTACTTCCGCCGCGCGTCATCCCGGTACTGCAATGCCTTCTGGATCGGCCCACATTTTTTCCCACGGATGCGTACACGAAAAAATTCACTGACGATTACGATACTCCCTAATGCGAAATTTGAGCGCAGCTCTATACGTGTTTCCATTTCGCAATATATTGGCTGGTGCGGACAGTCTGTCTCGTGCGGCACGTTGCGAACGGATCGAAGTATGGCGCGACTGCTTCGCTAATCTGGAGATCACGAGACGCAGCGCGTGGGTGACGCGTGGGCGCGATTCCCGGCAGCCGCCGCAAACACACCTCCCAGACGTCGCGCGCTACCCTGGCGCCATCTCGCAGTCATCGTAGCCGCACTACGCTTTTCCTCTCACGATTTCACCATACCCTCCTCCTCCTCTTTCCGCCTCGTGGTTCCGCTGCACACTCCTCCCCCGCTTTCCTTCTCGCGTCATTCATCTGCGAGTGCGCTCCGCGTTCGCCCTTTCACCCTTCGCTGTGCTCGTTCGCTCGGTTACGCCGACGCTCACCGCAGCGACGGGAGCCTAAGAGCTGCGCTGTAATATGCCGACCAACGAGAGGCTAACAGCTCCGATGTTACACCTAAGCACTTCCTGTGGGTTGTGAATGCGAAAGCATTAACGTCCAATTGAAATGCCGCTAAGCGGTCCTTCGAGTTTCGCGGTTCGAGTAATGTGCCGTAGCCGTACGTGCTGCCCGAGCCAGCAAGCAGCAGCAGCCTGCGGTTGCCAACGCCGCATGCCACCGACGTCCTGCGCGACGAGAGACCGAGGAAGCAGCAGCGGCCACCAAGGCCGGCAGGCGCGCGCAGCAGCTGAGCTCAGTGGAGCAGAGAGAAGCACGGACCGCGCGCCGGCTTGCGAGAGCGAGTGTGATGCGGCGTTGCCCTCTGCCCTTACACACCTGGCGCGCTAACCACCAATCAGGTGCTTCGCCCGCCCTGCTCCGTCGAGGCGCGCTAGTGACGTGGCGTCGAAGCCAATGAGAATTTAGGTGCCATTTCGCAGCTACAGACGTCGGCTTTCTCGCTCAATGGGTCATTTGACGATTTCGCATCAAAACGTTACAAAATAATTCGTATTTTCCGGAAGCGCGTTACTAGCGTTTTTTTTTTCATTGCGATAGCAAATATGTGGACACTCCAAGCGAATTTTTACCGTCGTCGCCCCCGTCGGCGTCGCTGTGGTGTTCCGCGTATATTTGGGCATACGTATGCTATATGTCACGCCATGGTGTATTACACGTGGTACCTGCTGGTTATATTGCCACACCATTCTATCAATGAAGTTGCTCGTGCTAGGTGTTGCATTCATGACAAAATTATTCTTCAGAATTTAGAGGATGGCAGCTCACAAACAAATGTCATGAAACAAAATATCGACAGAGCATGCCTTTCATCTTGAATCTTTTCAGACGTATATATATATATATATATATATATATATATATATATATATATATATATATATATATATATATATATATATATAAACAGAGCTATAACCTGGAAATGATGTCCTTTTATAGGCACGACTGTGCACTACATCTGGGATCGGCCCAGGAAAGAAAAATATATTAAATTATGAAGTTATTATGTGCCAAAAGCAGGCCGGGAAGGAGGTTTGATACGAAGAGGTTTTAAATGAAGCGTTATTCAGGAATCTGTGAGCTTTCGCCGCCTCAACTTTCGAAGCTGGATTCATCGGGCTGCTTTATACGACCGGTTCTGCATGCAGCGTTTGAAAAGCAACAGGCTCATTCAGCGGCCTGTTTCGATCGGCATTTGCGCGCTGAGTATAGCAGATTGAGATGCACCACGGCACGTGCTTTCGGATGTTATTCAGGAAGGGGAAGATACTCGACCAACAACAAACCACAACTGCGTGGCCATAGCTGTGTGCGAATGCGGCAAAATTCACGAGCCAAGCAAGGTGGTCTGCTACTTATTCCCTAGCGGCCGTGTCGGCGCACGAGAGAACATCGAATCACCCTGATGCCCAGCAAGCCTCTGCAACTCGTTCCAACATGGCCAATCAGCAGCTTCGTCTGCACCGCCGCAATGTAGTGCGGGGAAAACATAACTCTCCTCCTCGCTGTTTGTCTTTCACAACACACCGGCTCCATTCAGTGATCAAGGCTAAGGGTTGAGGCGACGCCTAGCGGTGTGTAGAGAAAGGAGGAGGAGCGAGGCGCGTGCGAGTTGTGCAGCAGCAGAACATAACTCTTGCTGCTGCTACTTGTCCTAGCAGACACCGTTGCTTCTGTGCGCTAGGGGGACGACGCTGCGCGGAGGGGGCGGACAGGGGGGCGGCCAGCCACTTGACGCTGATTAAGATGTAGCGATCGCGAATCGCCGAGCTCGGCCTCATCGGGTAAGTGCCTCTCTCGACCGCTAGGGGTTAAAGGGAAGGTGGGGGGGGGGGGGGGGGCGCCTCCGGAAGGTGCTGCTGTAAGGAGGCAGCAGACGTACTGAGGAGGGAGCAGACGACGGGGAAGATGGAGTAGCGGCGCGAGCAGACGACGCTCTCTGGAAAGTCTGCCGGTGCCCGTTCGGCTTCCGCGGCCGTTCTCGAGAAATAGCGCCTACGCGAGAACAGCTGGGGATAGAGTCTGCGCTGCAGGCGTAAGCCGAAAGTAGGGCAGCGCAATACGGGGATCCGCGGAAAAAACAAAAATCGAACGTTTTCTGCGATCCATTTCGAGTTCTGGTTGATTTTCGCTAGCGTTCCGGAAACTTCGACGCCTTAATGTGGACAAATATAGAGATGGAGATCGTGAGGACACGAAAAAGTAAGGGAAGTTAACGAGGACTGGGGGCGGCCAGGGTTGCAGATTCTTTATTCCTAAAGAGACGGTACTTTGGTCTAATATGTGAAGCGCAGGTCAGAAAAGGTCACTAGAGGTTCGCATGCGAGGATCCAGGCGCTGCCTTGCAGGTGGAAGTTTGCAATAGGAAAAGCAGCATGACAAGGCGGCAGTAAAGCGAATGATAGCCTTACAATTGTGACGCAAAACCACGAGAAACTAGGCAGGCGACATACATTTGGCGCATTAGTGTTCTGCGCAGGGTACTTCGGCAGATTTGCGGGCAAAATAATGAAACCTATATCCACTGCGAAGAATGCCGCATAAATGTGCAGAAACATATAATAATATTTTGTTTCTGTATCGAATAAAAAATCTTGATCCGTAACAGAACTCTTTGATTCCTATCCTAAATACCCCCCCCCCCCCCACCTCCCTCCGGATTGAAACGGCTATACGTTCTTTACGTCGCAGTACAAGCTATCGAATTAATCAAGTACTTAAAATTTCGAATATTTGCGCGCTCCTAGTTACCAACAACCTTCCATTTTACGCCTCGCAGAAGCGCTGGTACAACGACCTCAATCGAACTCAGAGGGCTTCGGCGCCTCATGCTAAAGGAAGCCCGTCGCGTCAGCTCTCCTTTCAAGCATTGACGTGACGATGTCCGGGAGAAGGATCATCCGTCCCGAAGGAGTCACTGCTGTCGTGTCGCCAACTCCGAGACTCCCGACATCAGGCGCCTTGGAAACGTCACGTCTACACTGCCCCAACTCGGGGTCAATCAAGAGGGCGCCAGGATAAATGGTTTTTGTCTCCTTCTTTTCTTTTTTCTTGTTTTCAAAGCAAAGCAACGCCAATCGGAGCCTAGAAAACAGTAGGCGTGGTTAACAGGAAAGGAGACATAGCCAGCAGAAAAGCAGATGGATCTCGCCGGAAAGCAGACGGAGCCAAAGAAAGAAAAAGAAGGAAAAGAGCAGACGTATCCAGTAGACAAGCAGACGGATCTTACGGAAAAGCAACGGGGCTCACACTCACAGAAAAAGTTGATGTAGCCAACAGGAAAGCAGACGGGGCCCACTGAAAAGCAGACGACACAGCAGCAAAATTTCCAGCCTGTCGGACGCCGACTTTTGCCCCGAACTTTCGTCACGCCTCGTAGAACCGTAGAGTGGCGATCATAGTTCTTGGATGTCACGGACAGAGCTCTTTAATAACGCTAGCGGTGGCACTGCCCCTGTCTGCGAAGATACTGAGCTTGAACATCGACACCCTAATGGGCTGTTAGGCGCCGCCATCTTGAACTGCGTAGCAGTACACTGCAGTTCATACTTCGCTTGCAACGCTTTGAAAGCTACGCGAGAAGTTCGGCGTGAAAATGTTTCATTCCGCCCGTTTTGTGGTCAGTCTCGTGGGCACACATGCTCGCGCGAGACGCGCCAGTCTGCTGTGAAAAATACGGAAAATAAAAAAAAATGTTAACAACTGTATAACAAGTTCTTTTTTTAATTTTTTAAAGGACTAAACCTTCCTTCATTTACGACTGAGCACAGATAAAAAAGAGTGTCACGTAATTGCTCGTAAAAACAAAAAAGTCCTTTTTCTTGTTGCGCACGCAGCTACTGAAAGAAACCTTGCTAGCCTCTACAGTGTTGCACACTTTATACGAAACGGAGCACAGTTTCTGAAGTTGGTGCGCAGTGGCGTTAAATTGACACCATTGCGAAACAATGGGCGCACTTTCGTGCATGCGAATTGACCGTGTAGTTCGGTGCGTTGGTTGTTACAGCTAGGCAATGGTTTTGTTAATAGATCGTGACAACCGCGATCGCGAATACATGCAAAGTGGCTCGAGCGGCCAGTCACGCAGCAGTATTGCGTGCATTCGCTGGCTTCTTTCGTGCTCGGAAAAACAACTTTACGTAGCACGTATTGAGCAACAGAAAGCTGTGTCGGGAGTTTTTCATGTTGCTCTGCGATTTCCTCATTGACACTTGTAGTCTAATTATGATAATTGAAGATATTATCAATTAGTCGGTACTAATTATGTAGTTAGGTGGAAAGCCAAGAATAACTTGAGCCCCTCCAAGCGACAGCAAGCAACATTACCTTGGTTCTGTCCAGCTACGTGGCATTTGCATATTTTACTTTGTGTATACTTACTTAACGACTGAAGGTTATCGGACACAAGTCATCTCATCCAGTTCGGTCTTTCCGGAACTGGTTCAACTGCGCGACAACTGTGGTCCTCGCGAAAGCAGAATCATTTGCAAGAGCCTACACTTGCATCATTCTTTCTCTCTGTCGACTCTTCTGTTGTTCCTTATAACATTAGAACGGAACGAATAACCGAAAAAAATTCGAATAGTGAATTCTCGTATCGAATACGAATCGACTGAGCAAAGGCTATCCAGACTCATTTCCGAAATTAATAATGTTCGCGCGCGCCTAATTTTTTGCCGTGCCAACCATGGATACAAGTACATTTAGTTGCTCGGCAAGTGGTCTTTTTTTTTTTCATTCTTGGGGGCAATCAGATCGAGATTAAATGCAACAGAGTTCATGTAAATTGGTTCAGGTACGCGTCACCCGATCACAATAGCATTTCAGACTACAAGGGAATCGCATTTCAGATTCCAGACTACAGCGAAATCTGATTTGGCCCCGCCGCCGCAAGATTCCTTTTTTAACGTGTGCGGATGGAAGCCAAATTACGGAGGCACCAAGCGCGGCGGAACTTTTAATGACACAGGAAAAGGCCCCCGATTGAAGATTGCTTAACTACACAGCGTGACTGCACACAAGCACTAAAAGCCCTTTCACTACTGCAGTTCCGAAAGGACACTGTAGCCAGAGCGCTGGCGGTTGAGGATATCGCGTGGTGGTCCCGGTGAACAAGGAGCCCAAAAACACAGAAAACATACGCGCAGGGCGCCACCTCCGCGTTGGGAAATGAAACCGGAGCCCGCTTTCAGAGAGAGTGGGGTTTGGAATATAATTAAGAAGGCCGTGGGCGTCGCGTCAGCGGGGAGGCTGCTGTTAAAACCGGATAGCGCGGCTCTGCGGTCTGGGACCGCGGAACAGGGCGCTCACATCGCATGACGCGGCGAACGGAAGTTTAGGGAGGGGGGAGAGCGGGGGTAACCATAAAAACGCACGAGGTGCAGGCGTACGCAGCGTCGAGGGAAAGTCGAGCGCTCGGTTTTGGGAAAATCAATACGTCAGCGCTCTTGATGGATGCTTTGTGGCCGTCGGGTTACATATTTCTCGGCGCCGGAGACAAGAACGCCTAGTCACACGTGCAGATTCGGCGCAGTTGTGAGGCCCTTTGTTTCGGGAAAGAGAGAAAGGGTGAAATCGGGAAGGACTTGACATGTGTCCCACTTGCTACCCTGCGCGAAGCAGGGTAGCGTTCTCACCTTCGTTTAAACTATGTTGGAGCCAATGTTTTTCGTCCCATTTTGATGCTCTTTAGCACACGTAAAGTAGACCATATAGCCAAACTTTGCCGAAGTATTTCCGAGTGAATTCGGTTAATGTTATCATGACTGCATTTAGGATCGTAAACACACCCCACTCTAATGACTTCATGGCACTGGGGTTTCAGTTTCAGTTTATTGTTCTTTCAAGATACATAGCTGGTTGTCAGTAGTATGCAGGCGAGGGTCCCAAAGTCAAACGACTGCAGCGGGTTGCAGAATAAATAAGGAGCATTTCTAAATGAGCCGGCTGGAAGTACACTCAAACACCATTAGATCGAACTCGTTAAAATGGAATTAGGCTGGAGCCAACGTTTCAAGAAAATGACTTGTTTTTGCCAGCAAAAATGTCCTCTGAGATCAGGCGCCGCGGGTTGTAACCGTGTGACGCCAGATCTCGGAGGCCGTGATAGCTGGCGAAGAGAAGTCCGCTTGTTGAAACGTTGGGCCTCTTCGATTTGCCGTTCCGGACTGTCCAGGGCCGCCCGAGACGCTGCATACGCGACGGCCGATCCCGGCGTTCATAAGAGCTGGAGAACACAAGACCGGAGGCCCTTGTTAAAACCTTGGCTTCAGCCTGAAGCTTGCTCACCGTTCACCACTTAGTCTATTTCCCCCCAAACTTTTTTCTTTTATTGCGATAGCAATTATATGGACACCCCAAGCGAATTTTTGCCGTCGTCGTCGCCGTGAGGTTCCACATATATTTAGGTATACGTGCGCCACATGCCATGTCATGCTATATGACATGCGGTATATGGGGGTTATATTGCCACACCATTCTACCACTAAAGTTTCTCATACCAAATCTTAAATCTTAAAATCCTTCTCAGACATGTATTAAAAGTGCGGAATAGCAACAGAGCTAAAACGTGGAAATGATGTACTTTTATTGGCGCGGCTGTGCACTACCTCCGAGATCGGCGCAGGAAAGCGGTTTGCAACATACACGATACAGAAAAGCGGTGGTAAGGTAGCTGAGAAAGACGTGAGCTTTAATTAATAAACATAAATGAAATTGCCCGATGGCAGGATTCAAGAAGAAGACCCGTAGCACAACAGATCGTTTTTACTTCGCTTACGTTTACTTCAATTCATACTGCCACTACAGCCACGAGTATTACACTCCGCATAGTATTCTAACATGTTGATATTGCATTCATTGCTTCGCCGTTATGGCGAAAGTGTCATAATTTTCTAACCCGTGTGTCGAACAATAAGCGATGTTAAAACATGGCGACCAAGACGTATTTCCGACTTTGCGGATGTTCTCGCCTCCTGCTGCCATTCAAAGCAATACCTTCGAGATATGCTTCTTATGCTGAGAGAGCCGACGCCGGGCCGTGAATTTGGGCAGCGCCTGCTTCTGAACGTTGTAAAACTGCGGCGAGAGTATCGCGTAGCAAAGTGCACGGTTACATCGAACGAAAATCGCATTCGCATCCGATAAATCGAACTCAGCGTACCGCCAGACGCTTCCGTGAGATGGCTTTTCGCGCGGACTCGCCTACAAAAGAGGTTTCCATCAAGAATTGGAAATGTTCCCATCCATCTAAAAGTGACACCTGAGAGCAGTTCCATAAAGAAAAAAATACCGAAAATCTGGCCCAAACCTCTGGTCCGCTACACGTCGGGGGGCAAAGAAAGACGGGGAAGAAAATGAGAGAATTGGCTTGATGATGATGATGATGATGATGATGATGATGATGATGATGATGATGATTACGGGAATGGAGCAGGGCATGGTGATACGAGTTGTAGCCCCCAAGAGGATACTGCTCGAAGTCCCCTTCCATGCAAATCTATCGAGAAGGGCACAAGGATTATCCGCTTCCCTCAACCATGCACTCCAGGGATAACACGGGGAATGCGGGAGATGGCAATTCAAGACGATGAGCAAAACGAGATCAGGCTGAAAGCAGGAGCCAACATTTTGACAGGTGGACTTGTCTTCTTCAAGCCCTGAAGAAGACAAGTCCACTTGTCGAAATGTTAATTCCTGCTTTCACCTTGTTCTCGTTTTGCTCACCATATTAAAGATAGTATTCCGATCCCATTTGCATCGCCGCCGGGCTGATTGCGGCCCATGGTGAGCGCCTTCTCGATGATAGGGGGTTCGTTCAGCTTTGAAGGGATACTGATGGGTTCAGTCTAGTTTAATTGGAACGCACAACTCGAAAAAAATGGCGGCATATCAGCGGAAGGAAAGGTACCGTAAAACTAACCCTGGTGTCTTCGATGTCAGGGTGACGACGCAAATATCATAGCATTTATAGCGTATTCTGGCCGGAGAAAGTTTCTGTCCGAAGCGCCAAGTAATTCAGTATTTGCGCAAATCGTAAAGCAGCGTGAACAACCTTGTACTCTTTCATCAAAATACATTTGACCATAATCAGATGCGGCCAAATCCTACGACGTCGCGGGAAAATATTGCGGCTATTTTAGGGCGGCGTCATTGACGGACTTTCGTTCTGACCTTGTGTGGCTAAGCCAATATTTGTGCTAGAGGACGACTTAATAAATGCGGGAAGAAAAATGACATTTTCCAAAAAGGGATAAAACGTCAGAGTGCATCTGTATATCACATATCCAAGGCAGTATACTTGTGGTCAATGTTACTACAAGAAAAAGGAGGGAACAAGGCGGGCAAAATAAGACGCGTGAATATTTCACATTCCGACGCCGCATCTTCCTCGTGACAGAATCAGCACCGTTCGCTCTAAATCAGCAAAACATCTGCAGAATATGGCGCAAAGGCGATAAAATATAGTGGAGAAATTCAGCGCCATTCGAAGAAGGTAGCTTCTAGACATACAATGATGCAACTGCTGAATAATAGAGTTACCGTATGTGGCTCCCGCAGGCAGCCATATACAGTGACTCTACTGAATAACAGCGTACAGCGCTATCTATCTATCTATCTATCTATCTATCTATCTATCTATCTATCTATCTATCTATCTATCTATCTATCTATCTATCTATCTATCTATCTATCTATCTATCTATCTATCTATCTATCTATCTATGTCTGTCTGTCTGTCTGTCTGTCTGTCTGTCTGTCTGTCTGTCTGTCTGTCTGTCTGTCTGTCTGTCTGTCTGTCCGTCCGTCCGTCCGTCCGTCTGTGTACCTATCTTTCTTTCTATCCCTCTCTGGCTGTTTCTGCCCTCAGTGTTGAAATCAGAGCGCGCACCGCAGGGCTGCCAACATCCTATATCGTTTGCCGACAGGAATCGAATATTCTATACATATATGTACATACCCGATAGGCCCGTGGCGACGGCATCGCGAAAGGCAGCAACGCGGTTCTTTCTCGCACCGTCACTTGCGCCACCTCGCGGACGTGCATATATGTATTGTTTCGAGGCACCTGCGGGCGCCTATGCAGCGCAGCGAAGGACGGGTCAACACGAAGCCAGGAGAAAGTACACATACAGAGACGATGACGTCGCGGTAACATAATTCGTAAGAGCAATTTTTCTTTCTTTCTTTCTTTCTTTCTTTCTTTCTTTCTTTCTTTCTTTCTTTCTCTTGAGTCAACGCGCGACCTTCCCCCGCGGGGTCGGGTTTACAGGCTCTTTCTCGAAAAGCACAGCTCGCGTAGCTCATCAAATAGGTCGCTCCAGGCTTCTGCAAAGACGTGCAGGAGGGTGGCAGAGGGGCGGTGGTGGGGAGGAGCTCTGGAACAGGGCCGCATCCATTTTCCTTTCCGTGCTCTCCCTATGTCGGACTTTACGCACGTGAGCCAAGCCTTTGGCTGAACGGAGCTTCAGGCTTGGAAGGGGGAGGTGGAAAGGGAAGGGGAGAGGGGAAGCGTCTCATCTCGAGCGCACCAATTACGCGTCCGCGGATCAACTGTCCCCTCCAATACGCGTCTGCGTGAACTCGAGCGGCGGCGGCACTAACGGTGGCAGTTCCTGGAGAGCTGTAACCCTGTTAGGTCCTCAGTATGTCTCTTGCGTGGGACGATGCGGTGAAAGTCTAACGTTTCATTCATACGCTGCGAAGGCTAGACGTACTTTTCTCACTGCTCTCATCCGCGACCAAAAAGTAGTGCGTCACATAGTAAAGAAAAAAAATTTAATGTATGCGTGAAGTAGTTCAATCTAAGATTGAGTCTCATACTCTCCTGTAGGAAAATATGACACAATTTGTACGTGGAAAGCGCCGGAGATCTGAAGGTACGTACCACCGAAGGAGCGCAGTGACACGTTTCTGCGACCAGAGGCCATGGCGCACCAATCGCGCTCGAGACCGAAACATAGTGCGTCGCATGCTAGAAGCACGCAGCTATACAAATGGCACAAGGCCAGTGGCACACACTGAGTGGCCCAAGTTGTATAAACCGGAAACTTGTATATGCGGGCCATAAAGTTTCTCGCTATATTACCCAGAGCGAAATCTGGCGCTGCTGCGCTGTGGTATGGATGGGAATGCCGGTATAGTGTGACACCGGATTGGCATCGTTCTCTGAGAGCCAGGCAAGCACCGTTCCGTCTGTCACAATGATTAATTTTCTACTAAAACAGCACGTAAAAAGCTGTTTTAGCTTTATTATTACACAAAACATGTTTTCTTTAACTATGAGATCTTGTTATTGCATGTACAGTTATATGAAACATAAAAAGTATCAGCGGGTCGCTAAAGTTGGAGGACAGACGACAAGATTCGTGCTCGCATTGGAACAGTTTGTCGTCTGTTCTTGCTTTTCTTCCCTTGGTTATGCATTGTAGGTGAGTAAACTTCACTGTAAGACGTATATGCGTGAATGGAAACATCTTATGAAGATTTTGCTTTAAGAACGCGTTATTTGTGTAGCCATATC
Organism: Dermacentor variabilis; assembly: GCF_050947875.1. NCBI lineage: Eukaryota > Metazoa > Arthropoda > Arachnida > Ixodida > Ixodidae > Dermacentor > Dermacentor variabilis. The sequence goes on along the minus strand of NC_134575.1, from coordinate 18,252,114 downwards.
CACGTTTTAGACGAAGCCTCTTAAAACACCAGCCAACACATTTTGCGGAAACATATACCGTCATTCCCATGACGGCACAGTGCCCCTTAGGAAGCTCCCATATACGGTGGCGCCAAATTTTTCTCTAGGTGTTATAGTGAGAAACTATATGATGCGGGCAGATTACCCTATGGCACATAATCAGTGACTCAAGTTGTCTATTCGGCAACTTTTGTATTCGGAGAGATTGCCTAGTGACACATACTCGGTGGCCCAAGTTGTATATTCTTTATTATGATGTAGACACTGTAAATGAAGGTAATCTATGTGATATCGATAACTTCTCTTTTGCCGTGGAACGACGATGTTGCGTCATTCTCTTAAACGACAGATAAAGACATCCAACACTTCGGATTAGGCGAAAGATTGCTCGATCACATCTTTGGTACAAGCGTTATGTGCTACTCGGTTAAAAACGGGTTTTTCTCCCGCAAAATTTTTTACGCCAGCGCTGATACGAAGCCCGCGCGACAGAACAGAGCCACCAGCTCAAGTCCTAATTATACGCAACTATATAATCGCAACCAACTTTCTATGGCAACGAAGATAAACGTATACGGAGGCAAAGCGCCGCAAGTGATAGCGCTCCTCAATATACTCCCACATTGTCACCCGCGGTAAAGTCGAGCAAGAGGAAACGTAAAAACCTTCGTCCCGGACCAGGACGAATTCTTGTTCAACTGCGAGGCTTTTCTTTCGAGGAACCCGTACGGATTTCCTTTGTAGCACTTGCTACGATTGAGTGGATGTATCATCTTTTTCCCCTTTGTTAGTACCTTATTTACAAGGCAAAATGCGATAAAACAGACCACTATGTAACAAATTTACCTTATATTCTCTGCTTTTCTCTTCCGCGTTTGAGCAAATGCGAAGTTATTGCACGTGGAAGTCATATACGCTGATTCTGTATCTGTTGCGAAAACGGAAAACACTGTGGGCAACTTGGCATAGTGACAGTTGTGCAGATGTCCCACCCCATAGCTTTCCCTTGATTGCCACAAAAAGTTGTCCGCAAGTATAATCTATAGAAATTAGCTTAATTTCCATGAACCAGTGAAAAAATTTTCGTACGTCACATTGATGTGCCGTGCGAAAATTTTTAAAACACTCGTCCTTCTATTTTTGTTTCGGTACACCATCATGACGTATTACTTTGTGAAGCTTATCTTATATCGTTTTAATATTATCCTACTGGGTGTCACTTTATCTTAAATTTATAATGGTGGCGGAGTTCCGCAGCCTTGTATTTTTGTCTCTTTTATTGACTGAAGATATTCTTTTTCTGCTCAGGCACAGCGCTTGCCCTCTGTTTCCGCCATGGGAAATCAATCTATATATTTGTTTCTTTTTATTTGCACTGAAAGCTACGAATGATTAATGTCTCCAACAATCCCGTCAGCCATGTTGCTGCAGTGTGTTTTTCTCTTCTTTGTTTTCACTTGCACCCTATCGTGCCCATTTTGTTTGAATGATAGTGAAAGGTCTGCAGCATTTTGTAAATAAGACAAAAAAGTTTTGAACTCGACCTGTATAACTGTAAGATGCCGGAAAACATGAGAAGCAGACGACAACACATGCTTTCGAGACCGGAAGAGCAGACGGACGTAGGGATGATGTCAGGGAATATGTGAAAACATGCGGGGAAAAGACACGCCTTTAGATCGGGATATATAGACGACACGTATGGTGGGGATGTGCGAACCGATGAGGAAACAGGTTTCACGTGGACATAGTGAACAAGCGAAGATTCACGTCCAGGGGCCGAGGAGCTCCGAGATGGCTTAAGGGAAGAGGCGCCGAGTTGAGGGGAAATGGGACAAGAGCGCGGGATGAAATCGGCCATCAAAAAAAGGGAGAGGGGCGAGGACATAACGGGAAGTATGCACAAGACGTCAGAGATGGCAAATTGCTGTCTCTTGACAAATTTAACAGCGCCGGTAGAGGAGGTAAAGGCACCGTGATATCGTAGTTTTTTTCTTCTTCTTCGCAATCCTAGGTAACGGCGGTCATGGATTGCGGTTGCGATGTCGTCGATTCATGCTCCACGCAGGGGAACAAAGGAATGTGGCACAAGAGAAGGCGCGCACGACGATGAGGCAAGCTTCAGAGACGCGAGGAGGGGACGGTGGGCACGTTTCGTTGCGGAAACGAGGAGAGGCCCTAGCGGGGAAGAGAAGGACGCTGTAGAAAGGGGAGAAAGTCCGCATGCAGGGGGTGGTTGGGAATATAAAGGAGGAGAAGGCACAGAAGACAGCATCGATGCGAGCTTCGACAGAGAAAACCGGGAGGAAAGGACTTGCGGTTAGGGAACAAGGTGTAGACAACACCGGGGAAAGAGAGAGGGAATGCGACAAATGGCGAGAGAGAGTGCGCCCGGGACGGCGTTAGGGAAGAGAAGGGCCGGAAAGCCTCGGCGATGTCGGGAAAAGGGGAAGAGGACGAATGAGAAGGGAGGAGCAGCGACGGGGAAAAAAGGGAGAGGGCCGCGGACCAATTGCGCCGAAAAGAGCGATTACCGCGCGCGCTCTCCTGTCGGCTGATCGAAACGGTCGGATGCTTACCGGCCCTCGCGCGCTGGATCTCCTCTCGATTGCCGGCCGTTCGCTCGATGACGACGGCACCGCTTCTCCGCCGCCGCCGCGCGTTCGCCCCGTTATCGTTGTCGCAATCATCGTAACGGCCGCCGAGGAGGCTTCTCCTCTTCTTAGGGGGCGCATTCGGTCTTGCGGACCCTTTTGCCGATGCCGCCTCTTGCGTCCGTCGTTAACGAGCTCGCCGTTGCTGCGCACGTTCCGGTGATGACGGCAGACGTCATGTTCGGAGCGGCTGCGTGGGGGGGGGGACTGCGTAACGACGTCGTCCGGGCGTCGTGTGCGCGCCCGAAAAGGTGCTGTTCCGTATAAGGTCCCGCTCGGCGACCGCCGGACTGTCGCGCGGCCGATGCGAGTGTGCGTGCAACTGGAAACGACGAAGCAAATAAACGAATCCTCCGCGGAAAAGCATCCAGTGGCGACAGAACGAGAGGGGGTGAGCAGAGGGGTTAGAGAAAGAAAGAGTGAAAAGAAAAAGGATGTGCTGGTATCTAGACGAAGTGATCACACACATCTCTGTGAAATTGGTGTTCTTATCATGATGATGTGAAACCACCTATACATACATACATACATACGTACATACGTACATACATACATACATACATACATACATACATACATACATACATACATACATACATACATACATACATACATACATACATACATACATACATACATTTTGCATTTTGTACATTCACTGTTAGATATGCCATTAGGCTTTATACTGGGCGTCCCAGCTAACGTTAGCACGCTCCTGAAAGAAACACACGGCGCGAGAATGATAAAAGCTATACGGTGTTCGAGCGCAGAGTTTAAATTGTCTCAGTGCTACGCGACATGCGTTATACTCGGCTTCGAACGAGGCCAGATCGACTTTATTCAGCGCGAAATGACCCTGCGCGGCATCGTTCCTCCTGTTTCAGGCTATTTGCCGAGCGGCTGTAGGCAATATAACTTGGCGCTATGTGGCCGTGCCTGGCCCTCGCACCAGTAAAACACAGATATCATCACCATAATCATCATCGTCGTCGTCGTCGCCGTCATTATCTATATAACTAGAATTAGAGTGGATTCGTCCACTTTCGTTCGGAGTCATAAACGTGGACATTTTGGAAGCCATCTGCATAACGTGCTCCGCAAGCGCGTAGACGAAGATATACTTAGGTTTGAGGAAAACTTGCACTCTGCGCCTTTGGTATGTGTACACTTTGCCCGCTTCAGTCGCAAGGCTCGTCACAAGTATAGCCTAAGTGGACGGGACGCTCCATACTTTATTTGCGTTCTTATGTGGGCAAAATGTCACGCACGAAGTGAGCAGTTCCGTTCATTGGAGGCCGATATATGGACTCGCTGATTTCCCCGTGTGGCCTGTTCTGCCGACTGAATACTTCGACGCAATATGCCTATATCTTATCTGTATGTACGTGTCCTTTTTCCTACCTGTTATCTATATGTTCTTTTTTCAAATTTCCTCTCAGCCTGTCCTTTACTCTCCCTCCGCCTCTATACTGATCCATGTTCACGTGTGAGCAGCTACTTCCAGACAGTTACAGCGCGGGCAGCCAGCAATGTCTTTCACTTCCTTCCTTTCTACGTTAAATAAACAACCGATTACTGCGCTCGCAACTTGGGTTGTCGGCGTCCGAGCTACTTCAAAACCGAAATGGGTGCTTCCGTACATGTACTCGCATGACCCAATTCGCGGGTCACGTGGGAGCATTCGTTCCCGATTCCCAAATTTCGTCGTAAAAATGGCGAGCGAAACCCAAAGCTTACGAGCGAGCGTTTTTATATCGGCCGGTACGGGGCGCATAACACCGAATATCGGAGATGAAGGCTTACGTGAGCAGCAAGCAGTTAGCGACAACCTGTGGCGGCGCTAGGAGAGAGAGCGAATATTACGTTTAAGTGAAGGCTCTGTTACGCGTATTTGCGAGAGTTGGGGAAGGGGAGCGAAGTGTGGGAAACCGCGGAGGCGTCAGACGCGAAGCTCCATGGTATAAGTGTCTCTCTGACGTCAACCGTGCCCTCAGATGACGTCATCTCTTCAAGCCGGCGCGTCTCCCGGAGGCAACTTTAGGATTTCGCATTTACACTTCGAAGTGATGAAACCTCGCTTGCACATGCGCAGTACTTCGGGGCTAAGATGGAGCTGGTGCAGGCAGAACTATCGTTGCAGTGAGCGACTATGTTCCACTTTGCTGTTGGCGCTCAGCAGTTATTTATTTTTATTTATTTACAAATACTGCAGGCCCTATTCGGGCCCAAGCAGGAGTGGGTACATACAGCAACGTAAATTACAACTGTCAATTAGCAATTAAGAACGCAACAAAAACATGCACATACATCATTGTAACACTATACGTAACAGAAATAAACATCAACATACAACAGTGCAATACATAAACAAAATAACAATGAAAAAGCGTAACGCAAAAGCAACTGCTTTTATTGCGGCAATTTAGAGGTCAAAGGAAAGGTTATTTGAAAGCTGAACGAACAATTCTGTTGTATTAGTGTTAACTAATTCTTCGGGTAATTTATCCCATAGTGAAATTGCATGGGGAAAAAGAGAATATTGATGGATTTTAAGATTACTAAATGGTTGCTTAATTGTTTTGTTGTGGTTTGTACGAGCAGACCGCATGGAGGGCTCAGGTAAATAACATTCACGCGGTATTTTGTAGTGACCATGGTACAGCTGATATAAAAATTTGATGCGAGATACAATTCTGCGATGAGCTAGTTTTCTCAATTTCGCCCTGTCGCGAAGAACGGACACGCTAGAAAAACGCGAGTATGTGGTGTATATAAACCGGAAAGCTAAATTTTGCACTCTTTCTATTTTCTTGAAAAAATATTTACATATGTAAGTGCCATGGCCACCAAATAAGCCCAGTAACGTTCTGTTAAAGGAAAAATAAAACAAGAAAACGTTGGTATGCGTACCTTTCAGCGAGAGGTTTCTTAAGTTACCCTCACAAAACAACATGATGTGTTGGAATTTCCTTTAGAAATTTCCTTTATAGAGCGTCTTCAACATTTCACAAAAAGGAGAGGGGCAACTTGCTTTATATTTCACTCGTGCCCAAACATAGTGATCATATACACTTCCTCAGCAAGTACGAGAACTTTATGGAAGGGGTTGAATGGACGCGAAAGAGTAATAAATTAAATATTAGTTGATCGATTACTTAATTACTTAATTAAAATACCTACAAGTCCATAGGGCGTCACGGAGTGGAGTTGGGCGACATGTACATATAACATATGCCGGGTGTTGCTGGAAAGTTCCTAAGTATTTTTTAAAGAATTGCCGCAAAAACGCTACGTGCGGTGCATTGGGTGTGCGTTAAAGAACTCCAGATAGTAGAAAAGTTACAACTATTCCACTTTGTGAAGATGGAATGGCAGCGTCATGAATGACAACAGTCAAAGCTCCCAAACGAAAAGCAAAGTGCTTTCGCTGCCATTCCATCTTCACAGAGTGGAATGGTTGTCATTTGTTCGTTTGCCATCGCAGGAACGTACTTCATCGGTGGTCGTTTCGCACCGGCGCCGTTTATATTCGCCTCGTTGTCCCCTAGCTCCGGCGCTCCTCGTACGCATCTTGTTCTTCGAGTGTCCGAACTATACGTGTCCGCCCCATCGATAAGGCAGCTGTTTTTTTTTAGCGCCGATACCTCTCGCGCTTATATACTGCGATATCCTTGACGCTGCTTTTCACGGCGAGCGTTCTAATCTGTTCCGAATTTTGACATCTGCGCCGCCGCACTGCACCCGTGCGTGATCACACACAACGCAAACAATGAAACCCATTGTGTATGTGTTTGACAGAAATCGATAAGCCCGTTTCTGTTGGCGGACGCCGAAAAAAGTACGGAAAGTTAGTTATATACAGCTTTCGCTGTAAAATATTGTACGAGAGTCCCCCACTACGACGTCCTTCATAATCAAACCGTGGTTTTGGCACGTAATACTCCGCAATTTAGTTTACGCTTAAGAAATAAAGCCGCCGCACCTTGTGTTTTCCAATATACAGGTTAGAGAGGGAGAGAGAAAGATGGATGGGTGGATGGAAGGTTAACTTCGCCTTTACTCCCTTCAGCTTAGTAAGCCTCACTTCCGGGGGCACAAGCTTCCCCGTGCAACTACTTGAGGTCACTGCCGACACTGGGCAGCGTAGGGGCGTAGCTCCTCGGAGCTCGCAGAGCCACGGTCCCAAATCCGTTGATACGCGTAAGCACCTTCGAGACGACCGAGCGACGGCTTCACCGCTAGAGGTAACAAAAAAAAAAAAAACAACGCCTCTCCTTAATCTCATTTGTGTTTCGCCCGCAGAACGGGCAGAGCTCGTTACAGGTGAGGTTAATTTAGAACCCCGCCTCCTGCGCCGCGAGCTCTCGCAGAATCACGGGGCAAGCGCACCCAATTACGCTTCTCTGGGCAACCTCTCTTTCGTC